>NC_046380.1:24410249-24724542 GCF_011125445.2 Fundulus heteroclitus | reverse complement strand
TAGAAAGAATTACTGAAGAGGTCTGTGCCTGTGTTTTTCCATCCATTTTCCAAACCTGACCTCTGTAGAAATGTATATCATAAATTCCTTGTGAACCTTTATTTACACTTCTTGAATTGACTATAAAATTAATCTGGAAATACAGCTGGAAAATTATGTGATTTTTGATTTGATTTTGTTATTTATTTGACAGGGAACGATAAAATGTAATAAAATACAAGACAATAAGTTAAAACAGCCAGAATTAGCCAAAAGGCTATTTTTCATCTGTAGTCCCTTTGCCATAATGCTAAAAAAGGAATTTTTATTAAAGAATCAAAATACCTTTATTGTCTATTAGTGGGGACTTTTGGTCCTGACAGTGGGAAAAACACATAGACAAGATCCCAGAGTTATGCTCTGGATTAAGCAATATGAATTAAAAAACTAGTTTAAATTTCTAAAGCGGAAGATAATGAACTTATCAGAAGGGGGGGGGGGGAGGGCTTGTGGAGTTATTAAATGATATTACAGCATCTTCAGGGGAAAATGCATACATTACGTAACAAGATGCAATATTCAAGTTAAATAGATTTACAGAGCAATGCAATATGCATGATTGTACAAGAAAACACCACAGGATTATAGACAATTATATTAATAATATGTTTGAAACACAGGTAGGATGCCACCATCCTCTCAATGAAAACGTTTCGTCATGTGTTACATAAATTACAAAGGTCAAAAAAGAGATTAGACAAGGTTTGGGGACAAATTAATTAACTTTTATAAGGAGTGGTATTTGAGAATTTGAGGGGATGAAACTCAAACATCTAATGCAGTATTACCTAAATGTCAGACAACAGCTCAGCAGAGGCCTCCCAAGATCAACACATTCAGTTGATTTCAAATAGATAAAACATTATGTTCTGCTACAACTCTTAACAGACTAGTTAACACACAAAGAAAACACGTTTTAGGACACTTCACCTGAACAGATCCAATTCTTGCCATTTCTTTGTTAAATCTAGAAGTATTACAATGACAACACATTTTGAAAAATAAAATGGTATCTAAGTAGCAACAATATGATTCCAAAATAGTGGCTAGCTGAAACCTGGATGTGTGCTAAATGGGCCACTAAAGGTTGGTGCATCTATCAAAATTTACAGCCAAAGCAAGCCAAGTACAAAGAAAAAACTTGGAAGGACTTAAAAAAAATCCTGGAATATTGTCAGAACAAGACCACTTTATAGAATTAGACGGAACGCCTGTTCAATGGAACCAAAGTTTGAAGAAATAATGGGTGTTAAGATGTTTTGTAAAATTCAGTGAAAAAAAATTGATTATTGTAATTTTTAATTCACGTGCTAAAATATTATAATTAACGTCATTTGTTTAAAAAAAAAAACTTCAGTTGACACGTGCTTCTTCAAATAATGTCACAAACTAAAATGCTGCATTTTGTGGTACTCAATGACAATGTCAAAGAGTATGCAATGACAACTGCTGTATGAAGCTATATTAGGACTGAGTCACCTTGGATCAAATCCATCAGCCAAGGCCAAGCCTCCTCACCCGAGCCAACCAACGACCCTAGATTACTGTGGAGGTTCGTCGAGCGCTAAAAGCACAGAACTCAGCCTTCAAGTCTGGTGACAAGGAGGCTCTGAGGAGAGCGAGAGCCAACTTGAACCGTGCCATTAGGCCAGCGAAGCAGAACCACAGTCAGAAAATCCAGGAGCTTTTCCATGACGCCAGCAGCACCAGGAGCATGTGGAAAGGCATACGGGCAATCACTGAATACAACACGCCCTCCCCCCCGGTGGGTGAAGTTGATGCTGATTTCCTTAACGGACTAATAACTTCTTTTGGAGGTTTGAGGCACTAAACAGCACCTCAGCAGTGAAAGCTGTTCCCCATCAGGAAGAGGAGGTCCTCTGCCTTGACACTGCCGACGTGTGGAAGACTCTAAGGAGAGTCAACCCGCGGAAGGCCCCAGGTCCCGACAACATACCTGGGCGGGTGCTCAAGGAGTGTGCAGGTCAGCTGGCTGGTGTCCTCACAGACATTTTTAACACCTCGCTGGACCAAGCCACAGTGCCAGCATGCTTCAAGTCTGCCTCCATCATTCCGGTGCCGAAGAAACCTCAAGTCACCTTGTTTCAACGACTACAGGCCTGTTGCACTGACTCCCGTCATGATGAAGTGCTTTGAAAGGCTGGTGAAAGAACACATCGTCTCCAGTCTCCCATCAACACTCGACCCGTTCCAGTTTGCCTACCGACGGAACCGCTCCACTGAGGACGCCATCTCCTCCGCTCTTCACCTGAGCCTGGCACACCTGGAGGAGAAGAACACGGAGTGCGGATGCTGTTCCTGGACTTCAGTTCAGCGTTCAACACCATCATCCCACAAAATCTGGTGGGAAAACTGGAGCATCTGGGCTTCAACACACCCCTACGAAACTGGCTGCTAACTTCCTCACCAACAGACATCAGTCAGTCCGGGTCGGACAGAACACCTCTGATGTCATCACTCTCAGCACGGGCTCCCCTCAGGGCTGCGTCCTGAGCCCCCTGCTGTTCACCCTGATGACACACGACTGCGTCCCCAGGTTCACCACCAATCACAACGTGAAGTTTGCAGACGACACAACGGTGGTGGGCCTGATCAGAGACGACAACGACCAGGACTACAGAGAAGAGGTGGAGCAGCTGGTGGACTGGTACAGAGAAAACAGCCTGATCCTGAACGTGGAGAAGACGAAGGAGCTCATCGTAGACTTCAGGAAGAAACCGGCCTCGCCACGCTCCACTGCTCATCAACAGCTCAGCAGTCGAGGTGGTCAGCAGCACCAAGTTCCTGGGGGTGCACATCACGGACAACCTCACCTGGTCTGTGAACACCACGTCACTGGTGAAGAGGGCACAGAAACGACTGTACTTCCTGCTGAGGATGAGGAGAGCCCGCCTGCCCCCGCCCATCCTCACGACCTTCTACAGAAGCACCATAGAGAGCATTCTGACCAGCTGTCTCTCTGTGTGGTGTGGAGGCAGCAGTGCCTCCGACTGGAAGAATGTGAGGAGAGTGGTGAGGACAGCAGAAGGGATCATCGGGGCTCCTCTTCCCTCCATTAAGGACATTTCATCTGAGCACTGCGTGGCCCGAGCCCGTAACATCATCAGGGACCCCACACACCCCCACCATGGACTGTTCTCGCTGCTGCCCTCTGGGAAGAGGTTCCACAGCATCCGCTGCAGGTCCACCAGGTTCTGCAAAAGCTTTTTCTGTGTGGCCATCAGACTGTTGAACTACTACTACCACATGTGCATATCTGCACATTTGCATCATGGCATCCTTATCTAGCATTACAAATGCTGCCGAACCTACTGCAATTCACTGAAGTTTTCAAGCTGTATGCAAACGAAATTTCGTTCTGTACGCACTCTGTGCAAAATGACAAATAAAGTTGTCTAAGTCTAAGTCTATCCCATAAAACACAAAAAATAAACATAATAACTGGGATTTTCCTGACTCATTTCTTCTGCCACAAAAATTAAATTTTTAATGCATTAAAATTCATGGGGTTTTTTTGTTTGCATTGTTTCTCAGTGAAGTAAACTTTACAATTGACAAAGAAATTTCTTGTGTAGTTGTGATTAAAAACTCATTCAAATCAGCTTGAACTGCTGCTTTTGTCTTCTTTGTTTTTCAGGCTTGGCCCTACACGACCTCCCCAGAGACCATTACACAGTGAGTACCTCCTCTTTTTTTTATTTACGCCTCCTAGATTAATAGATTTCCATCACTTTCTTAATTACGGGTTTTCATCCTGCTGCAGATAAACATCACTGCCACACTTGGAACCCTAAACGTAGCAGCAGAAGTGGAGGGAGTGAAAATAAAAGGGGATGGAGAGATGCATATGACTCTGTCCAGCAGTTTGCTGCTGAATATGAACCGACAGCTGCAGTTTGTCACCTACACAAACACGTTGTTTCACCCCAGCACTGCAGATACAGGTAAGACCTCATCGGACCTGGAATTTTTTTTTCTTAACTTTAGAACATGGGATTAAAATGAGAAAACAATTAGCAATTTACTTATAGTTTTCTCCTTTGTTTAAAACCATCTACCTGAACACAACATTTTTTCCCCTCTGGCATTTAATCTGGTATGAATGTCAAAAGTTTACATACACACATTTATTCAAGATATTAGAAGAAATATCAGAAAGAGAGTGATTGGTATGTTTCATCCTTGGGTACAATTTCCAGATCCATGAAGGTGTCACGTTCATCTTTTCAAATAATTATACACAAGTGTATTAAAGGAGCATGGTGCAAGTTCCAGAGTTCTTGCAGAAGTCTGCCCCCTCTGGTGACAAGTTGAAATGACACCAATGTTGCGCATATGTATGGGAGAAGAGGAAATGCATCTGCCGCTGCCGCTGCACAGGTCTTTTGTTTATAGGTGTGATGTCTTCTGAGGTAAGAAAGTTATAAAGTAGAAGTTAGCCTGAGCTCTCTCGTTAATGCATCAATGGCAGCAGTGACTCAACAGAGTAGTCAGGGGAAGGAGAGCGTGCCGCGCAGCGCATCACATCCACCCAGAGAAAACGACCCGAATCACATGCTAATGACCTGACTAATGGAACCTATAGAGGCAAATTAATGAGAGGAAAATAAAATAATATAAACAAATTTTACACTACGGGGCAATTATAAGGACATGTATGGGAAAGAAAAAACTAATTTAACCGTTAATATTGTGTAAGGCTCCTATAAGCATAGAAATATCAGACATCATACCAATCAGGCTGAAAACAGGTTCTGTAATGTAAGGATAAATGTTATGGTGCAGAATATGTGTATCAACCCTAAAACAAATGCTAAATACGTTTTACAATGTCGACTAGAGCTGGTCAGAGAGTGTCAGTGCTGTGTGGGTGTTTAAAATTAAAACAGGAACAAAATGATTTTCTAAATGAACAATGATCCTAATAATGCTACCAAAAAGTCAATGCTTTGGAGTGGCCATCACAAATCCCTGATCTCAGTCCCAGCTAGAAAATGTGTAGACAAAGCCTAAAAGGTGTGTTAGCAGGTTGGATTACCATATAAACCTGACTCAGTTAAAGTTTTGTCAGAATGGGACAGAAACTTGCTGATGGATACCTTAAACCTTTCTTCCAAATTAAACAGTTTAAAAGGTTACTCTACCAAATTTTGTGGAAATAGATGTGAATTTGTGAATTTGAATAACATAAAAAAATAAAACACATTATTCTGCAATACAGGAAATTAAAAAGATGCTGATCCAACATGGCCTTACAACAGGAAACGTTTTTATTATTATTATTATTTAACGCTAAACAATTAGAAAAGAATGCTGTGTGTAGTTTTACATGTAAGCAAGTATCTGGGAGCTATAAGAATAAGAATAAGCCACTGAACAGAGATGCATCAGCTTTTCCTTTTAGCAATTAGAGTATGCAGACTACATGATCTAGGCCAAATTTACTGCTTGGCAAATGCTTCAGGCTTGGCACAGGCTACTTGCTGGAGATTAGAGTGTATTTGAAGGACACTGTTTACCATCAGTGGACGGCGTCCAAATCTCTTGGTTTACATTGTTGGAATACCTGAAGCAAATCCGGAGGACGACTGTGAGCATCTTTGTTAATTTTTTCGCCTGATAAGACATTTTTAAATCTGCCAATGGGTATAAATGTACAATATGTTTCTAGTCGTTAAGAAAAGCAGAGTTCCAATAGTAAATACAGGGAATCTGACTACAGTACTAAATGAGTGCAAATGTTGTTTGCAATCTGAAATTACCCAATGAACATCATAGTAGGTGGGCTAAAAGACTGACAAGATCTCTCAGTCTGTGGATGATAGAAGCGGGCCATTAACAAAGCATTATAAAATATTAAAGCTATCAACCAAGATCAAAGGCCACCAAATGAAAAAGCAAAAAACAACATTGTTCTCTGGTCGAAGGAATATAACAGGATTTTAGTCCAGTGAAGTATTTTAAACAGACAGGTGGAGAAACACAAAGTTTTAAAACATAAAATAAAGAACATCATCAAACCAACAGCTATTTCCATTACAGCTGAAATAATACAACATATTGATTATCACATCTGGAATATAGTAATAATAATAATAATAATAATAATAATAATAATAATAATAATCTATCAATTTAAAAAATGGAACAAACAAATGTTTCAAGTGGATATTGTTCAGGATAATATCCTGTTTAGAGTTTTCTCTGTCTGACTTTTCTCTTTATATGAAATAGCACAAGTAATCCAAGCTTATATAAAATGGTTTCGTTGTCATGCTCTCAGTTTGGGTAGCCATTTGTCCTTCTTCCATGCGTAGTAAAGGGTGCGGTAATGACTTTTACATTTGGAGACAATTTTGGTACTTCTAGTTCTTTCTCTTTCGTCTTCCTTGGCAGCTTTAAACAGCAAAACAGACGTAAAATGTAAACGTTTTGGAAACTAACTTTCTAAAACCGTGGTATACGTTGACTCCAACAAATGGCCCATGCTGAGGTGACAAGATTGTTAACACTGCAACCGGGCCAGGGCCTTTTCTTATGGGAGTTTATATGTTCCCCCTGTGGATGCAGGGGTCTCTCCAGGTACCCCAAAACAGACATGGTAGTTTTCTTACGTGCCCATAGGTTTAAGTGTGTATATACGTACAGTATATACACAACGGCTCATCTCAGCACCTCAGCAGATCTCCCCTCGCCTACACATTCATTCTCCTCCTTCCATCTTCCCACTGTCTCGGAAATCACAGAGCTCATCCGGAAATCCAAACCATCCACCTGTCAATTGGACCCCTTCCCAACACAACTCGTCAAAACCTGCCTCCCCTCTCTGGTTCCCCTCATCTCCGCTATCATCCGCACCTCCCTCACCACTGGAACTGTCCCTACACCTCTCATAACTGCTGCCATCACCCCGATTGTAAAAAAAAAAAAAAAAAAAAAAACTGGTGCCGACCCCATCAACTTCAACAACCTCCGTCCTATCTCCAATTTACCCTTCATTTCCAAAATTCTTGAAAAAACAGTTGCCTCCCAGCTCCATTCTCATCTATCTGCCAACAGCCTGTATGACGAATTTCAGTCTGGTTTCCGGCCACTCCATAGCACTGAAACAGCACTCATCAAAATCACCAATGACTTCCTCATGGCATCTGATTCTGGACTACTCACCATCCTCATCCTCCTCGACCTGAGTGCAGCCTTTGACACCATCTGTCACACCAATGTCCTCAGTAGGCTTTCTTCCATTGGCATAACTAACACTCCGTTGGACTGGTTTATTTCCTACTTCTCTGGCCGCACTCAGTACATTCATCTGAAGACCCTCAAATCCACCCCCTCCCCCGTCACCTCAGGCGTGCCCCAGGGCTCAGTACTCGGGCCCCTCCTCTTCATCATCTGTCTCCTTCCCCTTGGCAATATCTTCCGCAAATTTAATATCCACTTCCATTGCTATGTCGATGACACCCAGCTCTACCTCTCCACGCAACCATCGTCCTCTCTTCCTCCCACCTCCCTCACAGATTGCATCTGTGAAATAAAAGCCTGGTTCACCAACAACTTCCTTGAATTAAACAGTAGTAAAACTGAGGTTCTCCTCATTGGCACCAAATCAACTCTTTCCAAAATGACAGTTTCCCACTTTTTATTGACAGTTCCTGCATCTCACCCTCCCCCCAGGTTAAGAGTCTGGGTGTCATCCTCGATAGCACCCTATCTTTTCAATCCCATGTCAATAACATTACCCGGTCTGCCTACTTTCACTTAAGAAACATCAACCGCCTCCGTCCCTCCCTTACCCCACGCACTGCTGCCATACTTGTGCACAGCCTTGTCACCTCTCGAGTGGATTACTGCAACTCTCTCCTCTTTGGCCTTCCTCAGAAATCCCTTCATAAACTACAACTGGTCCAGAATTCAGCTGCTCGCATCATAACAAGAACTCCCTCTATCCACCACATCACTCCGGTCCTCCGACAGCTCCACTGGCTCCCTGTGCAGTTCCGCATTCAATACAAAATTGTCATGGTGACATTCAAGGCCCTTCACCACCTTGCCCCCCCCCCCCCCCCCCCCCATATCTGTCAGGCCTCCAGCATATTCCCACTCCCTCCCGTGCTCTTAGATCCTCATCTGCTTTACACCTGTCTGTCCCTTCCGCCCGTCTCACCACCATGGGGAGCAGAGCATTCAGCCGCTCTGCCCCCCGCCTCTGGAACTTTCTACCATTCCTACTTAGAAACACGGACTCACTTCTCCATTTTAAATCACAACTCAAAACTCATCTATTTAAGACTGCCTATTCTCTTTAATTTTCAATTTCCCTGTCCCAGCCTCTGTATTTTTTAAATGTTTTTTTTTTATTTTGTTTCTGACATTCTGTTTTTTATCCTTTTGTACGGTGACCTTGAGTGTCCAGAAAGGCGCCTTTTAAATAAAATTTATTATTATTATTAGTTGTAGTAGTAGTTGGTGTCTGTGTTGATCTTGTAATTGACTAGCAAACTGTAGTGTACCCAATTTATCTGCCATCAAGTTTTTGGTATAAAGGAACACGAACAACCAAACAAATTTTAGGGTAGAACAATTGTACAACAAAAATGACCTAAATTACTTCCAAAAGCAAGAATTTGGTGCTCAAGTTTATATTTATTGTGTTTTTATACACATTCACAATTATGAATACTGCCTCAAATATATATGTACACCCCCATTCTTATTTAGGTCAAAATGTCTTATAGAGTAGGAAAAAAACTCCACTGGACATGTGTCCAACATGTCTTTGAATAATTAATGGGGCTTAATTGAATGGGCTGTTTCCTGTTTTCAGCTGTGCTTGACGTCAACTAGAGGTTTTGATGTCAGCTTATTGTCAGCCTATTTGGTCTGTTCCAGAACCCGTTTTGTTGTGTATTAATGGCTATAAAGGTACGGTATGTTACTTTATAAAATTTTCATGAAATAGAAAGTCTCCAATCGGTTAAAACTTTATATTTTGTTAAAGCCTCAACTTTTTGTTTTCCTTCTGTCCATTTTCTGCCATCCCCCAGTGTCACGGTCACCAAAATAAATCCTCAGCATGATGCTACCACCACCATGCTTGACAGTAGGTGGAATATGTCTATGGTGGAAAGCTTTACTGTAACACATTCTAATATAAGTCTTATTAATGAGGCCAAAAAGCAAAATTTTTGTCCAGTTTCACCATAAAACATTTTTTCAGGGGACATTGTCCATGTGGACAGCTGCAAATTTCTTGTGAGTTTAAAGGTGTCAATGTAGGAGAGAAACATCTTTCCTAGTGGATTGTCTTCATTGCAGACAATGTCTTAAGATGGTTCATGATTGGTTTGAGCCTTGAAGTTTGCTGGATTGTAAACGACCATCATAATGCGTTTCTTCTTTTCTGATTGTGATGTTTGGGTTCAGATCACATCCAAACCGGTTTTAAATGGAAAATAAGGCAATTGGGCATCATTAAGCTTCCAGAATATCCCTGAAGCTTATTTAAAATGATGAGCTTTGCTTACCAGAAAATCAAGTATTTTAAATAAGGTCTACTCTTTTAGGCAAGATTGGTAGTCAAATATTCTGACAAAAATATGCCAGAAGCTTTTGTGGCTACAAAAAACATATTTCTTTGAAACTTGCTGAAGTACATTTAACCATTGTACCAACTGAAGAAGAATAAAAAAGTAATTGAAACCTGTGCACTTTTTTTTATTCCCAGATTGTTCAAATGCATCTCTAAAAACCCAAAGAAAAAAAACAACATACTCTGCCAATAGAGAGTGGATGTGAACTTTTCAATTAGCATGGCTCATTATTTTCCAAAAACAGACTTTCCTGTGGAGAGGAAACTAATTACATCTTTTTTGTCGCATCCTGTAGTGCAGTTTGAGACAGAAGGCCATCAAGCCATCTTCAGCATCAAGATCCGTCATGGAGTTACTCCAAAACTTTACAACACTGGATCTAAGGAAGGTACAGACCATCATATTTTTACAACTAAATCTAACTCTCATGAGCAAGGATTTATTTATTTTTTTGCAGAAAGAGTGGTCAACATAAAAGCTGTCTGTCCTCTGCAGAGTACAACGTCAGCGCTCTGGTTACCGTAGCCACAAAGACCTTCCTGCGTTATGACAAGCTTCAAAACCTCATCGACAGCATCAGAAGATACTACCCTACAGTCACGATAGTAATCGCTGACGATAGTGAGAACCCTAAAACCATTTCCGGGCCTTACATCGAGCACTACATCATGCCCTTTGGGAAGGTAGGGAGCCATTGTTTCTCTCCTGTTAATGCCGACTCTCTGCGAATCTCTAAGGCTCAAACCTCCTGTGTCCTAGGGTTGGTTTGCTGGACGAAACCTGGCAGTTTCCCAGGTCACGACCAAATATGTGCTTTGGGTGGACGACGACTTCTTCTTCACGGCCAATACCAAGCTGGAGAAGCTTGTGGACGTTTTAGAGAAGACCACCCTGGATCTGGTGAGAGCTCCGAGACATTGCTCCAAAAGAGCCGATTAAAGTGTTGCCGCAGAGATTTGACTGTGTCTGTGTTTGTAGGTTGGGGGTGCAGTGCAAGAAGCCACGGGCTACACAGCTACCTACAGACAAACCATCTCCATCGAGCCAGGAGAGGAGGACGGAGATTGTTTGCACATGAGAAGAGGATATCATCATGTAATGGAGGGATTTCCTAACTGTGTTGTGACGGATGGGGTCATTAATTTCTTCTTGGCTCGCACAGATAAAGTCCAGCAGGTTGGCTTCGACCCTCGCCTCGCCAGGGTAGCTCACCTGGGTGAGTACAGTAAACGCACTGAGATCAGATTTCATGGCTTGTTTGTAATGATTATGTAGAAGATGAACCTGGTATTCAGTCAGACACTGTTGCTAAGCTTACAAGGTTTATTGAGATGGTGAAGGGTCAGGCAGACAGACAGAAAATAATCCACATCGGGGTACAAGAGCTGACATCCAACCAAGGCAAAATACTGAACGGGACAGGCAATAGGTCAAACAGGCAGATACACAGAATGCTGGCGAGCTCGTACCGGGAGATAGGCGGATGAGAAAAAGCGTGAAACATGTGCGACGTTCTGGCAGGGAGCAGAGAACTGAGGTAGGTATAAATAAACGTATTAATCAGAACAGGTGGAAGTGATCAAGAACGGGGGGAGTGACTGAGGGAGATGACAGGACCAGTGGAAGGGAACAGAATCTACACAAGGTAAACACAGAACCAGAATAACATAAAAACCTAAGATAGAAAATAAAGCAGAAACTAGCAGAGCACATGATGAAAACCAGAACTAATACAGGGACAAGATAACAAAAACAGTGCACAAGCTAAATAAGCATCCAGACAACACAGAACCCAAAACAGAACCTGAGGCAGGAGACGAGACTAATTGATCAAATAATAAACAAAAGCCAAGACAGAACCCAGAATATTACATTTTTGTGCTTTTCTGCATCATTCACACAACATCTGAAGACATGCTGACTAGAAAGAGAGATCACCTAATGTTCTCTCGGCTCACTCGACAAAAAGAAGACATAGTCTGTTCGCTGATATTTTTAGAAAAGCTGCGAGGCAACAGCAGCGTGGGCCGTCCGTTTCTTGTTATTTTAGTTTTCTGAGAATCTGAATTATTTTCACACATAAATTTAACTGTGAAATCATCTCTGTAGCATTAATCCCGTGATGCATTCAATGTAATTACCGTGTTAAATCAACTTTTCTTTGGCTGTCTTGGCTCTGGACTGAGACGACATTGACAAAAAAAAAATCCAATCTCAAAAGATCTCTTAGAGCAAATGGTTTTGGATTGCAAACATTTTGAAAATCCTCATTTCAGTGAAGGAAAATCTGAGTGCTGCACTACTGGTACTCTCCACCTGGGATTTTCTCTTCTGCTTTTCTAGCCATCGAGGTATATTCGGTCACCCGGCAGTACGACACATGCTCCAGGAAAAGCCCTGATACAGGCTTGGTATTTTTATCTCAATCAGACCCATGTTGAAAGTCACAGATGGGTGCTGCAGTGGAAGATTTCTCAAACACTGATCACAGTTCCTTCGTATGCCTTCAGAGAGCACATACACACACAAACACCTTGGCCAGGACACACTTCCCCATATGGATTCACTCAGCTCTGCAGCTGCTGACTGTTCTTAGTAGGTCCAGCTACACATACCATGCCCTTTTTGGACTCTCAGCCTGAGACTCTGGTCCAGTAATGGGCTCTAAACCAAACCAGAGTATCCTCAGACACTTCCTCTCCCATCACAATGCCCCACTGCAATGCACTTGGAGGTTTTCTTACCACATACAGCATTTCTATTCAGTTGTGGGAGGATTCCATGGAGGATGGGGGGGTTTCTGTGCAGAGCATTGGGCAACACAGAGCTTATATATGCAGCTAGACAAAGAGCTCTGTCTTCGTGAATGCAGCCATAGTTCTCCAACACATAGAGACCCAAAAGTGTTTGTTTCAACAGGGCCAGACACTGATTCTTATTCATTGCATTGCATCAATTGTAATTTATTTCTTCCTAGAGCTTCTTCTAATTTTATTACTGATTACGATGTAAAGGCTAGGGGCGTGCTGTGGGTTACAGGCCTTACACTGTTCTCACCACTCTTTCAGCTGTGCACCTCCAGCTGGCAAACTCGCTCACGTCCACCCACTCTACACAAGCCCACTCATTTCAACACATACACTCACCGACCCACACACACACTCACACATACACACAAGTAATCCAAATGGTTTAAAGTCGTGCAAACACAGGTTACTATTACATCGATGTGGCCTGCCTACTTTGATGCTGGACCCAGTCTTCATTTCCTAAAATCAGTCACAGGCTTTGGATTCCATCTTGAAACGACCTTTATGTAGAGCAAATCTGGCACATGTAAAAAAAAGAAAAAAAAGAAGAAGAGAAAAAGAAATCTTTATTGGTCATTGCAATCGTACATTCCAATGAAATTTGCCTTCTGCATTTAACATATCCCTTAGGGAGCAGTCGGCAGCTTACAGCCCAGGGAGCAATCTGGGGCAAAGGGTCTTGCTCAGGGACCCATAGCAGCAGTCTGCAGGTTTGAACCAGGTACTTGCAGCCTTCCCAGAACGTAAGCTGCTCTAACCGCTAGGTGACCAGCGGGGGAGTGGTGGGGAGGAGTAAGGGTAGTATGAGAATATTTTTTAAAGGTAGTCTTGGCCCAACTGGTGATTTATTCATTTCCTAGTGACAAATTTTTTTTCTAGCTAGGATATCAAGTGTGCGTTGTTAAATAGAGGAATAGCAGTCACTAAGGGGTTGTGGATTGCAGGACCTAATCTCGTCTAAACTACTCAGGGATTAATTTACAATCATAAGCAGGATGAGGGTCGCTGGAAGGAAGTGGCTGTGAGCAACTAGACAAATATTTCTCGTCCCCAGGTGAAATACATAATGTTATGTTATATTACCCCGTTTACACTACCCTTTTTTAACCGAGCCGATACCAGTCCGAGCTCGGTGACCGAGAAAACTATCGAGTGTAAATGGAATGCAAACTGAACTGAACCGAGCCAGACACAACCGGACCGCGCTAAATGCAGACCAGTTCCTGAGCAGGTCTCGGCCTGTTTTTTTTTTTTTTTTATCCTGGTTATCTGATAAAGAGCGCATGAGCAGACCGCGTCATCCCCTTACAGTCAGCTGACTGTCCGCGGTTTTTCCGGCGTGTCTGGCTGCACGTCCTGATTCACAATCCATTCAGACAAATTTCAGACATTCATAAAAATACTAGCTTCCTTACCATGCCACACGGTTTCCAGAGATGATTCTGCTTAGCAGTGTGATGAACCTCAGTGTCTGTCGTTGTTTCCTGCGTCTATAAATCCTTATTAGACGTTTGTTTGTCTTATCCACGTCCCAAAAGCCGACCCTGTCTAACCATAACATCCTGAATGTTACAGGCGGCGCCATTTTGATTTGCTTTGTCCCACCTTCAATCCCAGAGAACTGCAGTACCGCAGATCGTCACTAGGAGGCGAGGAGCAACCAAGGAACCGAGATAGTGTGATGTGTAAACGGTCGTCAGAACGAGGCTCGGCTTGGTTAACTTATCCAAGCTCGGACTGGTCTCGGCTCGGATCGGTTTAACAAGGGTAGTGTAAATGGGGCTATTCTCTCAGAGTTCTGGACTGGGTAACACCCGACAGACTGAGGAATCTCAGACCCGTTAGATGGACAGCTGGTTTGAATTAACCTCTCATAGTTAGAGAGTTGGAGGGGAGGGGAGGGGCTTAGCTCTGTGACAACAACAGTGTTGTAACGTTTGGCCTGAGGCCACTTTTTCCATCCCTTTAAATTAACAACAGCTCCTGCTGCCAGGTTCCTTCCCCCTTCATGCAGCATCCAGGTTCCAGACAGGCTGCTGCTGGAATAAGGAAGCACCACAATCTCTCCATGGAAATGTTATGCTTGTTAAAAAATGTAATGTAAAGTGCCCTGCTTTCCTGATAAACCCCCCCCCCCCTTACCCCTCTCCAGAAGATCTCTCCAAGATCCTGCAGAGACTGTCAGTGTTCTAGTTGATTTTTATTGCTATGTGTGAGGGCTGGGCACTATATCGAGATTAAAAAAAAAATTCCGATTTATTAAAAAATAGATATAAGATGAGACGATATTGTTTATGTCAGGAAGATCTATGTTGTGTTATACTTATAGTTTGAGATATTCCAGTAGGTTATTTACCGCTTTCTCATATTTATCTCTGTTTATTAAAACATGAGCCTGCGAGAAATTTTTGGATAAAGTTTTTGATTCAGAGATGCATTTTATTATTACTTTATGAAAAGAATAACACATTGAGATAACAATTGTATATCGCAATCAGCCTAAAAATAGTGATATATTATTTTTTGTCCATATTGTCCAGCCCTACTAGATGCAGGCTTCATCTGATGTGAAGAAGGCCACAGCAGACCAAATAAGTTGATTTAAATGTTATCTTTGCTTTGATTTTAAAATTTTAGTGGTATGGGATCTCAATGATCATATTTTCATTTCCACAATTAGCTATGTTTTTTTTAATATGGTAGGTGCTCTGGATTGCAGGCAGGCTGCTTCAGTATCTGGATTCATGTATCGATGTTACTGTAAAAAATACAAAACTTTTGTTTTTGCAACTTCAAAGGAGGTTCTGGATCAAACTAAAATATTATTATTTCATAAGGAAAAGTTGGATCGGTCCATAATTCATCCATATAAGGTCTAAAATGAAGTATATAATGCACAAAAGATTGACTCTTGTTTCTGCCCATTTGAGACGTTTTTTTTAGCTTTTCTAATGAACAATGTAAAACATTTCTGGATATGTGGTGCATGGATCTGAGTTCCCTTTTGTTTGTTTTTTTATGTTTTTCAGAGTTTTTCATCGACGGCCTCGGATCTCTCCACGTCGGCTCCTGTGACGACGTCATCATCAACCACGCAACCAAAATCAAACTACCGTGGACCACACAGTCAGAAAGCGATAAGACGTATGCCAAGTTTCGCTACCCGCCGGCCTCCTCTGACGCCACGCGCACAAAAAACGGCCTCTTGTACTTCAAGAACCGATTTCAGTGTTTGACTCGTAATTAGTTTCACATCTCCAGTTGTCTCCCTGAAGGTTCGTCTTGTTCTTCCTGAGTTGCCAAAGACATTTTCCTCCACCCTGCGCCGTCAGATAAGATTTATAGCTAACAGTTTGGTTTGTTCTGTTGAAAAACCTTAAAACGGTTCTGCTGCTGGCGTCTGCCTTTGGAGCAGTCTTAGCATGTTCTGTAGAAAGCCTGACAAAGGCTTGACAGGGTTTATTCTTGGAAGGCAACAGAAGAGGATCAAATCCAATTGCTAAGTGGCGGCGTATTCAGAGAAATATGCTTCGTAAAATCTTATCTGTCCAAGCAAGTTTCAGTTGGTGAAAAAGAAAAGGAAAACCCAACTGGTAGCAACGAGGTGGGATGTGTCTCTTTTTTTTCTCCTTGTTTTTTTCCTGTGGGAAATGTGTTTTCCTGTTTGGAAAACCAATTATGGAACCTGGCGGCCCGAGAAAGAACACTGCTTCTCGGTGCGAGACACTTCCCAGTAGGAGACAATCCTGAGCCACATGAAGAACATTCATATTCAGAGGTCTGGCTGCAGACTTTGGAGTGTTTCGGTTGTTTTTGTCGCCTTTTTTCTACCTCCACGTCCAGAGTCCTTTTTGTTAGGTTGCAACTAAACTCCCGTCCGAGGAAGCGAATCTCTCAATCCCGTCCGTCGGGAGCTACAGGAAGTAGCATTGGTTGTTTGTCTGCTACTGTCTGCAGCTCTCCGGTTTCTTCAGACGGAGGTGAGTTTGTGTGTTTACCCCCTGGTGAATGATGGGAAAAAAATGCATCCTGACATGCTGCCCAAAAGGAAACGTGGATGAACCAAAGTGCATGATGTTTTCACTCAATAAAGATAAAAACGATGAAGAATTGAAAAAAGAAAATGAAGATTGGATAATTAGTTGAGATCTTAAAGCACAGTGGGAGGAGTCAAAGTGAGAAGACAGGTGTTAGCGACAGACCGAGCTCCACGCCTCTGTTTTCATTCGGTTTCAGCTTGTCAAAGAGTGTGTGGCGTGGTTATGCCTAAAGAGATGACGCTGTGCTTTCATATCATAGCCTCTAGATGGCACCCTTGGATCCTTGTATTGATTCCCGCACACGTAGAATAGGTCGTTTGCTAAATCTTTTGGTTTTAACTTATTTTTGAAGGAAATATTTTTGACTACTTAGGATATTTTTCAGTCTAATAGAATTGTTTTTTGTTTGTTGTTGACAAACATGCAATGGTTTTTTTTTTCTGTTGAGACAAACAACAAACTTACATCAATGATGCTGTTATTTTTGCACAGTCCTGGTTGTCTCATTTCAGAATTTGTAACAGAATTTGTCTACTTCAGCAAAACTGCATCTGTTGTGTTGACATAAATGTGTATTGTTCGACTCACTTTTAAACACCCCCGCCCTCACGAAAAGAAAAAAAAATCACTGAAGTACTGAAGTGAAACGTTTTTTTTCACTGCATTATGGGCCATTTTTATGTTAAATGATATTAAATGTCTGTTGGGAAAAAAAAAACGTGTTTCATATGTTTTGGATGGAGTTTAAGGAGAAGCTATGAAGATGCAGATTGTTTTACAGTATCCTTCACAGTTCTGTGTAACCCTCCCATTCCTTCAAATGGGGGCACAATAGTAGTGCAGGGGTTAGCGCATCCAACCCTGTAAAATGGCCCCAGTCCTCGAGGTTCGACTCCTGGCCCATGGACCCTTAGCACTTTTTCTGCGCACCCACTTTGAAATAAGGGGCCACCAGTGCCACACAAAAAATCTATATATAAACAAGCCTTGAAATACATTGTCATTATGGGCACTTTCTAACCCCAAGATGCAGCTATTTGCTGTAGGTCTCAAACATTGTGGTTTGGATGTTTTTTGATTTTGTTTCTTACGGTTTCATCCTCCTGATGCTGGTAAGAAAAACCTGGATTCCCATCCATTGAATTCTTGGTCCAAGGTTTCTGTTTTAAAACTGGTGCCGATTACTGTAAAATTAATACTCCTTTTGCAGACATTAAAGAGTTTAGCGGACTAGCTATGTGGTTGTAGCTAACAAGATCAAAACACTGTTACAGATATAGTGGACAATCTTCTTTCGGCTTTGAGTTCCAGGGGTTTCGCCTTATCTATTGGTTGTCCTACATGCCAATCATTGGCTCACATAACGCAAGTGTGCGCGCACGTTCCTTGTTAGTTTCCACTTGCTGCGCATGCGCACTTCTAGTGATATTGTATACAGTTAGCTTCGGTGTTAGCCGTTCATTGTAGCTCCGCTGCTCTCGCCGTATACTTTGAAAATGGTTGAGTCCCAAGAAGCAAACTGTCTTGCACGTTGTTGAGAAGAAGAGGAAGGCCTCAGAAGAAAGAAATAAGACTAGAGTGTATTTGGGAGATTCTTTCACATGATCACCCTGAGGATCGGAAGAACAGGTAGGATGGTATTGCGCATGCGCAGTTAATCAAAAAAGGACTTTGGCATTTTGTATATTTCTCGAAGAAATTGTGCACTATACCTTTAAAAAACATGACTTCCTGTCTTTCCCATTTTGAAGAATAGTGAAAATACATGGACCTCTCCCATGTATTACTTTGCAAACAGTTCCTCTCATTAGTTTAACAAAGCAAATACACAGACCGTGATTAAACCAATAAAATAAAACAAATCTAATAGTAAATGCTTAAATTGGCTATTAGATAATGGAAATCTACATAATTTATGACAGCGGTGTTTACATTTCTTGTCACATCTGACACTAAACGCAGAATCTAAAATAGCTGTGCTATTAAAACTAGATGAACAAGTTCTGTTTGGGATGCTGTGAAGAATTACACATCAAGGTGCTTGTGACATTTGGTGAAACCTTACTTATTACGCAGATGTCATGAAAACACAACTGCACATAGTTCAGGCCAGTATTCAGCACATATTTGAACCAACAAAAATCTTAGATGATTTAAAGCATTTATGACACTAAACAGCACTTGTTCATCTATTCATCCCTTTTTTAATTAATAGATGCATAAGGCAAATGCAGATATCTCTCTCTCCAGGGACACACTCCATTCCCTCCTCCTGGGGTCCTCTAGCATTTGCAGCCCATGAGTAATATAGTCTCAGAAGCATGTTACTGGGTTGGCTCTGAGATCTCCTTCCACTGGGACGTGCTTGGAAATGCTCAGAAAGCACACAGCTGGGAATCACCTCCGGTTCCCAGCATCAAACTGGCTCCAGGGACGCAGAATGTCACTGAAGCCCATGGTTATTGCATTAATAGTTTTCTGCTACAGCCTTGAACACAGAGCTAAATGTGAATGTATACTACAAGACATCTAAAGAGATAAAATCCCTTTAAAAAATACTAACAATTAACAAAATATAGGTCTAGGAGAAAGTACAAACACAGAATAAACCCATCGTTTAAAATAAATAAATAAAACAGCTTAAATTTTTTTTGAAGATTTACAAAATATGGACAAATAAAAAGCTGTTTGTAGAGGCAGTGTGTGTTAACGAGTGTCGATCCTGACCTGTTTTGCAGCATAATAAGGTGTAAATTAGCAAAGAGCCTCTGGGATTGGATGCTGCATACACCAGGGACAACAAACAAGTTCTCTGGGCAGAAAGGAAATGGTTTCTGTGGGCTGTAGAGGAGTTGCTTTTTTAAAGCTATAGAAAAACAACAACCATGTGTGAAAATTAATATTAAGCTCATTAACATCTAAGCAGAGCCTGTTCTTACTTCACACTAATGTGTGATAAACTGTTTTTATTTCATTTTTACCTCTAACCCCCTTTACTGTTCGGTGTCCACAGCCCACAAATTGAACACAATCAGTGTTTTTCTCCAGTAGAGGGTGGTGCATACCAGTAAGAAAACTGTCCTCAAATGCTTAGAAAAGTCAGAGTAGGCCGTCTGGTTTCTGAACACAGTTGGCCTCAGTTAAATAGGAAACATGCTATTTATCAAAAAACAGCCAGGTCACGTTCCCTCAGATGTTCCCTCAGAGTTAAGGGATCAGGGGTGCAAAGCATGTGTTTGAAGTTATATCTAACCAAAATATCAATTCCCCTTAAACTTATTCACAATAGTCCCATTACAAATACAAACAGTTTATATTGTTGTGAAAAAGATTAATGTTTTTTGTGTGTTTTTTTCCAAATAAAGAACTGAACAAAGGGAGCCATGCATTTGTATTAAAGCCCTTTCCTCCATTAGTCCTGAATAAAATCCAGTGCAACATGTTGCCTGTTGAAGTCAACTGATTGTTAATCAGAGTCCATTTGGGTGCAAGTCAAGCTGCATATAAATGCAGCTGTGAAGGCTTCAGAGGTTTGTTAGTTTCCCAAACTGCGTCAAGGAAACCAAAGAACAGCTTGTAGAGAAGTTTAAAGGTGCATAGCCACATTATTTGACATTTTATGATGTATATGTCAGTAGCTCACTATGGTTGCATACAAAGTATTTTATGAAAGATTCTCACATCCTGCTGGCATATCAGTTATTATTTTGGTGTTTTACACTTTGTTTTTGCTCAGTTTGTTAGTAAATAAAGCCATTCGTGTTTACTTATAATAACAACAGAAGTACAACACTGCACATGCACAGTAGGGGATAAAACAAGAAAGCAGCTACTGGCTATTAGCATCTCCCTGTGAAGTAATGGAAACAATGAAGAAAGGTCCAAGATCCAGTGGGAAAAAAAACACAAATAAATGTAGGATTGCAAGAGGGAAAAGACAGGAATATAGCTGGGAATACAGTATGAATGTTGGTGTTCACTGAAGCAGACGCTGAACCTGCAGATCACTCAGATGTGACCACAGAGTTGACTGACGTGAGTAAATGTTCTCATATGAGGCTCTTAAAGTTGCTGTAGATCGGTGTATTTATTTAATAACGTTTCGGTCTTAAATCACGCCGAGCTGCTGCTTTACTGCGAGGCATTGCAGAGGGTCAGGCTTGGTCCGGCATTATTTACAAGTGATTTATTAATTAAGCAAACCGGCATTATGATAGTTCTGCGATACTGTCAGTAGATGGCGCCACATGTGTTTATATCTGCTCCGGCTGCCCGGTGCTGTCTTCTATTTATCCACAAAAAGGACCATCAAAACACTATCAAGATGGAGGCTTGGTGTGTATAACTATTTTATCATGTCAGAGCGTGGCTCTATACCTTTAAAGTAGGATTAGGTTATAACACAACACGATCTTGAACACCTCAGAGAGCTGGTAGCACTGTTGTCTTGGAGCAAGAGGGTCCTGCTGCTGCATGCATCAGATCTGTTCTTTAGAAAGAGTGGCAAAAAAGAAGCCATTGTTGAAGGAAAGTCATTGAGCCTAGCAAGAAATGTTGCTTGCAGTTTGCCATGAGCCCTGCAGGAGACCTCATATGGAGAAAGCTGCTCTGAACAATGTGACCAATACTGAATCTAGATTTTAAAAAGCATTAAAATGAACCCTGCGCGTCAGTCTGAACATATCATTTCCACTGGGAAACATGGTGGTGGTAGCATCATGCTGTGTGTGTTTGCAGGGGGAGGAAAACTGGTCAGGTTTGACCAGAGTATGGGTGGATTTAAATACAGACAAAGGAAACTGGTCTGTAAAAGACTTAAACCTGAGATGGAGGTTCATCTTCCTGCAGGACAACAACCCTACTAAACATTCACCCAGAGCCAGTATAAAAAGGTTTAGCTCAAAACATATCTATGTGTCAGAATCGTGCAGTCAACATGAAAACATTATGCATTACGTTCCTTCCACTTGACAATTATGCTTGATTTGGTCCCCTTAAAATCACGATAACAAGGCTTAAAAATACATGAGGGGGGAAAAAAAACCAGGAAGTTATAGTCAGAAAAGAAAAACATCTAAAGGGCATTTGTTTTATTCTTTTTTTATCAGGACATAACATACTGTTATAAACTGTTATGAAGCCACACAACTTATAAACTTTCAAAGTGACAGTGACAGATGAACACCTCAGTTTAATCTTTGTTCCCTTTTTCCTCTTTGTTTACACATAATGTGCTTAATTCAGATAACACTCACAATGCGAGGGTTTAAGACGGTCCATCGAACAGAAAACACGATATTTTCTAACCCGCAGGTACAGTAACGCACACGTGGATCTGATCCGAGCCTGAAACTACGGGCTGCAGTAACTCGAAGCTCTTTAGGGTACGGTTATGTGACACGGAGCTGGGATTGCAGCACAGGAACTTTATAGGTCGGCTCTGAGAGAGACTAAAAGTAGACATGGCCGATCGAGACAAGTTGAAGTCTTTGAAAATACCCAGTGAAAAACAGGAGAGAAGAAAATTAAACATATACAACAGCAAAGAACATGAAAGTCTCTGCAATGAAATCAAACAACATTTTCATAATTGCAGTCACTGACAGCATGTTGATAAGCTGTGTAGGTTTACATGTGGCATATGCAGACAGGCAGACTCAAACGCGGTTTCTTGTCTCAGACCCACTCCAGGCTGGCTTTGCGGGCTGTCCAGCGTGCAGAAGTGTAAAGATCTGTCCTTACAGACTCCAGACGGGTGAAAAGAGTTCATGCCTCGGTGGTGATCAGTGCTGCTCGCTCTCCTTTAGCTGATCCAAGCTGGTTGGACGATGAGCTGGGTAGGCTGCTCCATCACAAAACGCAATGGTCTGGAAACTGGCGCTCACACCCTGAGAGGACATTTTACAAACACACGGACATCCGTAAGAGATGCTGCTTTGTAAAAAAAAAAAATCTGTCTGTGATGACTCTCACACATCTAAGACGTGGTTTGTCAGAGATATCAATGAAAACAACTGGACCTGCTATTTTGCAGATTTACAACCATTTAGGTAAGACCTGGTTTGTCTGGTTAGAAATCAGCTCAACGTGCTTTTGTTAGATAAAACATCTTCCACTTTGTTCAAATTTTAACAAAGTGGAAGATTTATGTGTCTGCCACATAAATTAAACGTTGCCCAGATGGATCTGGGACTCCGATATGAATCTCTGAGTGCAGACATCTTTACAAGAGGTAAACTTTCAGGCAATAAAAGCGAAGAGACACTTTGAGTCTTCATTATCATTTTTTTTATCATATTTTTTTATTAACTTCTGCCAAATATTTCTTTGAAGGCCTTTTATGCTGGAGGAGGGGTTTGTGTCTGCTTACAGGTGTGAGACTGACCATCTGGTGAGCTGGTGCAGCCTGAACAGTCTGGTGCTCAACGCTCTGAAGACAGAGGAGACGGTTGTGGATTTGAGAAAAAGCACAGCCTCACACTCCCCCATCATCCCCAGTCACCGCCGTGTAGTCCTTCTGAGCGCCATCGTCTGTCCGGACTTCAAGTGGGAACTGAACATCACCTCCATCGCCAAGAGGCCCAGCTGAGGATGTACTTCCTGCAGCAGCTGAAAAGGTCTAGCCTGCCAAGGCCAATGATGGTGTACTTGTACACTCCCCATCATTGAGTCCATCCTCACCTCCTCCATCACCTATCCTGCTTCCCCCCTTGCAAATAGTACAAATGTCTTGGCACATGTAATTACTTGTGCACAAATCTGCACATATTAGTTAATTGTGGGTATACGCTACATTCTACAAGTTATATTCTATATTTTATACTTTGGCAATTATGTACATATGTATATATATACGTTTATATGTATGTGTGGCTATGCATACATATGTTATATGTATGTTTTAAATACATATGCATATACATATGTATGTAGACTATACCCTCTCCTGTTACAATACGTCTGCACAACACAAACTCAGAGTAATGCACATGTAAATATCTGCTATGTTATACTTCCTCTGTAAAATATCATGTTATTATATTATGGATTCTTGTTTTATTCGGCTTAACAACTTACACTTGCTGTGGTTATTCCATATTTCTATATTTACTTATGTCAACTGTATGTTTGTCTATGTATCGCACTTTACCACCAAAGCAAATCCCTCGTATGTGTGAAATACTACTTGGCGATAACGCTCGCTCTGATTCGGTCTGATATACGAGGGGCCTGACCATGGCACTATTTACTGGGGTGGAGGGTGGATGCTGTCCACTTGAGCTGTCGAGTGAGATGCTTTTGGCTGAGGACAGAGCAGTGGTGGCCTGCTAAAAGCATTACAATGAATCACTTGGAGGCTTACCAGCCTGGTGTGGACGTGATGAAGCTGCAGCCTTGGCAATAGGCCAGTCCTGCGTCAACGCTCAAAACACTCAAATAACTCTCATGCTTCATCACAAATTATCAGTCCTCTTAATGCACCACAGAGGACCTCTTCAAGACCCTGCAGCGAACATCCTTCATTCACAGCGAAGGGTGGAAAATCAAACCACCTTCTGTTTGGTTGATATGCTTATTAAAGCAATTTAAAAAAAAATAATAATTGATGTTTAAAATTAACTTTTTGAGGTTTAAATGGTAGAATTGGTTTAATGTACAATTCCATTTTTTTTAAACTTGAGAGAAGTACAGGAGGTTGTTTGTAGAGGAAATTTAATTCAAGTCGTCTCAAAGTCTTTTTTTAATAAACCTAAAAATAAAACGAGAAGCCTAATTTAACCTGACTGCCATATGTGTTGCTATATTTACAAGCCCATCAAATGATGGTGTTTTTCCACTAGAACAGGACAGTCCTGTTGTTTGTGTGCAGATCTTTTTTAGGTACATGGGAAATTGTTCTGTGCTCTCATGCAGCTGAAGCACAATGGAAACGCCGCAGATCCAAAAATACTAAGCTGGAGCCAAAATGGACGAGAACAAGGCGGTGGATTCAGGCCAGATCAGCTTGCCTAATGAATGCTCTTCAATCAAACTCTTGGTGGAAGTCCTAGCAACCAAGATAAAGACAGCGGGTCAACGGGTTTTCCATAAGCTGGGTGACTGAAAGCCTCTGACAACAAATTAGCCTGAACAGGTTTATAAATCCTCAGCGAAAGAACGACAGGATACCAGACAAAGGCAGCGGGAGATTTATTTCCGCCAAACATCACTGATTGTGACAGTCCCAGATATTGCAGCTCTGATAACATAACTATTTTGCTGTCCAATAAATACAAATAGTTATAGCATTATTCAGACTTGGTTGCATAATGGGGAGATTTGAAATGCATTGTCGGAATGAAATCTGGTGCTTTCCTCCCCTTTCGCTCAGACAATATGAGTTTCTCTCGTTTAGAAAGCGGCAACTATTTACCGGCGAATGCATGACAAGCTGCAGTGGTGGACTGACCTACCTTACAGCAGTGATGGCTGCAGGGCGACGGGTGGCTGAAGGTGCTGCAGTCGTGTTTCGCCTCTGTGCACAAGCTGAGCTGCTGGTGGGAGGAAAACGGCGGGTGGGCCCCTCGAAGAGTCACAGCAGACGTGTTAGAGACCTTAAACGGAGAAAGAGAGAGACGTCTGGTGAGGGGAGAGAAGGACGATGCAGGGTTGTGCATGAGCACGACCGGGTTACCTGCGACGTAGAGCTGAGTCGTGGCGAGTGCAGAGAGGGCAGGGAGTTGTTGTAAAACAGCAGGCAGGGCTGGTGACGCCTGTCCATGGGGGATGAGGAGTCAGTCGGTCGCACATCCGCAGACTTCATGCTGCTTCTCAAACTATTGGTTGAGTTTTCCCTGCGCTGGTACTCTATAGGAGACTGGAGGGCTGCAGCAGAACAGGAGGACGCGAGGTCACATCACTCTGAATCACCAAATCCCGAATGGATGCCGGAGCAAGACTGAGCGCGGCTACCGTTTAGGAAGTTCCTCTGAGTCTCTAGGATCTGGACCACATCGTTGTACCAGGCTTGCTGTATTTCCGGAGACGGGGCACGCATGATGAATCGTGTTATACTGCTGTCCGTCCCCCGGGAGGTCAGGACCAGGCAGCATGGATCCTCTTCCGATGGCCTCTCCACACCCAGGCAGCTGACCTACAGAGCACAAACGGGTTCAAATCAGGAAAGACGAAAACTAAATATCCATAAATTCATGAAAAACGATGCTCTCTCTTCACCTTGATGCTGTTCTTAAAGGTGTACCCCGGCAGAGGGAAGCCTTTTTTCTTCTCAATGGGCTCACTAAAGATGACCAGCTGCTCAAATAGGAAGACACGTCTCTCCCTCGCTCTGGACACGAGGTTGGCTTCCTGCTCGCTGACGGAGAAAGTGTCCTGCTGAAGCAGCTTCCCCTGAGCTGTAATCTTCCCCTAAAACAGCAGAGGTCCAGTTCATTACACCTTACTTTTAAAAGTCCATTGAATAGTGTTTCAAAATAAGAAATAAAAAAATACCTCAAAACCCTGCAGCCTTCCAACATTCATCATATCGTTACAGCGTTTTGGCACAAAACACGTCACTTCCACCGCTTTCTGATGGGCGTGTCACGAAATAGTGAAGTTATTCCAAATGAAATGTAGAAAAAGACATTTCTACTGAACAAAAAAATTAGTCCATACCTGAAGCTTCTCAACATCCCTTCCTGCTTTGCTGTAATACTTCAAAAAGTCCTGAAAGTGTCAGAGAGAGGAGTGCATGTTGATATTTCATAATAGGACTTTCAAGAGTGATTGTCATCATCATATTTGAGGGCCACAAAACCCTAAACGACGTAAAACATGAATGAATCGCCTTTTCGAGTTTTTCAAAACAAACAGTTCAGTTTAAAACAAGTTTTTCTGGCACATAAAAAGAAGGACGGTGTGAGCACTTTTGCTTTCCCAAGAAAAGGGGGGAGAAACATGAATGCAAAAAGGTTGAGGAACCACCCCCCCCCCCCCAAATGTCTCCTTTCACTCTTCTTTTGTTTATACAACCTCTGCCAGCACCACATACTCCCACACCATGACATTCCCTCTCCCAAACTTCGCTGTCGCTGTCTTGTTTTGGAGGATATGTAAAACACAATTCCAATTTGATATCCAGTTCTCCAAGTGTTTCATCGACTTCCCATAAATAAATCTTAAATGAGCTTGAGCCAACATTTCCTTCCTTCAGCAGAGAAGTATTGTGCAGCAGGCAGGCATAGAGATTGCTGAACGGCTTCTATTAACTTGCATTAGCATGTTTCAGGCTTGTTCACAGATTCCAGCAGATAGTATGGCTCTCTAGGCTTTTTCACCTCCTTTCCTTTAACCTAAATGTAATCATGACCAATTTGTTTAGATTTATTTTTCTTATATGCGTGGATCATTTGAGTTGTTCCTGACATCTGCAGAGAATTTCACGTTAACAGCTCATTACACATTTGTTTTCTGTGAATATTTTCCCTCATGGACGCACTTCAGATAAAGATGCAACAATGAAGCACTGACTCGGACTGACGCCGTTATAACATTACCTTCAGCAGCAGCTGATACTTCATGATCCTCTGAACGGGTTTGATGAGGAGATCATTGAGCTGCAGCCTGTGTCCCAGCTGCTGCCGGAGATCCTGTCGACACACAAGCAGGAACGAAATGCTTGACTGTGCAGTGAAATGAAAAACGCCACACTTATTCTTTTGTGATGGTTGTTTCCATCGGTTAAAATTCAGATAGATGACAGATGACAACGTCTAATGCGCTCACCTCAAAGTAGGTCTCGATGTACTCGGAGACAATATGTTCCGACTTGGGTTTGTTTTGGCAGTAAACCACGTACATGTGAAGACGCCGCTCCTGCAGGTTCAACAAAGTCAGAGCCTCAAAAACTTTCCGAATATTGCGTTTATGTGAGCGATTGAAGGGGGAGGATGAAGACAGAGGAAGTTCGGTTACAGATCTAGCCTGGGACTTGGTTTCCTCTCAGTTTAACTGTGCCGCCCCCCACCAAGGATGTACAACATCAGTCCAGGAAATTAGCTTCATTAAAAAAGCTTCACTGGCTGACAAATTAAGGTTTTACTAGCTGCAGCTTGCAAAAGTGAGATAAAAAGATTTAGCCTCAAATGTAAATGTATCCAGATCTTTTTTCTTTCTTTATCAGCTTTCATTAATAATTTTGCTCCTGTAGGGTAAGAATGAAACAAATTGAAATTGTGTTTTCCTTGACTTGGCCCATAAAAGCCTGAAAAGCGCTCAGCGCTGCTAAACTCGTCTCTTTTCACCCACAGCCTGGTCTCCATGGAGGATCTTTGACTCTGATTGCAGGCTTTGAGCAGTCTTTAGTCAAACTACAGTGATTATGAGATCCCTTTATTCTGCAGCTGTGGCCGAATAAACCTGATCCCTAAAAGAAAACACATCTGCAGGGCAGCCGGCCAAGAACTTTACACCAGCGGGGGTCTGAGACCAATGAACAAACTTTCATCCAAATGGAAAACACACTGTAAAAACTACTCATTCACATTTTGTGTGTGTGTGTGTTTTTTTTAAGACTTACATGTTTAATAAAGAGTTGGGCCAGGCTGTCTGGATCGCTGACACATTTCTCAAGCTCTCCCAGGAAGTAGCTGCCAGACAGAAGCATAATCAGACACACTCATGTTTTCACGCAGGACACAAACTTGAAGAGGACATTACACGTGCTGAGACATCGGGAAACATCGTGAAAACTGAAAACTGCAATGTGTATATATATATATATATATATATTGTTGAGATTCCAAGGGCCTCACTCCTTGTGCCAGTCGTAGATCTGGTGGATGTTTCCGAACACAATCCTGTCCTTGCCTCGCATGTCCTCTGGAACACCCTGATTGGCCATCATGGTCATGTAGCCCTGAACAAAGAAGGATGTACCGTTTATCAGCTCACAGAGAGGAATTTAAAGTGTTTATTAAATCTGCTCACTCTAGTGGATACTTTGGAAGGAGACACACCTGAACTATCAGTCCAAGATCTTCCACATATAGCCTTTCTGTCTCTATCAGCTCCATCAACACATATCTGGGAGAGAATTATGAAAACAGACAGAAATGTGAATGGTTGGTCTGCAAGATGAGCTACGAAAACCGGGAATGTACATATATGTGATGCATTATTTCAGATAATGGGCATTGATTATTTTGCATACTTATGTAAGTGTTGTATGATGTCTGTGTTTTCTTGATGTGATGGCAGCTGTTTATCAAAATTCAACGGGGTGGTAGAAAAAAAAAAGCTTTGAAGATGCTCACTATTTAATACCATTAAAACGGCATAAACTTGTTTGAAACGGTACAATTTGGTTTTAACATGTTTTTATTTTAAACAAGAAATAATAACATGCTGTTCAGGTTCCTTAAAACAAATCTGTGAGAAGCTGCTGAATAAAAACCATAAAACATGCTTTCATTAAGCCTGTCCGCAACGTGGAGATGTCTACCACCCACTGACTGGACATGCAAATTGTTAATAGACAGATAACCTGTGCAGCTCTCTGATGGGATGCTGCCCTAGGCAGTGAGCCTGAGCCATGTCACCCATGCAAAAAAATTACTGCAGATCGTAATCTGATTAACTAAAATGATCCAGTTTACAAACTCAACTTTATTACAATTCCAAAAAACAACTGGACTTTTTTTCCGAAGTTTGAAGACGTTTTGCTTCCCATCCAGAAAGCTTTCTCAATTCAAAATGTCTGGAGTAGTGTGGAGCTCCAAGCTTAGGAAGTCTTCAAACTTTGGAAAAAAGTCCAGTTGTTTTTTGTTTGTTTTTTTACTTTTTTGGAATGACCATGACCTGGATGACTGAGAATCTTCACCAGCAAACTTTATTTAAAGTTTGAATTAGCTTTAGTTTCCTTTGCCCTCCTGGCTCTGCATAATACTGACTTACAGATACCTAAAATTAATTTTATCAGCATTTCTGCTGCCAAAATCCTTTCTAGAAATAAAAATCTAAGGCTGCATCTTCTGCATGAATCAGGAGAAACACAAAAATCATTTTACTCTGAAATAAAGCAAGTTTGTCCTTCATTCCTTAGAGATAAGAAACTGGAGCAAAAACAATTAAAAATGCTTCGATCTTTCCAGCATCTTACTTACAACATCATTTCCTTGTCCGAAGTTTAATCTCCACTATTGCAGGTGTATGTTTTAATTGAAATAGTGAAATATTTAAAATCCCGTTGAAGCTCATTCTCATAGTCAAGGATGCAGTTTGTGCTAAAGTGGCAGAGCAAGAAATTGGCAATAGAGACTGAAAAAAACTCTAAAGCAGATTAATAAATAAATAGTATTGAATAGTTGCTTAGCGTTAGCATCTATATCGTGCAAAAATGTACTTTTTAAAAAGTAAAAACGTCCAAACCCGAACGCATCTGAGCCAGCTGTGTGCTGTGGTCAACTTGAACAAATGTTCCACACTCAGAGATTTAATTTTAAACAACCCTGTACCTCTGGTACACACAACCCCTAAAATGTGTTTAGACTTCTCCAGTCAACAGAGGACATCACTTCACAGGGGACGATCCCACTCAGGGCCGGATGACGACATTCAGACATGTTCCTGAACATTTTTGTCTCCACTTTTACGCACAAACACAAATTTGTCCTTAGCAAACTGCTTTGGTCAGGGCGCCTCGCACAAAAAACTGAGTTTCTGCATAGATAAGAAGCTCCTTAACTGTGCAGGACTTTAAATTAAATGACCTGGTTTCTGTTTTTTTGGTTTTGGGATTTGATTTTACCTCCTGGTTCATGAAGGTTCATCTCATGAAAACTCAGCCAGTTTGAAAATGTCAGGCAATTCTAAACTGCTACAGAGGCGTTTCTTCTTTATTTAAGGCATAAAAATGAATAAAGTCAGTTTTTGTGGTGTAATTAACCTAATGATAACACAAACCTGGATTACTAATTTATATTTCAGGATGTTTAACAGCAGAAACACTCACCTAACAAGACAAATTACTCATTTTATGCGCTCTGTAAATGAATAGTCACAAAAACAGCCCACTACTCACAAGCTCTTCTCCAGGGCGAGCCTTTTCTCTTCTTCGCTGTCCACTACAGCAGAGGACGAGTCTTCAGCCTCAGCACAGCCGTCCTCCACCTGCTGAGCGTTCACGTCGGATGTTTGACTCTGAAACACGAGGAAAGTCGACACAGAATATAAGAAGCTGCAAACATGTTGAATAAACGAGGCTGAGCGGTCGCTGTGCTCTGTGTGGAGGTGAAATGCCTCACATATTTGATGTGCTTGGAGCTCGCTCTGCTCATCTTGTGTCTATTTATTGTAGTTGAACCTTAAGCCAAATCGTGTAAACTCTGGTATCAATTGCTTTTTGGTACAAATTATGAATCAGCAAAACCTTTGATGGTTTTCAGAATTACATGAATATGTCCATACTCAATAAAACAACATTTTTAAAACAGATGACTGAAAGAGTCCACCGGGACGTCTAATACTTTATTGCCTTTTTTTTATATAAAATTTCTTTCCTAAGCAAGATTTGATACCTTGGTGTTTAATGAAGTGGACAGTATTGGAAAACTGTCCTGATGAAAAATGTCGAATGTACATATTTGCAGCTCAGGTTCAGTTTAGAGTTTCCACATCCAGCAATTGTTATCCATTGCTAATTGTTAGCAGTCACTGGGAACAGGGGGAGAAGGGGTCAGGGGCCTTTCTGTTCTCAGCACCTTTTCACAGTCACCACTGGACTCTGGTCTGTGGGGAACACGAGGCGCTGGGATGTTTGTTTGTCTCGGATTCTTGCTTTTTTTTTTTTCTCCTTTGTCCCTGGGCTGAGCCAGAGTCTAATCAGGGTGAGGGTCACCTGTCCAACGGTTTAGTTTGAATTAAACATCACTACTTTTGATTAAAAAAAAAAAAACATTAAAAGAATGAAAACAACAATAGTATGGAGGCAGTACAGGCCTCGGGCTGTGCCACCACCATGCGTATCAGGAGCAATTAACAATATCATAAATGATGCAAGCATGCGCATCACTCTGGGTTCAAATCCATGCTTGGGCTCTTTCTGCATGGAGTTCATGTTCATGCCTGGGATCTCTCTGGGTACTTTGGCTTCCTCCCACTGTCTAGAAACAGGACTGGAAGGTTATCTGGTCTACCTAAATTGTCCCTATATCCTGTGTTGCCCTATGATGGACTTGTGACCTGTCCATGATGCACCCTGCCTATTGTCCAGTGACTACTGGAGATAGGCAAAAGTCCCCCCTGATACCCTGCCTGGATAAGCAGGAATAGATGTGTTGGAATGAAACAGAACTGCATGTTTTTAAAGGACATGCTGCTATTTTTCCCAGTATAACAGCTTCAGACCAAATGGTCAACAAAGTTGGGATGGGTGCATAGATGTTCCTGTGGCATGAGGGTGCAGCAGAAAATGAAAAGGGTTAGCAGCAGCAGGTAGCATCGAGCTGATGGCTGAGCTTATCCCTCATAACATCTGGGAACGACAGGATGGACCGTGAAGCTTACAGTAGAACCTCAAAGCGAGGGAGGGAGGTTCATTGACACAGATGCTATATGTGGACAAACATTATCTCACTGAGATGCTTCACCATTGTTTTGCTTCAGGAGGGCAAAGATACGGGACTGGAGACTTAGGAAAGTGAAGATGTTTGTCCCTTTTTTGTTTGTTTATTTATTTGTTTCATTCATTATGACACCTACAAAAGTATATCAAGAATTTAGCTGTTTGATTTAAAATCTATTTAAGCTAGCGGCCACATGATTGTTCAATAAACTACTCAAAAGATGGCCAGTCATGCCTCTGTTGATTTTTACAAACCTTCTTGTGGTTAATAAAAAAAATAGTAAATAAGGTATTATTAAACCATTCTCCAGAGCATGCTTAGTGTGTGTATGGGAAACATAAATATCTTTAGAGAATTTCTCAGATTTCATACGTTTAGGCGTATGCTTTTAAGTGTTGCAACAGGGCTAAAGTAAATAATGTGAACAGACAAGCAGCATGTCAGACGGTGTCCTGGACGGATCCGTCAACCCCTGTTTAATCAACTTTTATCTCCAGCATCTCCAGCTGGGATGTACCTCAACAATGCAACTCTGGGAGTTAACCTGAGAGTTAATGAGCACCTTTTTATTAATGCTGCAGTGGAGACAGATACGCAGACAGGGCGGGTAATGGTGAGCAGCGTGTCAAGTCACATAACAGATATCAGGGTCGCTGACCCAGGGCACAGAGACTGGTTATATAACAAATACCCCTCCTCACCTAAAAGCACCACGGTCTAATGTGAAAATGACTGTAATCCTCTTGACGTGTTTTAGTCTCAACACATTTTGTCCTCTGCCCCAGTGCAGCAGATCTTTAATCCCTCTGCAGAATCGCTGCAGATTTGTACGTCAACAATGCGCTCAGTGTTTGTCCAGAGCCGCTTCTTCTCTGTCTTTCTGGGTTTGGTGTTCCCCTGATGAAGGCGTTAATTAATGGGGAAACATTTTAATACCCATGTTCATTAGTTTTATTGCTGAGTCGGATGAAGCAGCTAAAACCACTTTGATGTCCGGGAGGCGATATCTGTGCTGTTGGCCGTAGTGACCTTCTGGTTTCCCCGGTTTTTCATGTCTTTATGTGAGTGGATGGAAAATAAAATGTCTCTGGATTGAATTAGTGAGCCATAGATGTGCCACTGGAAGGAGTTTTCTACTTTCTCCTGCTCTCCATTCATGTTACCATTCCAGACAAAGAATGGCGTGATTATTTCTAAACACTCAAAACGATCAGAAAGAGCACATTTTCTGTACATTCCTGTACAAGTGTTGCAGCAAATGAAAGGTACATGGTGTCTTTGCTGTGTTAAAATCAGAAACATCAGCACATTTCCCTGTGATTTTTAGAAATAGGCCAACATCACGCAGCACATAATTATGAAGCTGAAGGCTTCATGGTGCATTTCTTTTCAGATTCTTTACAAACTGTCCTCTGAAAACAGAGGGAGTGTGGCCGTCGACCTAAACTGACACGTCAAGCAAGGACAGCATTAAACAAAAAGACTAGAGAATTAGACTAGAGACCTCGCGCTTTTCATTACATCATTCCTGACTTCTTTCAATAAACTGTGAACTTAGCTCCGTGTTTGTGTCCCCATTCAGAGTCCTCATGGGAAAAAAAAGACATAACATGAATAGAAAATAGTACAAAATAAAACATCCAGCAACTTTTACTCATTGCAAACTAGGCTGTGCCCATTCATTCATTAAACTCAAGAAAACAAGTGATTTTAAATGGATAGACTCATAACCTGCTCTTGCTGACCTGTAAAGATTTTTTTTTAAAAAACAGATGCATTTTTTTTTTGTTTCAACAACATATTGTGAATTTAGAAAAACAAGTTGACCGGGTATAATAACTAATAAATGTATTTTGCATGTTTAATCAAAAACAACTAAAGCTTGTTCCTACAACTTGATGATTTTGGCCTATGTGGCAAAAATGTTGGCCTCCGCTGGTTTAGATCAAAGAGCATTCATGGGACAGAATTACCCAATCAGAGGTGAGACCTGCATCCAGCTGAGAGGCTGCGGCAAGATTTGAAAAGTGCCGTTCACAGATATAACCCATCGAGTCTGACCAACCATGGCAGATCTTGCCTTGTGTGATATGCCCAGATGAATACAAATGTATGACATGGAAACATTTTGGAAACCGTGTGCAAATATCCTACCTCACTGCGGTACTTTTTGTTTATATGTCACATAAAAAAGAGTTAAACTGCAATCGCTATAAGGAGAGAAACACATTAAATATTTCCTCAACCAAACCATGGTCCATCTGAGAAATAACATTTATTTAATCTTCTAATTTTTTTGTTCACTCCTTGTCAACAAAAACAATGCTTGACCCTTACTGGAAGTAGAACTCTCCAGCATCTCCTGGTTTAAGGGCACCATCTTCCCTCCCTAACCTGACCCTGCTTTTATGCTATTAAAGGCAGCTTGACAAGCTGACTACTCCCAGATGCTATCTACAGAAGCTCATATGATTGACTCCACTCCTCTGTGCAGAGTAAACACTGCAACAGTGGATGTTACAGAGGCCTTTGTGACAGCAGACACATCAACCATGCAGAAGCATTTGTGGCACCACTGATGAAAGTCACATGATGTGTACAAATGATTCTCCTTTCATTTGCTGCAACAACAAAACATTAAGCGCAAAGTATTTAGCAACCAAGAACTGTCAATAATAATTATAATAATAATAATAATAATAATAATAATAATAATAATAATAATAATAATAATAATAATAATAATAATAATAATAATTAAGAATGATAGGATGTAAACATTTTCTTCTTCCTACTCCTTTTTAACTATAAAAAATAAACCAGTTAGGGCTGGGCGATAAATTGATAAATTCAAATACACAATTTCTTAGTATTACATTTTTGGATTTTATTTTGCCAATGCACTCATTGGGCTTCCATGAAGAGAACAGCAAGCAAGGATGAATTTATGGTTTGGACAATATATATAAATATAATATATTATATTTTATATATATAGTGCCCGTCATCTTTTTTACAAGTGTGTATATCGTTGCACTTTGAATTCATGTCAACTATCAGAGGAAATGCTTGATATAAAAACAAGTTTTTAAAAGCAGTTGTTTAATTTCTTTTTGTGAAATGAAAAGGAAGAAAAAAAAGATTAATTGGGTTTGGAGTAATAAAATCTGAGATTTTATTTTTAAGCCGTATCGCCCAGCCCCGCTGTCGGTATTATATTATGCGCTTTGAAATATATGATAATGTACATGTGTGCATTTACGAAGTTATGTATGGGTCTGCATAGCTATACATCTTCTAAGTGAACTTACATCTATTGTTTCCAAATTAATTTACAGTTTTAAAAAGTTTTCACACAAATTTGCCAAAAAAGGGAAACAGCTTTATCTTTCAAAAGAGAACCAAACAAGTTTTGAATTGGGAAATCTGAGGGTTTTATGCTAACCTATGACATGATAATGGCCAAAAATGTGATGAGGTTTCCAGACCAGTAGCACAACAGTTTACCAATTACCTGTGTAACACGTGGACGTCACGTGGCCTCTGTGCTTTTTCTGAATTTGTGTAATCAAACTCTCCCATTTGCTGCTCAGTAATATATTAAAAAAAATGTATCACTGCAGAAAATTATGAATTTACATGTCAGTAAACGACAAGTGTTATAAATAGATTAGTCCAACAAATTCCCAAAACTGGGTTTCACAGCCATGATTGAAGAGAGTACTGAAGGGTGTATATGAATGAATAAAAATGAAGACTGTGTCATCCCTTCTACTTGTTTCTGATGAGTAAGCTTCAGGAAAACTGCAACTAAAACACCACATTTCCGAGAAATGCAGTCCTACTTCTATTGCATTGCAGGATGTAACTACATTATTGGTTGCTCAGAGGTGTTAATGCACATTAAAGGAAGAATAGGGCAAGGCAGCACATTACTGGGCTCTGTGAGTCATCCAGAAGATCACATAAGTAGCTCTCTCGAGACGGCAGGGAAGGGGACACAGCTGTGGGACTTTTCCACTCCTGCACAGAACAATGAGCAGCGTTAGAGGTGGCAAAAACAAATAAAAGTCTATAAGGTGGGTTGTGGAGCTGTCAGGGGCCTCACCGTGTTTTCAGACGACAGGATGGTGTAGTTATTGTGCACTTCCAGTGAACTCTGCCGAGCCTCACCGAGTGAGAAAGGCTTCTGCTTTCCCTCCGCCTTGAACGTCGGCTTCTCGGCTTTCCCCGTTCCACCTCTGGGATCGGAGCTCAGCTTCCGGACCGGATTGGTGAGCCATTTTTTCAGGGCGCTGACGGGGTGCCGGGATGCTCCGGACGAGGAGTGGGAGCAGGGGCTGGTGCTGCCTGAGGCCTGGTGGGGCAGGGATCCCACAGACGGAGCGATGCTGCCTTCACTGCCCGCCACGGAGTACGACTCAGCTGCAGGAGGGGGAGAACGGGTGAGAGTACAGGAGGTGCTCTTGTGCAGATCAGTTTCCTGCGCTAAGTCGTGCAGCTACTGACTCTAAGACATACGCACAGAACTAATATCTTTGCTGAGCAGAAAGAAAGAAAGAACGGAGGAAAGGAAAGAAGGAGGGAAGTGAGCAGGGACAAAAGGAAGAAATGAAAGGAAGGAAGGAAATAAGTCGTTTTTTTATGTTGTCTATGGCGTAACGAGAACCGTGAAAAGCTCAGAAAATCCCAATTTTAATTATAGGATGCGGGGGATTCTGTACAAAACTGAGAGAAACCTGAAGCCATCATGTCGGCCCCAAAGCCCTCCTTCTCCAGCTAACCCTGGGGCCACAGATCTCTTTCCTGCACAGAAGAATCCCTGAGCTCTGACCGCACCGCTCAAATCAAGCTCCCTATAGTTATCCGCTGTCAGAGAAGTCATTCAAGAGCTTCGTTTTACACATTTGTTCCTGTTTCCAGAGGCCATCAGTCACAGTTAGCACAATTATGTAAGCTGTAATCATGATGAGAAGCTTTCTAGTGGAAATGAGGAAAACTGGGTCAGCGATTTACCCAAACTGCTTGACACAGCAGCCGCAAACACATCAGGCTGACTGTAAAACAAATCTCCCTCACAGTTTACTATCCCATTATTTGAATGAAACAAGATTCAACATCTCAACGCTAGAGAAATACGTAAATATTTAATTAACGGTTGATGGAACAGCAATTCTCTGGACCATAGGCATTAATATACTTCAATATTCATTATCCAACTTCATCCCATTTGACATGAAACAAATGATGTTTTACTCTTGCAAAGACTACGACCCCTTTTCAGTAAAGGAGTTACAGCTTTAGAAGGAAGGCAGGTGGACTGCTAAAAAGGATTTATTATCATTCATTTCTGCACACCTTGCTTTGTTTAATGTGTGACTGACTACACAGCCCTCTTAAAATAGGGGATTCCTTTTTGTTTTGTAAAAAAGTGAGCCCATGATAAAAAGTCAAAAAGCTTATCCACATATAATTTAGCATTAACAGAGTAGAAACCAACTGAGAAGCAAACACGTCAATTAAAAATAAGAAATGAAAAAGGTGCGACAAGATTTTGTAAGATTGCCTATAAAATGAAGCTGAAGGCGCAAGTTCAATTGAAGAAACTCATCGCCTGCCTCCATTCAATCAGAGTCCGATACGCCTCTGATGTGAGCCAATCAGCTACGAACCGCACCTCCATGAAGCCAATCAGCATCCCGCGCTCATCTTAAAAGCAACTTCAAATCCACGTCTCAGCCTGCTAACCAGCAAGCGCAAACGGATTGCATGTCGGATTTCGAATCAGATGTCCGATTCAACCCACCCCCAACCCCTTCTCCACCATCATAGCTGAGTTCATCTAGCTTCCAAGACGTTCCTCCATCCTCAACCCATCAGAGTGTTTTCTCCCTTCAGTCTTCATCACTCCCTATCGCCTGTTATTGGTCCGGCAGAAGACCACCATGTTGGGCCCGGTTCTGCCAGAGGTTTCTTCCCAAAGGGGAGTTTTTCCTCTCCACAGTCGCTTCAAGCTTGCTCATCATGGACTGTTCATGCAACCTGTGTTTATCAAGTTGGACATTTATCTTAAACAGATCACCATATGGACTGAACAAACTTCTTCTATCTCCACTCCACCACCAGTTTCCGACCTGGGGGGGAACATCCCTGTTCTCATACATCTACTTATGCATATTAAAGTATAATTCAGCATTAATGTTCCTGCCGAGGTCTGAGCACCAAAGACTTAAAATATTGTATCAATAAAATCCTTCTAATTGCCATTTCTTTCTCTGTGAGTTTTTCAGATTGAACTGCTACCTTGTTGCAACACATTTTGATTTATTTTGAGCTTTTAGTTTTCTTTTATGAGGATCTAGTCAACATTCACACATCTTGACTTGACAACATTTGCCTCTTTACCTTGGAAAGGTTATCAAAATATACTGCTTTGTATATTTAATGCATATTTGTGATCACCATGATCTCCATCTTTACACCAGACATCAGCCTTGTGTCAGAACTCACACTTAGAGGTTTTTCACATTTTTAGCCACCTTGTTTAAAAACAAAAACAGTTTAATTTGATGGAAATTAACCTCCATCATGATGTTACCGCCACAAAACTGTGGGTATGATTTGCTTTTGGTAATATTCTGTCATGTTTTTGTGTCTAACTTGCCGTTTAGACTTGTGGCCTTAGGTTCAAGTTCGGTTTCGTTGGACCATTATGCTAAAAGATGGTTTTGTTTGTTTTCAAGTTGAATGTTACTCGATCCGTACCGCATTAAAGGTGAAACAAAGTCTTAAAATTATTTATAACGGTCCTATTTTTTTTATTTTAACGGGAGCATTCATGCTATTTACACCCCTTGGATGTGTAATTGTTATACAAGTTGTCACTGGTGCATGTATAGTGTGAAAGAATAACAGGGCCGCTGCATCATAACCAAAACAACAAGAAGCTTTAACAATGCATGTTGACATCAGCCTCACAACAGACGCCGTTGGGGACACAAAAAACACAAACTTACCCTAAAGAGGGAAGACACCTCAGCATTGAGGCTTGCTGAGGATCAGCTCGCCACACAGATCTACAGATTTAGAGTTAGTCTAGAAAGGTAGTTCAAATTCACCTGTAGGGTTTCACATGGAAAGTGTCATGAACTGGTGACTAGTGGACGAGGGAGGTGCCGTGAGCTGGTAGACAGCTGGGAAGAAAAAGGGATGAAAACAAACTTGCTAAATGGAGACCAAACAAACGCTGCAGCAACGGCACGTGACCAGGGAGCAACAAACAAAAACTTGGACAGCAACTAAACCTGAGGAACCGTGGGAACAAAAGCTAACGGGAAAACAACAACAATCGGGAATCTCAGGAGGACGCTAATGGTAAAAACACTGCAGGTAAGCTGATTATAGATGGCGACATGATGCAACAGCAACAGCAAAACAGGAAGTAGGACAAGAAATACTCAAGGAACAGAGACCAGGAAGCAAGATACGATGAGAAATAAACTGATTCTAATAGCTAAATCTTAGCTATTAACACTTAAAGCAGGCATGGTAATATAAACTTAAACACAGACATAACGAGAGACTGAAGCAATAATCCACGACAATATAACATAGTTAAAATCTTTTTCTGTAATATAACAACAAAACATCCTCTGAAAGATAATTTGTCAAATATCCTCTGTTTTTAAACTACATTTAAACAAAATATGTTCAAGGCAAGGCAAGGCAAGGCAAATTTATTTATATAGCACAATTCAGTACAAAGACAATGCAAAGTGCTTTACATGATTAAAATATAGCAAAATAAAACAGAATAAGAGCAAGTAGGAATAAAATATAGAAAGAAAATAGAACAAAAAAGTGGTGATTCAGTTAACTAGGACAGTTGAAGGCAATTTTAAACAAATGTGTTTTTAATCTTGATTTAAAAGAACTCAGGCTTTCCGCACTTTTACAGTTTTCTGGAAGTTTGTTCCAGATAATTGGAGCATAGGAACTAAATGCTGCTTCTCCGTGTTTAGTTCTGGTTCTAGGTATGCAGAGTAGGCTGGAGCCAGAAGACCTTAATGGTCTGGATGGTTTATACGCTGATAACAAGTCTGTGATGTATTTAGGAGCTAAGCCATTTAAGGATTTATAGACTAACAGAAGTATTTTAAAGTCTATTCTCTGAGATATAGGGAGCCAGTGTAAGGACTTTAGAACTGGGGTTATGTGCTCTACTTTCTTAGTCTTAGTGAGGACGCGGGCAGCAGCGTTCTGGATCAGCTGCAGCTGTCTGATCCACTTTTTAGGCAGACCTGTAAAAACACCGTTGCAGTAATCAATTCGACTAAAAATAAACGCATGGATTAGTTTTTCTAGATCCTGCTGAGACATCAGTCCTTTAATCCTAGAAATGTTCTTCAAGTGATAGAAAGCCGATCTTGTAACTGTCTTTAGATGCTTTTGAAGGTTCAGGTCTGAGTCCATCACTACACCCAGGTTTCGGGCCTGATTTGTGGTTTTTAGCTGAAGCGACTGAAGCTGTGTGCTAACTTTTGATCTTTCCTCTATTGGTCCAAATATTATTACTTCAGTTTTGTTTTTATTCAATTGGAGAAAATTTTGGCACATCCACGTATTGATTTCTTCTAGGCATTTACTCAGTGCCTGAACTGGTCCATAGTCACCTGGTGACATGGTGATGTAGAGCTGTGTGTCGTCTGCATAGTTATGGTAGCTGATGTTATTATTTTTTATTATCTGGGCTAGAGGGAGCATGTAGATATTGAAGAGGAGGGGACCCAGAATGGACCCTTGGGGAACCCCAAATGGGATTTTTGTCATCTCTGATGTAAAGTTACCTACTGATACAAAAAAGTCCCTGTCCTTTAAGTAGGATTTAAACCAGTTGAGAGCTGTACCAGAGAGGCCGACCCAGTTCTCCAGACGTTCTAACAGAATGGAGTGATCGACAGTATCAAATGCTGCACTGAGGTCCAATAGTACCAGCACGGTGGTTCTTCCACAGTCTGTATTTATATGGATGTCATTAAACACCTTGATAAGGGCGGTCTCTGTACTGTGGTGAGCGCGGAAACCTGACTGGAAAACGTCAAATCGGCTGGTCGTTGTTAAGAAGGTGTTTAATTGTTGAAATACAGCTTTTTCAATAATCTTACTGATAAAGGGGAGGTTTGAGATGGGCCTGTAGTTCTGGAGTAGAAGTTTGTCTAAATTATTCTTTTTCAGCAGTGGTTTGATAATTGCTGTTTTTAGGGACTGGGGGAAAACACCTGACAGGAGGGACGTGTTTATTATCTGAGTCAAATCAGACATTATGACAGGTAAAACTTTTTTAAAGAAAGCTGTGGGGAGAACATCAAGACAGCATGAAGAGGAACTTAGCTGCTGAATGATCTGCTCTAAGCTTTTGTGGTTTATTTGGCTGAATTGGGACATTTTGTCAGGATAAGTTCCAACTGAGTACCGCTTTGGTTCTGGAGCTGGTGTGGATGTACAAACTGATCCTCTAATTTTTAGGATTTTCTCAGTAAAGAAGTTAGCAAATTCGTTGCAGGCCCTGGTGGAGTGGAGTTCTGAAGCCACGGACACAGGAGGATTTGTTAACCTGTCGACTGTGGCAAATAAGACACGAGCGTTATTAATGTTTTTCTTAATGATCTCAGAGAAGAAAGATTCTCTTGCATTTTTCAGTTGTAAGTTATATCTGTTAAGTCTCTCTTTATAGATGTCATAGTGAACCAGGAGTCTATTCTTTCTCCACCTGCGTTCAGCTTTGCGACATTCCCTTTTTTCACTTCTAACTGATTGAGCATTTCTCCAAGGAGATTTTTTCTTCCCGGAAACAACTTTCACTTTAACTGGAGCAATGCAGTCAATGATGTCTGAGACTTTAGACTGAAAGTTATCTACTAGCTCATCTACTGAGTTGCAGCCCAAGGTTGAGGTAGCAGAGTAAGCTTGAATAAAATTTTCTGTGGCATTGTCCTTAAAGGTGCATTTTCTTACAATGTCCCTTTGGCTAAATGAGTCACTGGTAATGATACATTCAAAGGTAACGGAGAAGTGATCGGATAAGGCAACATCAGTTACATTGACCTGTGAAATGTTTAGACCTTTAGTGATGATTAAGTCTAAAATATGCCCCTGCTTGTGTGTTGGCTGTTTAACATGCTGAGTTAAACCAAAGTTTCTAAGTGTGTCACACAGTTCTTTTGCACTTCTGTCTTCAGGGTTGTCAACGTGAAAGTTGAAGTCTCCAACAATAATTAAACAGTCATAATCAACACATATCACAGACAAGAGGTCACTGAAATCATTAAAAAAGTTTGATGTGGACTTAGGAGGCCTGTAAACATTCAGAAACATAGTTCGTACCGGGCTCTTTACCTGGAGAGCCAAATGTTCAAAAGAGTCAAATTTTCCCAAAAACACCTTTTTACATTTTAGTGAATCATTAAACAATGTTGCTACTCCTCCACCTTTCCTTTGCTGTCTGCTCTCACAAAGAAAATTGTAGTTTGGAGGAGTCGACTCCAGCAGAATAGCTGCTTCATTAGATTCATGTAACCATGTTTCTGTTAAAAACATAACATCAAGATTATTGTCAATAATGAAGTCATTAATTAAAAGGGATTTTCCTGACAGAGATCTAATGTTTAATAAAGGTTAAAGGTCTTTTGGTTTCATCATTTACTTTTATTTGACTTCGTTTGTTTCATTTATTGTTGAAATGGATATGAAACGTCATCTACATTTGTCCAGATATGTTACGGCACATTAAGGCTGTAAAAGGGTAAAATTACTTCTGAAACTTAACTTAAGGCTGGCCTTTGCCATGTAACTACATTTCAGTGAAATCTTTGTCTCGTTTCTGGCAAACTGGGCCCCGATACCACATGATGGTAAAAAGAAACTCAGCTACCAGACAAAATATCCAAACTTTACCAGGTTTTAAAATTATTTAAATTATAACAGCATCTGTACTAAACCGTATGCCACAAATTCAATCACAAAATTCAATCACATTATGTTTTATTGAGCAGAGAACTAGGAAGAACAAAGTAAGCAAAAATATGCATTATCCAATTATTTAGACGGGGTGTACTTTCTTTTTACTTATATATATACTTTGACTTTTACATCAAAGCTTAATGAGGATCTACAGTTGTGATAATCAGACCAATCACTGTTTTGGATAACAATTATACGTGTTAATATTTGTAGTAGAGTAACAGGAAACAATCAGATATGGCGTTGATGCTGCTGGTTCTGTGAACTGTATCACTAACTGTGAGGGGCAACGCTGCCACCAGTAAGCAGAGAGAGGCCATTCATCCTGTTAACAGGTGGTCCTTATTTAAGGATGAATAGTAAGTGGTAAATTAACTGAACTTATATAATGCTTTTCCAGTCACACTAGAGCTACATTACCCCAATCGCACTCACTAACACGCACACGTTCATACACCCATATGCAGCTCGGTAGGCAATTTAAGGTTAAGTGCTTTGCCCAGGGGCACATCAGCATTTGATAAGGAGAAGCTGGAATCGAACCCACCGATTGCAAGACGACTACTCAACCCATTAAGCCACAGTCGCTAATGAAGGTAGCTAATATTGCACATACAGGTTATGGTGCATTTGTCACAGACAACCTGAAGCGAAGCAGATTTCTCCAGACATTGTTCAGAAGAGCGGTGCACACTGATTAAGAAAATAATCTCAATAATTTCTTGGTTTGGGACTTGTTTTCCATTTTGTAATGAGCATCTCATTTTCCTGTTTTGTTTTGTCTGGCCCTTTCTCTTGTGTTCTTTTTCTACTTCCTGCTTCCTTTTGGTTTAGAGTCTTTCTTGTGGCTAGTTGTGTCGTGTTTACCAGTAATTCTTGGTCTTTTGGTTTATTTACAATTCTGCTGTTCATTGCATTTGATTGCCTTTGTCTCAGTAACCATTGGTTCGTCTCCTCAATCAGGGTCCGCACTACTATGCTATGCTCAGTCATCCATGTTCCTTGTTAGTTTTAGGATCAATTTAGTCCATTGTTCTTTGGGACAATCTTTTGGGATTTTGGACCTTAGAGTTTATTTTTGGTAAGTTTCCGTTTGACGTAGTACATATCTTTATTTTTGCCTCCACCTCTGCCTCCCTCTTAGCTGCATTTGGATCCTCCACACATCCACCTCTGTGACACACAGGTGCTTTATAATGGAAACCAAAACCAGAAAAAGATGTTGAAGAAAACAGGAAACCACCCTTTGAATGGACCAGAGATTGGCCAGAATGGCAAAGACTGAGCTGATCAGCTGTGAGATGATCGAACAAGGGCTGCTGCTGCCTGTGAGTTATTTAACAATAAGAAGTCAATGTGAAAGCAAGCTATTGATAAAAAAAACCCAGAAAAGCCCCATTGTTGAAAAAAAAAGAAAGCAAACAGGGTTTTTACAAAAGGCAAACTGCCCTAAAAACAAAATGCAACATTTTATGGCACAATAAAGGCAAGCTCGTTCTTTTTAGAACTGGACAATTAATCAGACAACGGCAAACGCTAAAATCAAACCACAGATCACTGTGAATCACGGTGGCTAAGGCATCATGGGAAAGTTTCTCATACTGTGGTGTCTGTCTTATTCATCAAATACCAGGAGCTGTGTTGCCTCAAGGCTGTTACAAACTCTCACAGCCGCAAAACAAAAAAACAATATAATTATGTTCTTGTAGCTGTGCTTTGGGAGTCTGTGTGTATGAAAATAATAACAGTAAAAAAAAATTATGATTTTAAATGTTTAGTCACTTTTTAAATTTACTGCTATTATAGTTTCACTTTCCTTAACTGGCCCAACAAGTAACAGTGACAAAACTTGTGATCCTTTGCTGCTCGGGAGCTAAAAAAGCAAACAAACAATAAAAACAAGCAAACTACTAAAATACAAGGAGTACCAACCACAATTGTGCAATACTCAGTCATTAAGCAACAATATCATTCTGCACTAATAACTATGAATAAACAAATATGCCATTATAAATACTCTTTAAATTAAGTCAAACTTTTTATGATTATCTCTGGTGCCATTTGGTGTTTTTATCACCCACAGTACAGGGTCACAAGTCTGGTTTAGGGTACCACTGCCTCCCAGGATAAAACATGACAGATAAATGTAAATAAGTCTTTAAGCGTTTGCGAAAATAAACAGCCTGTTTTATTTCAAAGCGCAGAAAAAGAAAATATCAAGAGACAGACACCGTAATTCCAGGATCCACATATAGCGCAGCTAAAAATACATGACGCACAAAGCCATGATGTCCGCTGAAACCTGCCACACTGTATTACAAGCATTCTCAGAAAAGCTTCTCAAAGACTGGGTTCCTCAGTGTCTGTGAGTCCCAAGGAAATCATAGATCTGATAAGAAATAAACAGATGTACAGAGTGCTTTAACTCTGGGAGGACACAGTAATTTTTCCCCCTAGTTTGTTCAATCTGTCAAATTATGACTAAAAACACTTGGATACAAGATTTAACTCTGGGAAAACAAAACAAAGACTCACTAAAATGCAAACACAATCAGACCTAAAGTCAATTTAGAGACTAATTGAGCCAACATGTATGCACCTGTGCAAATTCTCACTTATTCGGGTCAACGCAGGGTTAAATCGGAGGCAACCGGGATTTCGTTTTTCTGAAAAAAGTTTTGACACCTATTGCACCAGCATGCATGTTTTGAGCTGTGGAAAAAAACTGGAGTACCCAGAGAGAACCCACACAGGTACAAGGAGAACATGCAAACCCCATGCAGAACGGCCGTGGTTCAGATTTGAATCCAGGTTCTGCATTATTGCTTCATTATGCTTCAACTGCTTCATTATGCAGCCAAGCTGAGTGATCCAGTCGTCGTCGATACATCAGGCGCTGTCAAGATCAGACAGCTACAATAATTATTTAGTAAAAACCTTTTTTGGAAAGCTCAGCCCCTGATTTCTCACTGCTGTTATAAGACAATATTGTGCATCCGTTTTGGATATGATCTTATACTCTGTGCCAATTATTTTGTTTTCTTAAATTTTTTGGATTATAAAATGTTGCATTGGTTGAATGCTGCAGAATGGAGCAGCTCTAAACAAAGTCCCCGGTTCAAATTCATGCCAAAAGTGTTTCTGTATGGAGTTTGCATGTTTTCTCTGTGAATACATGGATCCTGTCTCATGTCAGGTTATTTGAGCTCCCTAAATTGCACTTAGACATGAGTGTCTGGTTTTCCTGTCCTGTCCAGGGTGTACCATGCTTCTCGCCACACCAAGGCTGGAGATAGGAACCAGCAACCCTGCTGAGGCAAGCAAGTTTCGACAGAGACGGATACATTAATTTATTTAATGTTGGGTGTGATTTTCTCCAAACCCTCAAATAACATTTTCATAAAGTCATGACAGTAAATTAAATCACAACTTTAACAAGCTAATAACTTTGACAACTATAAACAAGAACCATATTCACTTTGAGAACAACCTAAACATCACTTCCTGTTTTATAAAAAACACATTTCAAAAGCATAACATCAATTTAATCTGCTTTATGTAACTGCTTTTAGAACAAACTTGATTATCTGTGCTTTCTGAGGGGTCTTGACGTGTTTAATCGGAATTAAAATCTAATTTATTTTTTTTGCCATTCACAGTCGGTGAATCAGAGGAAGATGGAAGTCATCTGACTTTGTTATGGTATTTTTCCACTTGAACAAATTACTTCCTCACATTGTCTGATCCATGTTCTCCTTTAGTGCACCTGTTGAGGTCATGTGTGTTTATAAAAACAATGTTCCGGAAATCATTTGTACTTGGGACTCACATAATCTCTGCAGGAAAATGAGTTGCAAATGAAAACATGATTTGATAATGAACATAAGAGCAATTCATTAGACTCATAGAATTTCCACAAAATGATGAACTTATAATTTGTGTTTTTCATTATGCATGCTTTTAATTGTATTAAATTAAAGGCAGAGAGAAGTTTGTTGCTTCATTGCTTCCTGCATCTTTCTAAGTAGTACAGAGGAATGTATTCTCCTCTTCTATACTTGTCGTTGCCAGCAGCAGAAAGTATTGGAAAACTGCTGGAGCTGCATTTCAATCAACATTATGATCTATCATCCCTAAAAATGATGAAAGCTTAGTACATTTCACATGTTGGCCATGCTTTAGTGTTGCATAAGAGACTGTAGGGTTGAGTATGATCAGGGATTAATAATATGCAAATACTGATGGATACAGTTATTATTATCATCGCTGAATCATGGAAAATACCCAGTCACTACAAGTACAACTCAGCAACTCTCCTGTCATGAGCAAGAACTCACTTCTGAGAAAGGATTAAGGCAAATTTCATCCAGGACAGATGCTAAAAAATGCTGCTGGATCAACATCAAACAGATGAAGGATTCTTACTCGTAAACCACAGAAGGAATTTATCAGGACAGTATGATAATGATAAGGTTAAAATGGGAGTTATTGGCTGAAAAGCCAAATTAAACCAAATTTAAATGCAATATGTACAACGTTTTTGTTTGTTTGTTTGTTTGTTTAAGAAGCCCTGCATGTCAGGTATTTTTATGTACATTTTATTTTGCATTCTTCAGTAATTCAATTTGTTCTTTTTTTCTCACCAGCCTTTCCCATTTGAACCTGCATTTTGATTTGCCCCTTAACACAAATATGCACAACTTGGACGCTTGTGTCTTAAATGATCGAGTTACTGCTGCTGTTTTTGCTGATACTTATTGTTGAGTTCTTGTACTCGGTGCCTTGCAAAACTATTCTTTTTAACTTTCCTACATTTTGTCACATCATAACCCCAAGTTTCAATGTGTTTTAGTTGGATTTTGATATGATCAGGTAAACACAAAGTAGTGCATTACTGTTGGCCTCAGCCATGATATCAAAGAAGGCCTGAACTATCCACAGAGAACAAAACTCTAAATCCCAGAATGCACAGCTTTAACCTATTTTCATTACAGATCCAAGACAGGAGGAGTTTCACAACTGGAATCCTGTTACAGAGCTACAAAACATTTCTCTTCCTCCGGTGCCTGGAATAGAATGACATAATGTATGTATGGAACTTACATAACTTAATGTATGGAAAACAATTAGATGTGACCCAACACTCTTACACCCACATATATGTTGCTTCTTTTCTTTTTTTTCTTTTTTCCTGTTCAAAATTAAAAATCCAAAATATAAAGTTGTCCTTTGCCCACAGCTTTCTGCACGATACATTGTGGAAAACATGTGCATGAACATCTTGATCTCGCTGGACATGTAAATGACTACATACCCGAAGAACACCTTGGACCCAAAGTAAGATATGCTCCACTGTTTTGTTTATCAGGTTGCTGTACTCCAGCCAAACACAAAACCAGCCGACTGAAATTGGCTGTCTGAACTCCTTTAGAAAAGATTCGTAAAGATCTATAGATTCCCCAAGGAGACACTGTCTCTCATTACGTCACCAAAGTGGTTTCAGCTCCATTGCCCTGACTTTGCACGCCAGTCCAAGCAGACGATCACCCAGCATCGAGAGCAGCCGCCATGACTTCTTCAGACCTGCTAAACTCAACATGTTCTCTTTCTCATCAGAACGGTAAGATGTTGTTTATGGGAAAAGACAATTGGTTTAGAATAAAACAATTTAGACGTTTATTTTGTTGGCTTTTGCTTTGTTCATAGTGCTGCTTCAGTACAAAAAAGGCCACTGCGCCTGATGCTACAGATTTGTTTTGTCAGGTTGATGACTGGTAAAGAGTCACTTTACTCCTGCAACATGAACTTATTCCATTGTGACTGTGTCTTCCTTGCATGTTATTTCACGAACACAAAAAAAATGTCTGCTTAGTCCTCATAACAGTGCTGCATTTTCTCCATTATCTCAGCTGCTAATGCTAAAGCTAATTCCAATCAGTGTTGTCAAGTCTACTTACTATTATCATATTTTGTGGGTCACGGTTTGCTGTTTTTTGGACTTTTTTTTTTAAACCTGAAGTTAAATTGTCAGTCCATTAAAGCTTTTTGCCGCCATCTTGTTAGACCACACCATATAACCATCAACTTGGGAACTTGGTAACACTATTTATCAATTGTCCAAATTGTTAAAGATGTCTAATTTGACAAATTATTTTTGAAACCTTGTTTTATTAGAATGGTGTTTTATTTTACTTTTGCTTTTCATTGTGGACTGGTTGATTGAACTAGGAGCAGCTGTGGTACCTTGGTAGCTTTTAAAGCTAATTTGCCCTCATTGGTTATTATACTTAATCAAACTGAACTGCATTAATTTATTGTATATTGATTTTACTTTATTATTACTTGTTGTTTTTTCTATTTCTTCTGTTGTTTGTTACTACAGAACAACAATGTAATTGGGGGTTTGAATACTAACACCACACTTCTCAGATTTTGTAAAAAAAAAGATTTGAAAAGCCAGTTTCATTTCCCTTCCACCGCACAATTTTGCATTACTTTGTGTTGGTCAAAAACAAATCCCTAAAATATATTGACAATGTTTGGGGGTAAGAAGTGTGAAAACATTTAAGGGGTATGAATATTTTTGCCAGGGAAATGCAATCTGTTGCCACATATTCTGTCAAGCTGGACTTCAGCTAAGGTGCTCAAACAGACATAATTAGCTTAATCAGCATCTGAAAACTAGTAAGATAAAGCAGCATTAAATTAGTAGCTGTCAATCATCCACATTGTAGTATCCTCTCTGTACCTCAGTAAGCTAAGCTAACTTAGCTAAATGCAGACTTTTAAACGTGTCAGTCTTAGCATTTCCACTTTTGATGCAAATCAAGTTTAAATGGGGATCTGCCTGTAATGTGATATAGCAGCAAAACTCATCATCACCCATCACAAAAGTGTGAGATATTTAACTTGACAAGTGTGATGCCATTTAATTAGAGTGGATCTGCGTAGCTATATTTACTCCATCACATACTGGTAGTATTGACTTCACTTTTACTGGTGGGCTTGGTGAATCAGACCTGGAAGTTCCTGAGCCAAAACTGATGATGTGTGGTAATTCAGGGAAACTGCAGGCAGGGCTTTTAAACAGGGGTCCAACCACTCTGCATCTGGAGGGGTTTCTCAGTTTTTATTTTTTCATTAATGGGAACAGTATGATTTGCCACTGAACAACTCATTGAACAATCTCAGATGACTGGAAAAGAGGGAAATATTTTGTGGAATGAGACCAGAGAGCTCCAGAGAACTGTATATGAGAGCTGTTTCGAAGAAGTGACATACACATACGTTTGGGGGGGGAAACATTGTTGACTAGGATTGTTCTCTTCCAAAACCCGCAGCAAACTCATCAAAAGACCTACAAAACATGTTATCGCCAGAGCAAAGCGCCACAGACGGTCTGTTAAACCCAGGGGGACAGAGGTGACAAAGTGAGACATGTCAACACGAGGCCATTTTCATTTTCACATCTCACATGTGTGCTGGCATGGTCTATCGCGGCGGTGCGGCTCAGAGAGGCGCTGCGCCGTAATCTCTCCCCTGAACAACTGGAACAACAGAGGATTTAAGGATCGGCGCGGGAGGAAGACGATTGTCTACGCGTGTGCCTGTTTTCAGCCGCATGTGCTCTGACTAGGGAGCATTAAAGCATTTCATAAATCACTTTCTGCACAGAGTAGCATTCAGAAAGGCCGTTTAATAAGATAAAAGTAAACATACAGTGTACAAAATATCCCTTTGAGGGTTTAAGAGTTTTTGCTTAATGCTGTGGCATTTTTTCACCATCTGAAATAACATGAGATTTCTCTACCTAACTTTTCTGCAATGTGTCACATTAACTGTTACAATGAGAGTGTGTTGGGGGTCTTTAAACCCACATTTTTTCGGCAGCAGGGGGGGGGGAGGGGGGGGGGGGGGGGGGGGTGGGTTAGACAATGACTCACTGTCTCCCATGTTTCCATGATTTAGTGATCAGGGGGATATTTAGAAACTCTGTAATCCAGATGTGAAAGCAAAGACATTCTGTCTGCTTCTGCTCGACCTCCACCAGGTTTAGCTAAACAGTGTGAATGAAAACTGAGTTTCCTTGTCTAACTACAATTGTCCCAACTTTGTCTGCTCAATGTACAAATTTGCTTTCATATACAAATGTAATTTTTGCGTTCTTTCAGTGTTGCACAGGGCTGCTTTCTGTTCTTTCATGTTTGCAAAAAGGACCTGTTTAGTGTTTCTCATTACTCTTGATGGCAACAGTGGAGTTAGCCAGATCTCTTCGTGGTTAGGCGGCGCTCTCTGGGCTCTGGCATCATCACAGCATGCTTTAGAGTTGAGCTTGACTCAGGATGTAATAAAATAAGCAGATCTGACTAGGAGACCGATTCAGTTTAAAGTAGCACATCATTGTTGAGTGGAAGTAAAGTTAATCATTGTTTTCCCTTATAAAAACCTGAAAAGCGTTACGTTCAGTTTATATTCGCTCCACTTTGCTCTGATAGGGCAAAATAAAACCCAGTCACACCAACTGCCTGAAGAGCACAGTTCAGTCCATCATCTGAAACCGGAAAGAGGGTGGCACCAACGCCGAGACGTGTAAGTCCAGCCTCAACGCACAGGCTGGTCAGAGGGAGCGATTAACCAGCGAAGTAGCTAGCGCTAACTCTGGAGGAGCTGCAGAGATTCACAGCTCAGATAGGAGAATCTGCTGACAGGACAAATCATGGTGATGAACTCTAAATATCTGCCCTTTTCGTGAATAAGTTGTAGTAGAGTTGTAAAAGTAGCTCATTAGTAGTTTGAGTCAAAGTTTACCTCAAGCCATGCAGCTAACAACTTTTGGTTTATAATACAATTTAAAATACAGAGGTTAGCAACTGTGTAAGGCACTGTCATTACAACGGTGTATGATTTCTGAAAGTATTAGTCCTGATGTACACACTGATCTCCTACAAAACAGAGTTATACACGTTATACGGTTGATTTACAAACTATTGTTCAGAGCTTTTCACCATCCTAAATATCAACGGGGTCATTTATTTAGTTTGTCCTTGAAATACAATGTTAGCTTACATCTACATATTAGAGAATTTACCGGGCTATTGTTAATATTCTCGTGTCATTTTACAGGATATGTATTTGTTCTGGCTTTCAAAATCAAACTCACACTAGCTTTAAGTAATAAGTTAGACTTAAGAGTGATTCAGGGAAACAGCAGCTTAAGAGTTAAGGGTTATTTTGGGTACAGATGGGAGGAAGGATTCTGGAATCACAGCTTTTATTATATGTAGGCTTGTTTTTAGAGGCTCAGATGCTTCAAATGACCTTCTTTTACACAACAAATAAAGGCTACAGTTACCACAGTGTGTTTTTTTCCCCCTATGTGGACGCTCTTCCAGTAAAGAAAAGGAGATCTAAATTCGAGGGAAAACCACTTTGCAACTTCATAACAATGGAAGGGCTCTCTCCAGGAGGTTGACATGTTATTATGCAATCGGCAGATGGAGCAAGCCAAGCTGCAAAGTGCAAATCGCTTGTAAACCTCCAGAAGACAGGAGTCAGAAAAAAACAATAACAACAGCACAAAAAATCTAGAAAAGCTGGAGAGGTTGGGGCAGATAGACTAAACTATCAGCATGTACCGGGTAGACCAGAGAAAAGCAGCAGGACATCCATAAATTTCTTGGAAAAAGTGTGACTGAAGGAACTCAGAGTGTAACAGCTGGATGGGTTCGGACAAAAACAGAAATAATGATGACATCTGCTTGCACCAATTGCATGAAAAAAAAAGATTACACGGTGCCGCAGAACGAGTAAACATAAAAAAAGACCATTATAATGCGATGGACGAATCACTGACATGATCTCAGAAAGGTTTATCAAAATTGTCTTTGTCAAAACGAATCTAAAGTTAAAAATAACCCAAATCAATTGAAAGCAGCTGCAGTTAAGGTCTGGTGAATCATCACAACTTTGAAAACATCTTGTGACAAAACCCTGGGTTTCAGAATTCATGCAACCAGCTTACAAAGCATAATGTTTTATTTGTGTTTATGTTTTGTGACTAGCTACCTAACCCTAACCCTCTGATTCCAAAATAAGTTCATACATTTGAAAAATAAAGATTTGAAAACATAGAGAATTCATCGCTTAGAGCAATCGTTTTGCAGGAACGCATTCAGATTCTCAGGGTCCAAAGTCTGAGTTTATTTTTTATATAAATCTGACTTCAAAAATAACAATGCAACAAAATCTGTATTGTTATAATTTATGGACTTACAAGGCTCTAAAAACTTCACCTCAAACATTTTAGTGTGCCCTTCATACGTAATATTTTATGTTTTGCTGGTTACTTTTTTTTTTCTTTGCCCTTTTGACCAAAATTGTATAAAAACAAGTAAAATGAATACCAACATTATATTATGGTTTAAGCATACTAAAAGATCCAAGCTTTGAACAAAGACATTTTTATTGCACTTTTTCTCAAGAAAAATCTGAGATTCCTCACTTTAAATAACTAAAACAACAGGGTTTTAGATATTTCCAGTAACAAGAACTAGTTCTCCTGTACATCCGATGTAATTTGTATGTTTTCCCACTCAGTTTGTTCACAAACATCTGAAAGTTTAGAGAATCAGGACTAAGCAGGCAGACATTTCTGCAGCTTTTCTCCTCCCCCATGATGTCAAATTAATGTAAATTCAGATCAAGTTGATGGAGTGGAGAGCCACGATTAGCTTTGACCTCTCCCATTTTTCTGAGGCTCAATGTAAAGCGAAATTGTTCTGTGAAGCCTGAAACTGCCGTCCCACAAACTGTGCTGCTAACTTCATAAAATTAGACCTCTTGATATCAGAACCAGCAAGTTAAATGTGATAGGGAATGGATTGGACTCATTGTTACTCTAACAAATCTCTTTTCAGACCACCAGCGGCAACTACACTTGAACACATCTGTAAAGTCAACGAATAAATGAAATTATCCACTGTCTGACCCATTGTTGTAGAATCCCAAAGATCATTGAAGTTCCTCAAACTTTCAGCTCCAGCTTGGAAAATCCCATCCAGCAAAGGTCTGACTGATGAGCAGACGGTACATACCTCTACTTCTGACTAAGCAGCAGCCGCATTTACTGACAAGTTTCCTGAACAGATGCTGACACCCACAGCCTCGCTGGTGGTGACCCCCTCTCATGGTGATCCGCTCGCGCTGCTCCACTTGAAACCATCAGAAGCAGACACAGTCACAAGCCCACAGACACACTATTCCTGCGGTAATCCCCTAGGAAGATGGGAGGGAAAGTGTGCAGCGAGCTTTGCAGTCATATTCCAAATCTGACGGGGGGTGGAAAAACGCCGATAGAGGAATGACAGTCTCCTGCCATGGTATGGCAACAAATGACTTTGGATCAGAATCCCCTCTGTTTGGTGGGACAGATTATAAGTGAGGCCGAGGGTAAGTGAGGGAGCGATACAGAGGCAGGAAAGAGGAGGAGCCGTGATGGGAGACAGACACAAGCTGCATTGCTTTGCCAGCATCTGTTTCCAAGTCCCTCCTCTCAGTTCAGTCCCCTCCCTTAATATTCCTGTCAGCTTAATGAGCCCTTCTTGACACCCTTCCCTCTCTGGCTATGGCACATTCTTTTTTATACTCACATTAATGATTATTAAATTGCTATTTAGTAATATTAGTCATTATTATAAATTATTCTAAACAAATAATGTTTGTGCATTCAGCCTCCTTGACCCAAGTTGGAGAAGCACGTTTTGTTGTATTCATTGCTGCAGGAATTTCTCTACTAGTTTTGTACATCTAGAAACAGAAATATTCTACCTGAGCTCAAGTTCAGTCAGATTAGACGGAAAGAGTCTGTGAACATCGATATTAAAGTTTCTGATTTAGGTCTGGACTTCGACCTGGCTGTTCCAGCACATGCTAGTAGCTCTGGCTGTATGTTTAGAGTCGTCGTCCTGCTTTCGTCTCAAGTCTTTTTACAGCCTCTAGCTGGGTTATATTTCTGTATTTACCTCCATCTATTTTCCCACCAACTCTGACCTGGTTTTCTGTCCCTGCTGGAGAAAAACATCCCCACAGCATGATGCTGCCACCACCGTGTTTCACAGTGTGGGGGTCAGCCACTGTGGTGTTTTTTGATTTATACCAGAAAGTATAGCATTTTGGTCTGACCTGACCAGAGCTCCTCCTCCCACATGTTTGCTGTAAGTAAGTAAGGTGTGTTTATGAAGTGCCTTTCACAGACGCAAACTCACAAAGCACTGTACAGGTAAATAACATTTAGGATATACATAAAAACACAAAAGTATATTTAAAGAGCTCGATAAATATACATAAAAAGCACGGCTTGTGGCAAACCGCAAACAGGACTTGTTCGAGGTTTCTTTCAACCATATTTGAACTTGCCACTCGTCTGTAAAGCTCAAATTTATGGAGTACACAACTAGGAGTTGTCCTGCAGATTATAAAATGGAAAAGACAGATGTGATTATTTTTGGTTCCAAAAATGCAATGTTAGAAATTAGCACTGAACTAGACTCTTTTTTTTAAAATTACTTTATTTCTGCCCTTTTGTTCTTCCAGTAGAAACTTATCTGATGACCCCTTTTATAAATGGTTCTACACAAACTTGCTTTGCTTTGCGTTGCCTTACTGCAGAGCTCACAAAAACACTAGGTGTCATCGTGGACCCAGACTCCAATCAGCTTACCACCACCTCTAAAATGCCACAGTAAAGAGAGCCCAATCAAACATGGACACGGATGGACGTGGATTCATGCATGCTGTCATTTATAATAATGAGAGATTTCTGTACTGATATCTACTGTATACTGATCTCTGAGAAAGGAATAAAAATCAGTCAGGCAGCTGCAGCTCATTCAAAATGTTTCCACTTCCTGCCAAAATCTGGCAAAACTAACAGTGAACCCAGCTGATGGAGACAGAAAAAAGCCCCGTAAGTGTTGGACTGTAACTTCCTGGCCCCAGCTTGTGCCGCTCTTACCTCCCTCCAAATGTGAAACAGTTTTGCTGTTAAACTTTTCCAGTGAAAGCAAATACATGTGCTCATCATAACAATGCTGTGAATTCCCATTGACATGGTTTGCATGTTTGTGTTGTGACCAGATTTCAGCACACAGTGTTTTAATGAAATGTACTCTGCTGTCTTGATTATGGTAGTGATTTCATTCATCTTTGAGAGAACATTTTGTCTTTCCTTCAGGGAAGAGGTGATTCAGACAGAGCAGGAGAACAAATATCCGGAAGTTCAATAGGACAGGAAACGGGACCACAAGGTTCAGACACAGTTCTCAGCAGGAAGGGCCGACAATTAATCTTTTTCCTGTGGAAGATTCAATCCTTCAGGGTATAATATAGACTTTAACTTTATTTTCTGTATTTTACTGTCTTAGCTGCAGCAAAAAGCCTGATGATGGATCCTTAGTGCTTTAAGGGTCATGATTTGCATTACCCAGAAATAAATGTTTTGAACCAGAGAAGCATTTTAAAAAAGAGAGAGATAAAAACTGTCTTTAAAATCTGCAGAAAACCCTACTTTTGTGCATTTACAATATACTTTTGCAGTTTCTAGAAATAGTCTTCACACACCTTAAACCTTTCCACAAACATGCATGTGTTTTACGTGGATTTTGTGTGACAGACAAAATGGGGAAATATAGTTTCTAATTTGGCTGCAAAGTCTATCTAACTGGTAGTTATGACCAATTCCAGTAATCATTGGGCAAGAGGCCAGGCAACCTACACAGGTCACCAGCTCATCACATGGACAGAAGACAAGCAGTCATGCACACAGTATTAGTCACGTTTTCAGACTCTGGGAGGAAGCTGGGATACCCAGAGAGGACCCAGGCATGCAGACGGAGACCACGCAAATCCATGCAGAAAGACCTGAGGGCGAGATTTGAACCCTGGACCTTTTGTGTAAGTCCTACTGCAAAACACTACCAACAGCACCCCTGTACAGCAAATAATAATCGTAGTATTTAGTTCTTTTACTTTTGCACAAATCCAGTTCTTTCAATGTTAATCACTAATTATGTTATTTTATCTCAGTATAACTCCAGCTGTTCTGTGAATGCATCAGAGATTATTTGGAGGGCATTGGTGAACAAACAGCATCATGATGCTGACAGCATCCAGACAGCATCCAGGTCTCCCTTGCAAAAGAGATTTTTAATCTCAATGGGTATTACCTGGTTAAATAAAGGATAAATAAATAAAAATAAATGAGGACCAAGGAACACTGCAGACAGCTCAGGTGTCAAGTTCAGTGGCATATATATCACTCTGGGCAAGTTGTGGAGAAGTTTAAAGCAGAGTTAGGTCATGAAACAGAAGATAATTACTTGTGCACCCTATAATCTTTATGAGATGGAAGAATCTGGCCTACATCCGAAACACTATGTGTTGTAGAAAACTAACTGCGCACGTCCCCCTGAACACACATGTCCCATGGTGAAACATGGCAGTGGCAACATCACGCTGCAGGGATACTTTTTTCCCAGCAGGGATTGAGAGGCAGGTCAGAGATGATGGGAAGGTGGCTAAAACTTAATGCAGGGTGGTGGTGGAAGAAGATCTGAAGGTTATAAAATGCTTGGAATGGATAGAATGGAGATTCACCTTCCAGCAGGAGAACGATCCTAAATAAACAGCCTGGCTGAGCGAGAACAGAACGGCTCACTGAGCACATTTGATTAGCCAAGCATATTCCAGAACTGAATCCTTTTATGAGGACATGAGACCAGATGTGTACATGTTTGCTCATGTAAATATCCTATGAAACTGTTTTGAGCCTAAATTGTTTCATAATGAACAATGGGTAAAGTATACTGTGTAAATATGCAAAGCTAAGAAGGGTAGCCCAAAACTTGCAGATGTAATTCCAGAAAAAAAAGTGGTTCTAGAAAATATTGACTCAGACGAACAAATTACCAATGCATGGCACACTTTTTTAGATTATTTGTCAAAAGTGATTTTATGCATCAAATCCTTCCACTTCCCCATGAAAAATGTGCATTATTTTGTGTCAGTCTAGCACATGGAAATCCAGTAAAGTGCATCGATGGTTGTGATTGTAATTTGATACAGGTTTAGTTGAAGGCCATGGTGAAAAAAAAAAAAAAAAGGCCACCTCGCACAGAGCTGAACTCTGAATAAATGTTTCAGTCATCTTGATTCTTTTTTTTTTTTCAGATCAAAATGAGAGGGAAAAAGGCACCCTGTATTTTGCAATTCTAAAAAAAGAATACCCACAAATACACATGTCTAATTACTAAAATTTGTTGTTTGCTTCACAATAAACTAAAGCAATACATCTTTAGACTTCTAGTCCTTTTCTGTAAATTAAATGGAGCAAACTCTCAACCAATTCATCTTATTTCCAGGTTGTCAGGCAACAAAACATGAATTCAGTATCTCAAGCGTTTGCTTCGTATCAAGCAACACTAATATGGTGAACTGACAGACTTTATATCTGCTCAGTTGAAGCGCGCTGACTGCTTTTGGTTTAAAGCTCCACTCTTTTACTCAGCGCCACCAGCGTGATTGTAGGCTATCCGTTCAGATGCACGCTCTCTGCCATTTGCCCATTTCCTCCTCGACCGTTCAGCAAGCTCAAAACAAAAACACGTGCAGTCCTCTCGCACATGATGTACAACACTGCAAGCCAAACACACCAAAATACAACCAGCTGCAGATGTACAAACACAACACCAACGCAAATGGGGCAAATAGTAACAAAAGTAAGTAAAAGAACAATATAAGAGCCATTTGTGATGCTAACCATGTATTAAGTTCAGTTTTCTGAATTCTGCTGATGCCCACTGACAGCAAGCCTGAGAAGTAGCAGCAGCAGTCACAAAGCAAACATGACTCTAACTCTGGTGGCGGCAATAAAGCCAACTTTAGCATTACATAAATAGTGTTGAGCAATTTAGTCCACCTCAAGACTTTTTATGGCGGTTTTCATTTTTGTTCACAATCACAAAAACATCTAAACTGCTCATAAAGTTGAAACCATAGCTGAATAAATACAGTCTAGTTTCCTTTAAAAACAGCAGAATATCCCTTTTAATTAGCACTTAATCACACACTAAGAATCAAATGCCAACTTCAGCATCATTACCCGCCCACCGTGCTTAGACTGGATCACAGCATCTCCAACAACGGGACATGCAAGCAAGCAACAGGAATCTGGCCCTCTGAGGGTCGTCCACCCAGAAGACCATGCCGCCCAGGGTGGAGAGTCATGGCGCTCATATCAAGAACCGCCACTGTTGTTTCAGGAAACCAAAGTGCTGTAAGGACCCACAGAGACGACTCTGAGCAGGCAGGACTGAAGCAGGAAAGTCTCATCTGGAAGCCAAGATCCAGCTTTGTTGTTCTGAGCACAGCTGTTTAAACTCGCCACAAGCGGGAGCAGATTTAAACACATTTGTGCACAAGCTCAAACACACCTAAACATGGAAAAAAAGTCTGCAAAGAACAAAGTAAAAGCTCCTGCTTCTGCCTGCATATATAAACACACGGTCCCGTGCTCAGACAGACAGATCACAGCCACATGCAAACATCAGAGCGTCTTTCAACAAACTCCGCCGACATGATGGTCCTGCTTAACCACACAGATCCCCCCACGGTGCAGGATTATTGCGTTTGCATGCCTGCTAATGTGAGCAAACCCAAGCTTTAAATGTCTGTAATTAATCATCAGGGACAGTGTAACATGAGATTGCATTGCTTCTGTCCACGCTGTTTTCTTGTGCGGAGCACCTTTCAGCAAACACGACTGATGTGAGCACAGCTCCCCTTCAAGGGGGACGGAAGAGGTGCAGGCCCGCAGAAAGCAGGCTGTTGCTCCTTAACCCTCGAGCTTCTGACCAACAAACCAACAGAGACTTTAAATTCAGACTTTTACTGCGCATAAAAATCACAAACACATTCATTAAGGAGAGACATAATGAACACACTTGTGCACAAATAATGTGTTCATTACACAAACAGGCTGCTGTAGCCAGGATATCATCTGAAGACCCCCAACCGACTTGGCCACAACTCTTAAAGCCAGTTTTTTTATTATTTTATAACAGGAACATGGTTGCAGTGTAACTTGAAGAAGTGTTTTGCATTTTGTCATGTTACGATCACAAACTGTAGCGTATTGAATCTCAGCTGAAATCCAGCTGTTCTGTGAAAGTCTCAGAGGTTTATAAGAGAACATTAATGAACAAACGACATAAGGAGAAAACCAAGGAACCCAGCAGGAAGTAGGTTATAAAACAATACCCCCAGCTCTGAACGTCTCACAGAACGCTGCTCCATCCATCATCTGAAAACAGGAAGAGTATGACTGAACTGCAAACCCACCGAGACACGGCCGACCACCTGAGCTGACAGGTCAGGTAAGAAGAGCATTAATCAATCATAGAAGCAGCCAAGAGGCCTGTGGAAACTTCGGGGCAGCTGCAGAGATCCATAGCTCAGGTGGGAGAACCTGTGGATGGATCGTTAGTTGTGCCCTCCATAAAACTGCCTTTTATGAAAGAGTGAGAAGTAGAAACCCATCATTTAAAAAAACAAAAGCTGTATGAAGTCCCAGTTGCTAACCCAATGGCACAGTAAATGTGTGGATGAAGGTATTTCACTCAGCTGATACCAAAATGTTTGTTCTCCATAGAGAACCTCGTTTGTTAACATTAGCACTGCACGTCGCCCTGAACACGCCTTCCCAACAGTGACACACGGCGGCGGCTGCATCATGCTGAGCCAATGCCGTTCTTCAGCAGAGGCAGGGAAGCTGCTCAGAGTTGATGGGAGGATGGATGGAGCTAAATGCAGTGAACTGAAGGTTAGATTGATGCAATCAAAATCCAGATTTAAATCCTGTTGAGAGTCTATAGGCAAGGATTGAATTAATTGATGCTCAGAAATATAAAACGTCTAGTCTGAATCAACTTGAGCTGTTTTGGAGATTATTACTTGTGAACCAAGATCCTGTTTGCTGTGCTTTATAATTATGCATGACTTTGTGTTGTTCTGTTACATAAAACCAATTAAGCACAAGGTGGTTTGTGGTTTTAAAGTTCAGAGGTTATTAATATCCTTGCAAGGCCTGGTACCTTTCTGTTGTACCTTGACATCCTGCAGCCATGATGGACGCCCTGGCACACTGGAGATGAGTCCCGACGTCCTGACAGTCCTCATCCGATGGCACGCGCTCCCGGCTGGTTTCTGAAATTTTGACAAGCAAAAACTGAGTGAGCAGGTCTGGAAGACTAAAGAAAGAAGATGTGACTTTACAGAAGAGGTAACACGGGATTAAGTATAATAGATCCAGGTGTACGTAGGCTTAAGTGGAAAAGAAAAGGGTGATGATGTGTCTGTGTTACTGTTTCACCTTTCTCCACCCCTTGTTGTCTCTTATCTCATCTGTGGAATTTCCCTCAGGGGCAAAAAACAAACAAAAACTGCACAACATCAACCCCTCAAGCCAAAGAGCACAGATAACAAACAATACCTCTTTTTTTTTATCTCTGAGAACGGTTTAATCTTGCAAAGAAAAAAAAACAATTGTTTTTATTTCAATCTTCTTTCATTTTGATGAATTCATTCTGAAACAGTTTTGAGTCTTTGTGTGAATGCTAAACGGTAAAGGGCTTCACCCATTCACATTAGTTAAAATAACAAAATGTATTTATTTGTAAAAATCAAATTGAAATCTGAATCATTTAAAAATACATAAATAAATAAATAAATAAATAAATAAATAAATAAATATAAAGACCAACCAGCAACATGTTTTAGTTGACTACACTCAGTGTATTCATAGCTGTTTTTTTGAACTGATCTAGGAGAGAACCCTGTCTCTGGTTGTAACATGACAACACTCTAAATGTTTCAAAACATTTTTACTTTCTGGTATATTTATGTAATGAAATGTGTTCCTCGATTAGATCTTAAAGAAATGTTGCATTTGGGCAGGCTTACTGATCACTGAGAGCGGCTCAGCCGTTACTTTAACTACCTTTAAACATGAGAAAAATCAATGCCATGGACCAAAGACTCACGTTCACAGCTCCCTCAGTCTTCCCTTGCACTTTTGCCAAAGTCTTCATTTTGCTTTTTCCTCTTGAATCCTCCTCTTGTCAGTTATTTGTTTTCATCTCATCCAATGCCGAAAAGTTGTTTATCTTTAAAGACTTTCAAAGAGATTTCAGCATCATCCCACCTAATGTCTGGCAAACAGGCAAAAGACGGCGACAGGCCGGCTGCAGACCTCTCTCCTCGGGCCCCTGTGGCTGACTGGTGGACAATCAATCCAGGCAGGTCTGGTCGCATCCCACTGATCCTTTGTTCAGTGAAAAATTATCTGGGGTTCAAACGTGTAGTGCCTTGCAGAAGTATTCACAGCCATGAATGTTTCACTTGTTGTCATGTTACAACCACAAACCTTAAAATAATTTACTCAGAATCATTAGAATCAGCCAACACAAGCACAGAGTAGTGTGTAGCTGTGAACTGAAATGTTTGGAGGCACAGTTTTAATATTTTTTTATATATATAAATAAAATCTGAATTAATACATTGCACATTTAGAGATTGAATCTTTTTGCCAAACAGCTGAAGTTCAGTAAAATTGGGTGGAAAATGTCTGAGAATTTATTTTGTTTAAAGCCTTACCCCAGATTGTCAATTGGATTCTGGTCTGGACTTTGACTAGGCCATTTTAACACATAAATATGCTTTGATCTTAACAAATAAACTCACAATCCAAACACTCATTTTTGCTCTGGCCTGTATTGATTACAATTTGTAAACAGCCCCAAAGCCTACATGATAGTTAAAAAAACAGCTGTTCAAACTTTATATTGCAAGAGTAGACTTTTTCTCCATGCTGTTTGTAAATTGTGATAAACCCTAGGTAGGACGTTTTACAGTTTTCTTGTGGAAGCGAGTCAGTTTGTAGAGTTCATGACTAAAGCAGTTGTCCTGTTAACATATTCTCCCTCCTGAGCTGTGGATATCTGCAGCTCCTCCAGAGTTACCATGGGGCTTCACACAGGAGGACTTCAATCATTAACTAGGCGACCTCTGAAGTGAAATGATTGCCACACTGTTCAGACTGATGTTGAAAGCCATCTCCTGTTTACCCATCCCAACACAGTTATATTCTATTTTGTGTCGCTCTCCCACATTAACCCACTGTGAAACACACTGACGCTTGTGGTTGTAATATGACAAGTACGTGGAGAACCTGAAGGGGTACGAATACTTTAGTAAGGTACTCCACATGTGTTTAAGCTCTGACTGAGGCTCTCCCATCTGCGTCACAAAGCTGTTTCAGAACTAAATAAGCTAAAGCTGTTTACGCCGTGCTCCTCCTTGATCTTTATGACTGATACAAAAAAAGGAGGCTTGGTCCCGTCATTGTGACCATAATGCCAGAGGTAAAGTCCGACATGGTGGGGGTCCCACCACCTCACAATCTAGTAATGAAGAGCTGACATAATTAAACTCAACCCCACCTGAAGTAGTTTTCCTATGACTCCTGGATCAGTTCACAGCACATCGGTCACACCGGAGGGGATTTTACTGTCTTATTAGTTACGTTCCCCTTCATAAGCAGCTTACACTTGTTTTATTGCATCACATTTTTCGATTGATTACCTGATTGCAGGTGGATTGCAAAATCCTTTACATGCACTATTGTTGCCATTTGACCATTTTTTCAAACTGGAGAAATAAAGGAAAATGTATGATTTTTATCCTGAAAATAGTTACTAGAGGGTTTGGTTCCTGTAAGGCGATGTAATCTTGTAATCATTCCTCATCATGGATTGTGTCATTGTTTTTTGAGCCAGGCTGCATTCAAATTAATCAATGGTTCTGAAAATCAGAATGTTTTTGGTGTAAAACCAATATGGGAAACATGATTTGAAATTGGTCTACTAAGAGGTCAGTAATCTCCTCTGGAGAAAGCTGTTTTAAAAGGGATGAGCTAAGCGCAGGAGATAAGTGAACGGTGTCGCTGTGAGGACGGCGTGAATCCTTCTCCTCCCAGTTTTCTGCGACGGTTCAGAAATGGCTAACCTTTTCTGCAGGCAGGAAGTGGAGGGCACTCTGACGGCTGCTCTGCAACAAGACTGGGAGAAATCAGAGGTTTGTTCAGTGGGAGTGACGGAGGTGTGACCCTGGATTATAACAACTCCTAGCTGAGCTGTCAGCCTTGTTCTTGGTAAGTTTACAGAATTCATCTTCACTTGCGTCTGCCTGTTCAAAACCAATATACAGACTATGATAGAAGCGTGTTTTCTTTTCTTCAAGTCGTTTGAAAAGATCTTTCAGACAAACTCCCATCTTCAAAACTTATTTTGACAGTGGTTTATTCATAGGATTAAAATAAGTAAAAAAATATGATCTTTTATGTTGAATTGTGCACCAAATAGCTTGTTTCATTAGTATATTTTTATGTGTGAAGCATAAACTGCAGTTTAAGATGAACCGCTACCCCCAAGATATTTAATTTAGGTTTCATTAATCAGTCACTCAGGCACAAAGATTTGCTTGACGGTTCCACACGTGAACGTTGTGCGTCTGCTGTGAGTGTTTCCTCATTTAACCCTGCTGAGTTCTGCAGCGCATTTACCGCTGATCCACTTACCCTCCCAGTAAAGGTCCGCTGATCTGATGGCGTTTCATCCGTGGCACACGGCGACATAAGAGCCATAATCCCTGACTCTTCCTACTTCTTCCCGACCTGTCAACAAGCAAACTCTGGACTTTTTTTCTAAGAAGTGGATCTGAAATCTGATTTGGAGCATGTTGAAAAACAAAATTGTAATTTGTCTGCATCCTGCAACAGAACCTTGAACTCCCCATTTCATCACATTACAACCACAGACTTCAATGTATTTTGTTGGGAAGGGACATGTTAGGCACCTTTTGATTTATTTATTTTGTAAATTGGGAGAAACCATGTATGATTTTCACACTGTTTCACATATAAAGTCCAAAAAGTGTGACGTGCATTTGCATTCTGTCTCTCTGTAGATCCACCTTTGACTGTAGTTAAAGCTGCCAGTCTTTTAGGGTTTGCCTCCACCAGCTTCACACGTGACCAAAGCGGTTCATCTTTGTAAAAGCTGAAAGCCCAGGGTCTGTGAACATTATTTTTTAAGTGTTGCCAGGTTTGGTCTGAACATTGGCCAGGCCGTTCTAACATATGAGAGTGCTTTGATCTAAAATATTCAACTGCAGCTCAGGCTGAATGCGAGGTGAGGATGTCCGACTGGAAAACAAACCTCGTTCCCAGTCTCAAGTCTGTTTTTTTTTTTTCAAATTCATTTTCTTATGGGATTACCCTGTATTTATCTCAATCCATCTCCCCATGAATTCTCACCAGCTTCACTGTCTCTCCCGAGAAGAGCATTTCCACAGCATAATATCGCCTCCACCACGCCTCACTACAGTGATGTAGTTAGGTGTTTTGCAGGTGGAGCAGAACACCCTGTTTCAGGCTCATCTGAGCGAACCGTTTTCTCCCAAATGACTGCTGTGTCCCTTTTATGACTTGTGGTGAACGGGCAAACATTCATTTCATTGAACGATGTCGTTTCTGTTAAAACTCGTCCATAAAGGACAGGTTTACGGGGTGCACGACTAATAGCTGTTCTGGTTCCAGATTGAGCTTTGGATCTCTGCAGCCCCTCCAAAGGTACCATGCTTCCCTGATCAGAGCTCTTCTTGCTCGGTATATCTTCACAGGTCGACGGGGTGTGTCAGACATATCGACCAAAGATTTTGTTTCTATAACCTAACTCGGCTTTAAACGTCTCCACAACGTTTGTGCCGCTGGTCTTCATGAGGTTCTCTGGCCACTAATGTTCTGCTGTTTCCAGCCTCCCTGTGTTTTTGATGCCATGTGTCATTTTCTTTAAAGATGCGACCAGGCAAGCTGCAGTGACTCCCGTTCCAGTGGCTCTGTTGGAGGATGGCCACTGCAGCAGAGGACCCCCACCTGGGCTCAGGTCCAGATGATGATGAAACATCAGGACTGGACTCTGACTCTGACAGCATCCTCTCCGACGACTCCGTGCTCCCTGACCCCACGCAGGAGGCAGCCAACAGCAGCGCCGCTAACACCTTGTACGAGGCCTGCGCCCGCAACGACGCCGCCGCTCTGAAGAAAGTCCTGGAGAGAGGGGTGACAAAGGAGGAGGCGACGGAGCTGGACAACAACGGATGGGTGAGTTTCAAATTCCTGATGGGAGTAGTTTTCAGCTTTGGACCCCAGCGGAGTCGCTGATGTTCGGCTCTGGTTTCTACCAACAGAACGGCCTGATGGTGGCTTGTTGCAAAGGGTTTCTTGACATTGTGCACGGGCTCCACAGTTGTCCCTTTATAGACATAAATCACCAGGACAATGAAGGCAACACAGCCCTAATGATTGCATCTCAAGGAGGTGAGTGCAGTGAAATGTAATAATTAGACTGGATGGATGCTTTAAAGTTAGGGTGCTGGGGAGAAATCACCCCAGTTTTCAAAACTGAGCTGAGAGGTCGCTGACTTCTCTCGTCTTCCTGCAGGTCATGTATTCACCGTGATGTATCTCCTAAACTACTACCCTGGAGTGGACACAGAAATGAGGGACTGCAGAGGCTTCACAGCCCTCATCAAAGCTGCCATGACTGGCCGCTGCGACGTGGTCGCTGCTCTTGTTATGGCCGGTAAGGAAAAGGGAAAATGTGTCATTTCTGATATGCTGATTAGTTAGTTACTCATTTAGTTACTTTAAAACGGTTTCTTCATGCCTTCTAGAAGTCTTTGAGGTACCTTTAAAGTCTTTATTTTAAGCATCGACTAGTTTGTCTCTTGCTGTCTTTCAACATTTTTCACACCAGTGCGTCACGGTCGTCAGAGGACAGTTTTGATTTGAGGAGAAATGTGAATTTCAATGTGCGGCTCACCAGCTGTAAACTGTATTTAAGGCTTTAAAGTTCTTCTTTCATCTTTTAACGGATGAGCTTTCAAATTATTATTTTTTTTGATCAAACAGGACTACAGTTTGTGATCAGGATCAGGTCCAATGACTGGAGAAAAAAAACTTCAGACTTCCAGAAAGTCGGGAGATACAGAAGACAAAATAACATTTTAGAAAGGCATTACAAGGCTCTTTTTGATGCCTTTTTGGATTTATCTGCACAATAAAGGGTCTGATTTAAAACAGGATAAATGACAACAACAGAAAGCAGTGATGGTGTCCCTTAGCAAAAAGTAGTTTATTCAAGTCTACCACAAGTATACTTATTTCATACTTAAAATGAGGCGGTGTACTTGAACTTTACCTTTCAATGAACTATATTGGATATACTTAACAATAGTATAGTGAAGTATACTTGACTTACACTGAAAAGTATAAACAGAAGTCTAAGTTCAAGTTAACTTCTAGTTAAACTGTTTTACTGAAACATCATTACTTCAACTTTGTAGTCCAAATGTTTTTAATATTTGCTTTTAATTTCTATTTTTCCATGTCTTACTTTGTTTCTACATTTTATTCCAACTTACTTTTATTCTGTTTTATTTTCCTATATTTTAATCACGTAAAGCACTTTGCATTGTCTTTGTACCGAAATGTACTATACAAATAAAGTTGCCTTGCCTAAGACAAAGTACATTAATACTAAGACTTAATAAAATTAACTTAAAGTATATTACTTTTTGCTAAAGGGTGTCATGAATAAAAAGTGTTGATTCATCCGCTCCAAAGGAGCAGTTAAATCACAGCTGACGACAGCAGCTGACCCGTGTTTCCTCGTGGCGTAGTTAAATCTCCGCTGCAGAGTTAATGACGCGGTGACGTGTGACTGCTTTAAGGGATCACTCTGAGGGCATTATTACATGTCTGCAGTAATCTCTTGACTTGCTAGTCCTCCTGACTGAAGATTAGGCACATACCTATTTTTAGCCCACGTGTTTTTGAAACTCGCCGCTGTGTCGAACCAGACTTCTGTTAAACGTTGCAATCGGAGAGTAAAAGTTGACCCAGGGGAAACGTGTCGACTGGAAAAGCTGATGAGACAGGGCTGGCTGCTCTGAATATGCTCAATGATGTTAAACCATGCTATAAGTGAGGCTGACAACATCATTATCAGTCCGTTTTAGCAGGTACAGTCAATACCATGATAAAGTGTTTCATACGCTAAAGCCGATATCACTATATATTTCACCAAACCTTACCAGTAAAATGATCCAGGCCACTTCAGGACACAATGGGTGTTAAGGACATTCATGAGCACTAAGACCCACAGAGCTGCTGAAAGGTGCATCCTGTCCCACCACCACACGGTGAGATAATAGAGTAAAACTGAACAAATACATATTTATTATCTGGTGCTTCTTTTAGTTATGAAATATTTGCCACGGTGACTGTCAAAATAGTATTAACACATAAACCTTTTCACATTTTGTCATAAACTTCAGTGTTTTGTTGTATTTCTATTTTATTTTGTGTGTGTGATAGATCATAATAACTGGAATGAAAATGCAAGTACCTTTAGAAGTCACTTAATTATCAAACAGACTCAGTTTATGGAGAACGTTGCGGAGAAGTTTAAAGCATTGCGTTATAAAACAATATGCCAAGCTTTGGACACTTCTAAGAGTCCTATTTCCTCTGGAAATGGTGAATATCCGGTGTGAGCAATGTCAGTGGGAGAGCAGGCCCATTAGGGACAAAGAAAAACTATGAAAGAAGTTCTTCAGATATCAGACCTTTTGGTCAAAATGCTAAATGCTTTGTGCTTCAGAACGTCAATGGTGTGCAGCCCTCTTAACACATCAGCCCCATTATGAAGCATGGTGGTGACAGCATTATGCTGAGGGATGAAAACAGGGAAGCTGTTTTTTTCTATTATTTTGTTATGTAGCTATCATTTAATCCTCAGAAAGCACATTGATGGAGTATCCTGGTTTCCAATGTTGCTTAGGTACATCCGATACAATTTACAATACAATACAGTACAATGAACAAAATGGCTAATTTAAAATCCTGAAAAAAGTTTCCTGCATTGTTTAGATGAGGTGCAGTACTCCTGAATCCAATGAAGGGTCTGTTGCCTCTGCAGAACTTGATGACTGACTGAGTAGGTAATTCAGCCACTGCTACAGCTGCTGGAGCAGGGACACATTCAAAACATGCAGAACGCTGGTTCTAAACCATTGGAGTTGGACACCACTGATTTAGAGAAAAGCCGACACTCTCTAAAATAACTTCTGCTGTAATTGCATCCTACACTTTTCCTTTTTTATTGGTAAAAAATTTAGATAAGCATTTATAGGAACTTGTATGTTATCTAAAAAAAAATCACAATAAAGCACATTGAACTATGTGTTGACAATTAGAAAAGATTGTGAAAAGGTTTAGGGAGCTGTAAATGAATAGAATCATAGTCGAATTCACGGTCTTAAAGGTACTTCCCCTTATTGACCAAACCAGCCAAAGGAAAAGCTTAAAGAGGTTCGGCTAAAAAAAAAAAGGCTGAATGTATTTTTCATATTTCACTGAAAGATTAACCCCTGCTGTCCCGTTTTTGCTCCCCCTCCCGTCTTTCTTTTCAGGGGCTGATGTAAACGCAGTGGACTCTTTCCGGGGAAAGTGTGCTCGGGACTGGGCTCTGAAAACAGGTCGCTATGAGACCTTTCAACGTATTCGTCGCCTCGCGATGCGGCCTAAAGCCGAGCAGTTCTGTGAAAGCTACATCCCAGAGTGGCCCGAGCTCATGGGCAGAGTTGCCAAAGCCACATCTCAGAAGAGTCCCGCAGAGAAGATCACGCTGCGGATCAAAAACAAGTTTGGGTTCAGCTTTCCACGTGACCCCCAGGACGACGGGGTCATAGACCACATGGTTCGCATGACCACCAGCATCCGCTGTCCTCTCATTGTGACTGCGTGCCACCCGCTGTGCCCCACCAGCCCACCGGAGGTGGGGAAGAGAAGGCTTGCGGTGCCGGAGCTGGTGAAGAAACATCCACAGAAGGAGCTGGAAGACGGCTCAGTGTGCCACAGCAACGGCTCAGTCTCGCACGTCCTCCCCTCGATCCACTCTGCAGAGACAGTGGCTTTGACGTGCTGCCCCGACACCGAGAGGAGAGGGAGCATCCTCTCAGTGGCCTCCAACAAGGTGGCCACAGCGTTCATCCCCCGAAGCTTGGCGAGGCGCAACAGCGTCTTCCCCTCAGGGTGCATTCCTCAGATCAACGTGGACAGGCCTTCAGACCCGACGCCGAAGAAAGAAAAGAAGAAGAAGAAAAACAAGAGCTACCTGGAGCCGCCTATGTGGAAATACAAGGAGCACAGGGAGGAGAAAAAGAAGGAGAAGAAAAATGCTGAGAAAGAAAAGGAAGGGAAGGGGAGCAAAAAGGATAAGGACAGCAGGAAGACCAAAAATTAGAATTCCTGCTTTTGGTAACATTTTCTTCCAGTGTACTTACAACTTGTTCGATCCAAGTAATTTTAAAAACAAATCTATATTAAAAAAACTCCAAAGCACTCTCTTCTAAAAAAAAAATAATTATTCAGAATATACAAAGAAAAACCTGAAATATAAGCAAGAAGGCTCATGTCTGAACTTGATTTTTTTAGATCAAATGCACCAATAACAGCATTTTAGATTGTTGTTTTGTTTCTGTTTTTTTTTTTTTTTTTGTCTTTTCAAGAAGCGTGTGCCTTGGAGTTTGTGGACATTTCAAGTTCATGTCTGTCCCATCCAAAGAATAATTTTCTTTAAAATGAAAACTGAAGCCCATGAAACACTCCTTCCACACAAACATCAGCTGAAGAACATTATGGCAAGATTTTGTTCTAACGTCAAAATCAAGTGCTAAAACTTACCAAAATACTTCAAATGTATTAAACCGTTACACTTTAGTACCAAAATACAATGGCCTTTTTTATATAGCAACATTTAACCTTTTTTGGTATTAGTGAACTCTTTGTAAAGAAACATATTAATTTAACGTATAAGACCCATAATCACTAATTCATTAACAGGTTCAGTGCCTACCTCAACGCCCATTTAATAAAGCCAAGAGGCCACAGATAAGGTGTTTGCTTATATCTCAGTGGTTATCTGCAATACAAGTTGTAACCATAGAAGCGTGATTATTGTATGTTATCATTACTGCTGTGTAATACAAACGTATTGAATGTTTTTCTTTTAAGGTACAGTGCTGTGCAAAAGTATGCAAACAACTCAAGTAAAAACCACAAACCTCAGAGGATTTTGTTGGAATCGGACGGAAGAGACAAAGGAGCCACAATTCATGAGGAGGGTGGAAAGTGACACTTGGTTTCCAAAATTTGAAGTAGATAAAAATCTGAAAAGTGTGGCGGAAATTTGTGTTCAGCTCTCTTTACTCTGATACCCTTAAATAAAATTTTATGGCGCACGCTGTCTTCAGAAGTCACCCTTTAGCTAATGTAAAGTATTTTCTCTATAAACACGACAACTCTGTGATAACCTCAGGCGTTTGTCAGAGAATAATCCAATCCATGTCCCATTGGCTGCTTTATTTCACAGCAAGTCTCACTGAAAAACAAAGCAACATTTAAGTAGAGCATGGCATGTCACTGAACGCAACAGCTGCAACCAACGGGGGCTTGAAATCCAACAATTTTTAAAGCACATCAGGTGCTGATGAGCCTTAAATCCATGACTTGAAGATCAAAATAAAACCTCATTGAGAAAATGCTAAAAACGCATAAAACCACAGTTGCCATCAGTAGTTAAAAACATGTAATGTCAGCCATAAGTCCAACTAACGTGCCCAAACAAAGGGGAACCTGCAGGATCGTGGGGGTAAAAGGTGTAACTCAGACAGACCAGCTGGCCAGGGAGAAATGCAAGAAGTCCAAAGCAAGGTTAGATAATAAAATAACCAAAGTAACACTACATGTGACAGGGATCCAACAACGCACATCTTCCTGAACAGGACATTGTACAGTAAAACACGGTGGTGGCGGCGGCATCATGCTGGGGGGATTGTTTGTCTTTAGCAGGGAAATGGAAGCTGCTCAGAGTTGATGGGTAGATGGATGAGCTAAACACAATAACCCTAAACATCCAGCAGAGCCACAGTGGGATGCGTAAAGCATATTCATGTGCTAGAATGGCCTAGTCAAAGCCCAGAGAAATATATTTGGAAAATCTGTGGACTTTAAAAATAACAATCAAGAAACACACTCATTTGTGCATATAAGGTCTGGGTATGGCCCAAAAGCCTTGCAGAGTAGGTTACACAAAACCTGATTAAAAATACACTTTTCATATTTTTATTATAATTATTGGTCTATCACATAAAACCCCAATAAACACATTGAAGTTTGTGATTGTAATGCGACAACAAAAGTAGAAAGGTTCAAAGGGGATGAGTAGTTCTGAATGTCAGTTTATCTAAAAGGCTGAAACTTTATTGTTCCACAGCCAGTGTGACCAAGACAGGATGAAACTGAGAAGACATCTCAATCCTCCAATCTTCTGCAGCTTTCTGATATTGCCAACGACTGCTCCTCAAAACATAAAATGTTTGTACAAAGTCTATAAGTGCATATATTCAGCTTGCTTGAACTTTTAAATAAAGGTAAAGTTGCAAAAGTTAATATATAGTATATACTAGCTTAGATATAGTATATATATAAATAATAAAGCTTTGAAATCCACTGAAAGCTTGTATATCTGCAGTTTATACACATTTTATTAAGTATTCAAAACTTTTTTGTTTGTTAAAATTATATACATTATGTCATTATTTCATGGTCATCAATGTAGATATTAAAATTATTCATTCCTACATAGATTTATTATGTCCACTCAAACACCTCCCACAAACTATTAAGCATGACGGGCTTGTTTGGCATCTATGAATCATTCTCAATAGCAAGATAGATATATGAGGCCACCTGACCCCCCCACTGAAAGAAATCTTTAACTTAATGGCTGAAAAAGAAACAAATCAAGCAGATGCAGCAATTAATTAAACATAGTTGATTTACAAAGCATGATAACAAATTGTATGTAAAACTTCTGCACACGGTGCTGGTCCAAGACATAAATAAACAGGGGTTCCCATAAATGCTTGAATTTTAACACTGACCTTGGATCTTAAAGCAGATTTGTTTATTGTGAATGAGAAAAATACCTAATTTGATTGAAAGATTTTAAACAGCTTGAAATTTTAATTTAAGATTGTCAGGTTTAAGTTGCCAAAGACAGCAAAGATTAAGCTTAGTTGTTTGGCTGCTGTATTAACAAATACACAATCTGATGCTACGGGTTTAATCTTTTCTTTGTGTTTGAGCTCGGCTTGTACACACACACACACACACACACACACACACACACACACATCTCAGCAAATAATAACAAGTTATCTGTGATTGTTTTTAAACTCGGCAAATTAAACTTGGCTCCCTCTTCCAGGTTCCACCAAATCTGTATTGAAGCACTTAGCGGTGGGGATGTCTTTAGCAGGAAGAGGAGCCCCAAATCTAATTCTGCTAAAGTCTCCAGACAACCTAGGGCCAACGCTGTCTGCACATGGCCTACCGCACAGTGGAGGGGTAGCTGACTGCTCCATGACGTTACTGGCTTTCTGATGAGGTGGAGCTCATGCAGACTGTCAGCAAACTGTGTTATTTAAGAGGCCCAAGGAAGTTTTGGCAACACAGTAAGTCCCATAACATTTTTTTCAGCTTAGTACGATAGATGGTGTATGTGTGCATTCCTCCAAGTGAGTCCTGAAGAGTGTGCCCTCCAGGACCGTTGGAATCCACTTCTCTGCTAGAAAGTTAGCCATCATCCTTGTTGATTGCTCAAGTCCTCTTTCCTAATGCATAAACAGTTCAGTATGAGCAGTGGAGGGTCTACAGGATAAGGAAAGGAGTTTACAGTTTCCTTCATTGCCATGTATTTGGTCTGTAACTGTGTTTTAATCAGAGCTGGGTGAAAGATAACTGCTTATTAAAATGTTGCTAAAGCAGAGCAAAGACAATTTCGTATGGAAAGACTGAGGGAGCAGAATTTCTATTTTACCTTACAGCTATGCAGATAATGAGTGCGAGGAAAACGTTTCTGAAAAGAGCCTCACTTTCAAATATGTCAAAAATTATTTCCTGCATACCTGAAATCTTTACAGTGAGCGCCACAACACTGTTATTGCTAACTACAGCCAATAACAAAGGTATTACTGATTTTCTTTAGCAGTATAAACTTATCTCATGGTGTCTGCCAGGTTGAAACAAATATGCAGTAAAAAGAAACGGTCCAAGCCTTAAGCCTTGTGGTACTCCATAACTAACTGTTGTTTAAGGAAGATTCATCATTGCCATGAAAAAATAGAATATGTCAAATAGGTATAATCTAAGATTTAACAGAAAAAGAACTATAAATCTTTTCTCTTAAGCAGGGATAATTACATTACAGACTTCATCAGAGCTGTTTTGGAGCTTAGTGTAACAAATTAGATCATAACGCCTCAACACTATTTTTAAAGCAATTTTTAAAATAATTTTAGACAATAAATAAGGAATTAGGTATAAAAAACTATTTATGTCATTACCGATTTCTTCTCACTTTGACATTTTTCACTATAAAATGTTTCAGATCATCATATATTTTATTATCCAACAATGGTAAACTGGGTAAAAAGGAGTGTTCAAATGAGGATTTTGTTTATTAAGAGAAAAATACTAATGAAGCGATGTAAAAAAAAAATAAAAAAAAATAAATGCCACTTAAAGAGCTGGTTGTGTGTGCCTTAGCAGTAACAGCTGCCATCAAGCATTTTCAATATCTGAAGCGTCGGAGGATGGAGGAACTTTAACCCACTCTTTTTGGCAGATTTGGTTTTTAATTGACATGTTGGATGGCTTTCAAGCATTATTGATCTATTTAAAGTCAGAACCACTTCAAAACCTTTATTTTATATTTTTATCTTTTATCCATTAATTTTTGAGCCCTTCAGAGGTGAATTTGCTTGTGTGCTTTGTATCATTATGTAACTGTAAAATCCAAGTGTTTCCCATCAGTGTGAAAAACTCACGGCCTTACATTCTCCTTCAGGATTTTCTGGCTGATTTCACCATTCCAGTATTTATGGCAAGTTGTCCAGGTTCTGAAACAGCACTCTACCACTACCATGTTTGACTAAGGCAGGTCATCAAGTCCCACAGTCCTGCAGCTCTTGGATGCATCCCTGCACTAACACACCTAAAACAAATAAATGAGTAATAACCAGGCCTTTACAAAGCGTGCTGACACACCAGGGAGGTGAGTCGGCCTTTTGAAGCAGGTGCGTTGGAGCAGGGATGCATCCAAAAGTTGCAGGACGGTGGTCCCTGGGGCTTTAGTTGTATTTTCTGAAATGCTGTTATAAACAGTTCTACTTTAGTCTTGTTGGTCTCCAGAATATTTACCCATAAGTCTTCGGATCATCAGAACGTTTTCTTGATAAATGTGAGACGGGCATTTTGTGTTTATTCTGTCTAGTGGTGGTTTCGGTGTTGGAGATTTCCTGTGGAAATACTTTTTGCCCAGTGTTTTACATATTCTTGAACCATGGACACTGAAATTAACCAAGACAAGTGAGGCCTGCAGTACTTTAGATGTTTGTGGTCCACTGTGCTGTCCTCACCGTGTTGCTGATGTATTATTTATGTATGTATGTATGCATGTATGTAAATATATATATATATATATATATATATATATATATATATATATATATATATATATATATATATATATATATATATATATATGTATTCATTTTTTATGTAATCTGTACAAACACATCTGTACACTAACATAACATAACACAACAAAGGATAAAACACCCCTCATTACTTAAAAAGTCAGTGTACAAGGTACACAATACAAATAATTCCATAAGTACTTGGTGGAAGAGGTGTACCAATTAGGTCTAAATATGGCTACCAAATTTTCAAAAAGGTTTTATATCGTTTTCTGACACAATGGGTATTTTTTTCCGGATGGATGCAACTGTTCATCTCAACAGACCACCTGTAAATGGCAAGAGGGCAATCAGATTCCCATGACACTGCAATGCACTTCTTAGCTACACATAGAGCATCTTCAATGAATTTGAGTTGTGCATTGTTTAGAAAACGGTGCATAATTGTAAAGTTCCCCCATAAACAAAGTTCAGGGTCCATTGGAACATTAATTCCAGTAATCCTGGTTAAAGTGGAGCAGAGATCATGCCAGAAAGGCCTAACTTTTACACACAGCCAGGTACAATGTAAAAAGGAACCAATCTCAGTGGCACATCTGAAGCACATTTCTGACTGGTTAGATTTGAATGAATGTAATTTTTCCTGGGTAAGGTATAATTGATGTAGTAAGTTATGGTTAATCAATCTATACCGGGAATTCATAATACTTGACAGGCTGTTTTTACATAATTCTGTCCAACTTTGTTCGTCAGTTTTAATGTTGAGATCAGACTTCCATTTAATTCTAGACTCGCAAACCTGGTTTTGGGCCTTCCTTCAACAATAGGTGATACGTTTTTGAAATAAATGTATGCTTCCTGTCATAAAGAGACCTTTCAACGTCATTCATGACAGGCAGAGTTGATTCAAACTAGCTCTCAAAAAGGATCTTATTTGGAGATAACAGAAAAAAAGGTTTCATTGGACAAGTTATATTTCCTCTTCAGGTGTTCAAATGACATGAAATGTCCTTTATCGAAGCAATCATCCAAGAGTTGGATTCCCTTATGATGCCATATGTCCAGAATCTTATCAAAACTCATAGATATGAGCTCATTTAGCGTTAAACGGTGTTTTAGGTGACAGTCCCTCCTTCAATCCAAGACTTTTGTGAATCTCATACCAGATTTTTATCAGATGCCTTAATATGGGGTTATCTGTCCTGTTGTTTACAGTCAAGAGATTATGCTCATAAAGTCACCGAGGACCCATTCTTCCAGGGGTTGCAGTCCAATCTGTATCCAGGAGGGGGCGTCCCTGCACTCAAAAAAGGATGAGATGACCCTCATTTGGGCTGCCAGGTAGTCATTTTTAGTAATCGAAGTCCCCCTTAACCATAATGCCTTGTTAGCTTTACTATGGATATCTGGGGTTCTTTACAATCCCATAAAACTGTCTGACATATCCAATAAGAGCTTTGAAGAAGGACTGTGGCAATGAAACGGGCAGGGATTGAAATAAATATTGCAACCTTGGTTGTATATCCATTTTATACAATTAACTCTTCCCATCAAGGTGTGAGGCAAGCCCATTCATCTACGTAAATCATCCTCAATCTCACTGAGCAGTGGATGGTAATTCAAATTGTACAGGTTTTTAAGGTTGTTGTCCACAAATACCCCAAGGTATTTTTATACCATCCATAGGCCACCTAAATGGACTTGTGCGCTGCAGTTCTGAGTGATCGAAATTTGTCAATGAATGCTGATGTGGTCTTGGAGTGATTTTGGTAGGACGACCACTCCTGAGAAGGTTCAGCACTTTTCAAATATTAGCTCACTGGCAGAGCTCTGTAGGGCTTAACTGCAAGGTGTGAGGTTATTCAGGTGTACATCTAAAAAGTTGCAGGACTCCAGCCCTCGAGGATTGGAGTTCAGGATCACTGCCTTAACCACAAGTGATGAGCAAACATGAGTAAGGTGTGTTGAAGCAGAGCTGTATCTTAAAGGAGTTAAAGGACATATTGGCCTCGAGAAGTGGAGTTTGAGACCCAATGATTAGGGTAACGGCTTTCAAGGTGATTCACTGGAAACCCAGACATAAAAAAGGATCCTTTCTGACTGACGAATGCCAATAGCCGTTTGTGTTTTTGAATTATTTTACATCAGAGCATGATGTATGGCTTTATGAAATATTTTAAGCTACTTCATGTTATCAGACACATTGTATGCAATAGAATTCTAGATTGTGCTACCAAAAATGTTAATGAATTCGATTTTTGATTCAACAACGGAGGCGATTCCATTCTATTTATTTTTGCCAACTGTATTTTATATTGACTCAGGGTATGATAGTCTGACATTGGAATTTGTTGATAATCTGAAACATTTCAGAAACCTGAGTGGCAAAAAAAACTTCAGTCAATGTCTGTAACATGATCAGAGCATCTTGGTCAACGGTTGGTTTCTTAAGGTTTGACCACAGCGACCATAAAACCGTCTACAGTGATTGTTATACAACAAATATAAATCTGCTTCTCAGTACATAGTGACTGAATGCAGTGCTTGGTTATAGATTTTCCTTTTTTCTTTACATCACGCCGACTGGATTGTTTAATTTTCTTCACAGCAGATGGATCTGAACGTGTAGAATAACACCGTCTGCAGTAGACTCTGGAGTCCTCTCAAATTGCTGTAAAAACACATTTCAGCTGATGTGGTAACAGATTTCATACTGTACTGTTTACTCCTAATATGACCCGGTTTTGTTTGCTTGTCAGCATTTTAGACTGGAAATATTTATTCACTGGGTATTGTGGACAGTCTGTGCTGTTGAGAGAGAGAGAGAGAGGCCACCTGGACCACTACTGAGCTCAAGTTATTAAAAGCAAACATTTCCCAGAATCCTCTCCAGCTGCTGCCACAAGGGTTAACCTAAAGGGGGCGGGGCATAGGAAGGTTTACAGAAACCACTCCAGGAAGTCGCTGGGCCCCTTCAAGCTGATGATCTAATGTTTCCCCTGAGCTTTCTAAAGGACAAATCATCAGGACGAGCAGAACGTTTTGTTTTAATGATTCGATATTGGTTTTCTTGGGTTTTAAAAGGTACTACTGAATAGTCTTTTATTTACGGCTACATATAAAACACAAAACTATTCATACCCCAGTAGATGTCTTCCAGCATAAAGTCTTGGAGCTCATCACCAGGGGTTAATTGTCAAAATACAGCAACTGATTGCAGTAACTCCAATAAAGATTTTTTCACTGATTATTGTATAGATCTTTTTAAAAACATGCTATTTTTTTTTTTAAGAAAATGTAAATAAGACATTTTTAAATAGAAACTCTTTAGTTGTTTTTGTTTGCTTTGGGTGTCATTTGTTTTCTCACGCAATCTCTTTTTAATGAAAGCTTTCAATAAACGTTTCTGAAAAATGTTTGCTTTGCGGACATGAAGCTTTTTAAGTGGCTTCTGTGAACCGAAAAGGGAGGAAAAGATCAGGAATTGGGAAAAGAAGAAGAAAATTTATAATCCACTTGATGCAACAACTGTCAGTGGGTGTTAAGGACAAGCTGGTGATTCATGCAAACTACAAACACAAACTTACAGAACTTTTAATTGACATTTTTTAAATAACGAATCTCAGATTAGTACAAAAACTATGCATGTACATGCATTTTTACACGTTTCATCAGACACAAACCAGGACATTTAATGTTCCTCACACACCCATCTTAGACAATGGAATGACAATGCTGGTTTTTAGTGATTATGTCCTCTTAATGGATCAAAACAGGGAACATTTCTAAATTGACCTTAAAATAGCAAAACTGTTTCCTAAAATATCGACTTTCCATCACTGATGAAATGGCCAAATCATTTTTGCAATAAAGTCATCAACCAAGGTAGGATAAATGCAAAAAAAAAAAAAAAGTACAATAAACTATCTATTACATATGTAGTTATACATGGCATAACACCATAAAAGTCTAAATAAAAGAGAAAAATAATTATATATGTATTGATACTTGGACATTTAGATAAAAAAAAACTCCAGAAGAATTAATGGTGATTCTTGATCAGAGTATTCATCATTTCTGTTTTCTTGGAAACTGAAATATTCTCACAGGTTGCTACTGAGAGATTTGACTCCCAACTCGCTTGTGCAAAAACCTAAAACAACAAAAAAAAATAAGACTTAATGAATAAATCCAGACTTTTACCACACATTTTAATCTTTCGTTTGAAAAAATTTTTTCAAACATTCCTAACTTGACGTTCTGATATTGCTGCAAGTTTTTCCTTTTTCTTGAGACATTAGCAAATTTATGTAAAGAATCACTCAATATTTAAGTCACTAACTGATTTCTTTGCACACTGAAATATTGTTTACATTGATACACAGCAACACTGCGCCTGCATTTAAATTAACAATCAGTAAGAGGAACATCTGACAGCTATCAAGCCTTTAAGACAAAGTCAGAGGGGTTTACACGCTGATGCCGATCAGCTAAAGTTACACCATCCAGTTGAACTCTTGGGGTATAGTGCCTTTGTTGATTTCAGCCACAAAATAAATTGAAATGCTGGTTAAGACAGGGGGAATGTTTAAAAAAAAAATGCTTTTCTTCATAAAGGGGCAGAGAAGGTAATTGTGCTGTACGCCTCAGGTTCCTGCTGCTTTCAAATCTCTGCCCAACTAATAGTGACTTTGGCTCAATTTAAAGGCGGTTCAACACGTCCTGTGCAACTTCAATAACAAATTGCTGTATTGCTAAAACTTCACATTGTTCCAGAGATGGAGAAGTCTTTCTCTGTGGGTGTTACAGGAGAAAGGCAATGCAAGCTCATATTCCTCTCCCCACATGCTTGTGCTTTCCCTTTGCTCTGGTCTCCTCTTAAAACAGCAGCAATTGTTGCTAATTACTCCCTGAAGTTGTGCCTGTCAGAAAAACAAAAACAAAATCAGCACATTCATTTGTCGATTACAGGCATCAAAGGTTATGGAAACAGTGCAAAAGTCTTTCATCCAACTAGCATTTTATGTAGTTGCCTAAAGTCAAATAAAATGTGAAAACAGCTTCCTAACTGTACTCACCCTCTTCCCCGTCAGTCAGCACTAGCGCCTGGAGGATATCGGAAAGGGAGACGATGCCCTTCACCACTTCGTGCTCATCTACCACCACTAGTCTGTGAACCTGGAGGACACAGTGGACCACCGTTCAATTTAGCCCCAGAAATTTTAAAATGTTCAACAGCACCACAGGCTAGCGGGACATGCAGAGAAAACAAAGAGCCAATGTGTGAAAACGTGAGCTTAGCAGGAAAACTATGCCGTTCAGGCCTCTGCCGATGTGATGACGCATGTAGAGAGTATTAAATTGCGTTTTTCTACACACGAACTTCCCAAATTCAAACCGAAGAGGCACAAAAGATGCTCAATGCGCTAATGGATTGGCTAACACATGCACGTATCGGCCAATACTGATACAGGAAAAAATAATAATAATTATATGCATAAAATTGGTTGACCTGTAGCTGCTAGATGCTGATTTGTTGCACAGAAAGTACAGCGCTGGCAGACAGGCTGAAGAGACAAACCATAACTTCAAGGTTTTTTCTTTGTTTCATTATACTGTTGGAAATCAGCAGCTAGAAGCACCATCATGTTTTTAATTTGTCCACAAAGACATCCAAGCACCTAAACTTTGGAGAACACACTTATTTCATGCTTTTATTACACCAAACACCACAGAATTCACACCAGCTCCAAAACCGTGGGGTTTACTTTCCCCTAAAAAGGTGCCGTGCACGGTGCAGAAAGCCTACGTACCTAGATTGGTTAAGTCCATTTACACCTGTCTTTCTCTGCCTGAGAAGCTGCTTTTGTTTCACCTTTTCATTCAAGTAAGTTTACAGGACAGGTTGCCTTGAAGTTACTTAACCACCATTTGTCAAAAATATGAGGAAAGACTGATTCCTGGCATCAGACTCAATGTTTCCATTGAGTCTGATGCCAGCAGTCATCAACTGATTAGAAACTGGTGCTGATAGTGGTCTCCATTTGAGACGCTATAAGTGTTAACCTGTGAAAACGTTTTTAAGAAAGTAGGTGTTGTCCCCTACAAGACAGTTGACCTTGTCCACTTTTGTACATCATGACCTCCAATTTTTGACCTACTTCCTGCAACACGAGCCAAATTGTTTAAAGCAGAAAGGAGTAAAAATTATAAACTTTTCACCGTACAATGAAAAGCAAGTACTTAAGAATATTAGAGACATTTTTTTTTTTTAAGTGTGCGAAAAGTTGGTTTGCATCATCCACTCCTCACCTCAGCCTCCACCAGCCTGTTGATGATGGCCTCAAGGGTCTCGTGCCTGTTGCAGGTCAGAACTCCCTCAAAGCACTGCGAGCGGTGCCGCAACGCTTTGGTCACAGTCACATCCAGGTTGTTGTACGTCTTCTCTGCAGCCAGGTTCTGTTAAAGGAAAACTCACACTGTATGATGTCTCACAGTGAAAAGCATATTGACAAAAAAGCCTCTTCAAGAAGCAAAACGGCAGCGTGACTCCGAGGCGCTCACGCTCCGGTGGAGGAAACGACAACAACGTGCAGCAGAGGGTTTGAGAAACCAGCTTCTAAGGCTGCTTCAACTTTTTTGAAGTGTCGACTCCTGTCCTGCTCGTAAGCTGCGACGACCAAAGGGGTGAAAAGTCACCGTAACTCGGAATGTGATTTCTCAATTGTGCAAGCTCACTATTCCCTGAGGGGAAGTGCCAGACAGCACTCCGTGCATGAAGGGCGCCGCTTCATCGCTCACTGACTCACGCTGATCACAGTCATGCTCTCGGCCTTCTGTCCTCAGCTTTTTAACAATACTGTCACCACCCTGATTCTGACGAGATTAGCTACCCGCTCTTGGGATTTTTCTTTTCAAGATCTGAATGTATTGCTGCAGGTCCTTCAAACGGTTCTGTCATGTTATCTTCAGCCATTAGGTAAACACAATTTAAGCACTTACAGATACAATAATGATATAATAAAAAAGAAATGAGTTATAAAAACAAATCTGAAACAGAAAAATATTTGATCAGTGCAAACTCTGGTAGTGTGACAGCAGAAGACTTACTATAACATCAAATTTCGAGTATATGTCCACCACTCGACCTGCAAGAAAGACAAAAACAAGCATTGTTGGAGAATATGGGTATTCAGGCAAATAAAAGAAAAAAAGATTTCAGCCAACCCTCATACCTTTGTCATCCACAACGGGCAGCGCAGACACTCGCTGCTCCACAAAAATACCCAGCGCCGTGTACAGAGGCGTGTCGGCACGGACCACCGCTATGTTTCTGAATGTCCCGATGTTCAGCTCCTCTAAGGTTTGACTCAAGAATGATGGTCTTGGCATCTCTGCTATCTGAGTACAGCAAACATAAAATGTTTGACAAAAACCATGAAGGAACGGCAGTTTTTAAAACCTGTTTTTCCTGCTTTAACTTTAGATGTTGAACTTTACTAGAGATCTGAAACATAAAACTAGAACGACATGCATTGAGATAATTGTCTTGTGACCAGAATTGGATCGGCCCTGACCGGTTGCTGACTGGTCAGAAGCTCGAAGGTTAGCTTGTTTCAGAATCTGTGAGCCATTTGAAATAAAAGTCAAAGGAGGCAGAGATGTAAAAAGCTATAGAAACATGTTTTCTATAACATGTTGAGTCATGTCTGCAGTTCATTCAGGCTGCAAGACAGCGAGTGAGAGCAAGACTTCAGCATATAACAGGAAGGTTGTACAAAGTACATCAAAGTCACTTTATTTCATCTTTTTGAGATTTCGACTTCAGTTGTAAAATATTTTGGCTAGAAATGTTGGCAGCCAATTAGAGAAATCAAAAAGAAAATTTGTATTTTCTCTAGTGAATACACACAGAGAATGCTAATTAAGTAATGTCTGTAGTGCTAACAGCTAACATATGTCAACTCTGTAATCTTGCTTTTGTTTGAAGACCAGAAAGTGGTCACACGTCTCCAATTGGCGCATCTGTAATGGAGACATATTCATCTTACATCTATAATAAAACTTGTAGGGACTTACAAAAAGCTTCAGGAACTTAAGAATCCTCTTGTGTGTGAGGATATACAGTGTGTTTCCTGTCAGCGGGTCGATTACAGGCAATCTGTGGATCTTGTTCTTCAGCAGAGAGGACACTGCATCATACAAACTAAGATATAAGAAAAATAAAGGAACTAAGTTATTCCAGCTTCTGGAGACAGAACATTGTTAAGAAACACCAAGAAAATAAAGTCTGATAGATGTGACCCATTTGCTTCTTTTATAAAAGTTAAATAAGTTCAAATAAAATTCATATTTAAGTAGCATACTGATTCAGTATAATTAAATGTGCAGTAAAAGCTACAGAACAACTAGAACTTTGACTCTGATTACACAAAGAAATGCACTCCAAGAATTCAACTTGACAGTGAAAACAACGTAGTACTGCTACCAACCTTGCACTGGGTGATATGCAAACCAAAGGCTTGAAAGAGTCTTGAAGGTACAGCTCTGAAATAAGAAAGAGCCGAAAAATAAGAATTAACCCCCAATTAATAAAAGTAGTAAATGTTCAAGATTGAGTGATCATTAAATGTTCTCACCCCTCCATGTTTCGATTTTGTGCTCTTCCAACTCATATATCTGAACCTATTTTTTTTTTTAAAGAAGGGGTTCAATAAACTATTAAAATAAATTCAAATGCACATTTTATGCTGGGAAATATTTATGTTTAGGACAGACATCACAGCTACTAAAGCAACCATCTTACCAAGGGAGACTTGTAATAGCGATGAAGGATGTTGATAAAGTCTGTGATCGTTAGCATACCTGCGGATTGTATTTAGTAGGATTTTTAGAGCTCAGAATGTTTACTATTGTTGGTTTTTATATAATGTTTTTCATCAGGGTTATTTTTTAATCAATATCTTACAGAAGTAAATGAAAATTGCTCTTACCCACGAAGCACTGCTTCTTGCTGTCCCAAAGAGGGGCCGCTCTCACCCCATTTGAAACAAGAGCAAAGAACGCCTTCTTCACCTATAAGAAAGTTAACATTTAAAATTTAAATGTCGGGACCGGAGAACATATATATATTTATGTAAAGGGCTTTGTTTTACCTGGAGTGAAGTATCAAACACCACTAATTTGGAACTAGTGGGTACGAGGTCATAACAACGGTGGGACTTCATGAACCTGGTGTAAACATTTCGGTCTCGTTCTAAAGAAATGAGAGAGATCACAATGAAGAACCTTCTATGACAGTGGTTCAGATTAAGGAATATATTCACACAATCCTCTTACCTTCAATGATTGAGTCCTTTTTGCTTTCAAGATCATCGATGGTTACTGGAATCTGATTGAAAAAGGTCATTACAGTTAGCGTTAAACTATTAAAAGGTCAATTTGCCCTATTTTTGCAGTGCGGTTGCGTTAAGGGGTCATAAACTCTAAATATTTTACCGGCTGCAGATATCTTTGTCGGCATTTTCAGTTTACCGAGAAATAATTTGTTTCTGAAGGCTATTCAGAGTAGGTTGGAGATGCTAGCTGATTCCTATCGTCTTCAAACAGCTGCAATCTCAAAAATAACAAAGCTGTGTCTGTGCAGGACGTTTTATAACGATCACCTTCGCATTCTGCAATTATTATCACCATTATTCGCGTGGCTCACATTGCAGTCAGTAGTGGGTCAAGCTCTGTAACAATAACCTGACTATCCGAGAGACGCCTGCAGCAAAACTGAGCGTTAAGCCAGACTGAGATAAAAACGAAGCGATGCAAAAATAAAACAACAGAGGTTCACGTTGATTTGTTTTTACAATGTAATACTTCACAGACGGACATTTTACGCAGGCTAAACACGTTCTGTTTTTCATCAGGCCTTTCATATGAGGAAGGCCATTGTAACAAAGCTTCTACCTAAACAACCAGCTACAGGAATAGACGGGTCCAAAAAAAGGCTTTTAACGTTACCAGCTGTTATTTCTGAGACAACTAAAGATAATAATAATAATTTTTTTTAAAAGACCCTCCTCTGAATAGTTTTCTGCTGCAAAACTACTATCAGTTTCATTAAAGTGAAGATGTTGTTATCTGCTTCAGGTACAATATTTACTAGTCATAACCTCTTAAGAGATCCCCACTCGAATAAAAAAGAAAGCCTGTCCCTTTAAGAATAAAATCCTGCGGATGTCCTTTCCTTGGTCAAATATGCTCACATAACTAGGAGTTTTTAGTTTATTTTGTTTTAACATAACTAGCCAAGCTTACATGCAGGAAAAGAGCAAGAGTACAAACATGACAACTTTTATGGGACTTTTATGTCTCAGGATTTTAACGCACACATGTATTTGTTTCGTAAGAGCGACTATGTTTGATAAAAGTCCGAACCCAAATGCTTTCTGTTAAATACTTTCTAACAGGATTGCCCAATACAGCAATAGCCTGATTTAACGCAGTATTTGATTGGCAATCATATTTCTAGTGCCATTCAACCACATTCTGCATGCAAGTAATACATTTATCCGGCAGGATGGACTCTCACTGCCCTTGGTGCCCAAAACTGACAGATTTTATTAAGCGAGAAGCTTAACCTCACACGGATTTGCAGCAACATGGTGATGATGGCCACCAAGCAGAAGATAGGGAAAATATCAACTGAGATCATCTTTGGACCACTTCAAAATATCACAGTTGCATGTTTCACATTTATTCTTTGCAGCAGTGTCACAAAAAAAACAGCTAATTGTGTTTAACAGTAAAATCCTGATCATTCTTTCACAACATTTAGACATTTAAGAACAGAATTGAATCTGGTTGCACAATTTGGACAACCTGTCTCAAGCGCTATTGGCCTTTAGCAAGTAGCCAGAAGGATTTAAGACTCGTAATATGTTGAATATTTCAACTTAAAAAAAGGTAAATAACATCCCTAAAGAAAAGTAAACCCTCACAACGTAAAAGCTAGGGGTTTATAAGTTTATAACAGTAAAAGTACTAAAATGTGCCACAGAGCCCTGATCTCTCCGCTTTACCAGGTTCTCACATTCTAATCTTTTATGATCTAATGTTGTCATTTGACCCACCTCTGCTGAGTACACCTAAAGTTGTTACCAGGGCTGTTTCTGAAGGAGAAACTCGTGTACATCGACTTCAAGGGCAACATTCGTGAAATAAACTGTGTTTGCACTGAAGAGAAATATGAAGTTTAACCCAATGCGAGTCCTATTATAGATATTTGCTTATGGGGAGAGTCCAAGCTGCTTGGATACACTTGCTGTGTGTTCTGAAAGCGGTCCTTCTTTTTAGAGGCAGGTTTGGTTTAACTCCAGAGATAAAGAGAATCCCCAACCGAGCTGAACTATTGATCCCCCTCGGTTAATGGCAAACAGGCTGGCCGTCCGAGAGCAGCGCTTGGTCACATAATGTCTAGTCTCAGGCTCAGTCTACTTCCTGAAGTAATACCCAGGAGCGGGTCAGGTAGGAGACATAAACACGATCTGCCTCCCAGTGTCCAAAGCTTGGAGGGATGGCGCTGACTGAGGCTGTACAACACCAACCAGACAGTCCTGTCACTGGTTAAACATCAAGCTGCTGATGTTGCAAGCTAGTCAGATGACACATTTAACTGTGTATCCTAACCCACCCCCTCCCCCGGTTATAAAAAAAACCAACACTGCCGTCGTTGAAGCCGTGAACTTACTAAATAAAGACGCTTCTGTTCACAACTATAGCTCAGGGGTTAGTTAGCCTGCTAGCTAGCTAGCGACACAGTTGGCTGACTTTAAAGCCTCCAGTTCATTCCGGCTCTATATTTAAATGCACTTTATTTCCACAAGTTAAACTCGTTATTTTTTTTTTCCTATTAAAAAAAAACCTAAAAATCGACCTCTGTTGTGAGCTGCTTTCCTAACTAACCTTCATGGCAAGAGACAATCCTTAAGACATTTCTACTAAAAGCACGCTAGCTAGTAGCTAACTTTAGCGTGCTCGTGAAAGTTTTTAGATTTAAGTGATTAGGCTGCTTTGTGCGGCTTTGTAAAATAGAAAAAAAATGTAAAAAAAAAAAGACATAACTTACACAGTCCATGTTCCACCCGGTCTACAACCGATGGGATCTCCCGCAGCCACGCAAGCCTCCTTCCGCTGTAAACGCAAAGCGAGCTGTTACCGTAATACCTGGTGTGTTCACGCAACGACCACGCAGAAGCGCCGTAGTTCATCAATTAAAAGACTTCTCTCTTACACGTGCAAAAACATCCAGACTATTTCATATTAAGTTTTGCTTTCAAAATAGTGATTTAAAAATGTAACGAAACAGAACTTAATAAGATACTTTATTTTAAAACATTTCCTGCTTTAGGTTAGATAGTGGGATAAAATGTATATATATATATATATATATATATATATATATATATATATATATATATATATTCAACAAGCTTACAATGATTTTCTGGAATTGTGGCCCATTTGTGACAGAAGTGGTGTAACAGAGTAAAGACTGTAGAGAACCTTGCACACATATTTTAGCTCTATAGCCACAATTTGTCTGTCTAATTTTTTTATGAAACCGCTTCATAACCAATTTGGCGGTATGCTTAGGCCCATTGTTGTCCAAGCTTTATCTTTTGGCAGAGGTATTGTGTTGCTGCTCAAATATTTCCACATAATGTTCTGTGCTAATGATCCAATCTATTGTATTTTGTGAAGTGAACATTTTTCCCTTTTCCCACCAAATACAACTTGTTCTTCACAGTCAAATTCTGCAATTTTAGTTTTTATTGGACCACAAGGATAGATTCCAAAAAATGAAGGACTTTGTCTGAGATTAGAAAACTCTATAATTTGTTTTTCTTTGGAAAGTATAGTTTTTTTTCCCTCTCTCCGAGTGGCCTTTCAGACCATGTTAGCATTTTCTTATGTTTTTTGTTCCTCTGGTTTACATTTCCACCAAAACACGTTCATCTCTGGGACACAGGACCTGTCCTTGCTCTAAACGGCACAATGACTGGAGGTTCCCCTGGTGTTCATACTTGCACAAAACTATTATGATGAAATTAATGTGGTACCTCCCACTCATTTGGAAATGGTCCAAAGTGATTAAACTGATTTGTCGAAGTTCACAATTCTTTTCCTGATATCAGGTTTATTTTTATTTATCAATCAAGGAATATTTATCAAGGAAGCAGGATGTGAGACCTCATGTTAAAATACTATAGATCAGACAGCTAGCCCCTATTAACTCAACTGTTTTAAATGAACTCCATATAAAATTTATAGAGCTATGACATCATGAACTAGGCGTTCACAAACATTACAAAAATCCAAATGTTGATTTTTACATCCTTAGAATCTTATTTTTATTTTATTATTTTATTTTTCACGAGCTGCTAGACTAATGCAAGTAAAACTGTATTCAGTTAAAGTTTAAAATGTTTATTTTACACACAACTAAGTACCTCAAACAGACCAGGATGTTACTAGTTTAAAGAATAAAATAAATCTTACCTTCCTAAACAAAGCAAATAAATAGCAAGGACATCAAACAAGTGACAGATTTGTTTATTTACAAAACAGTTTACAGCAAGATTTCTGAATTACCGTTGACCCACAGGGGAATACTGGTGTTAAGGTGCACAACACCTGCACCTATGGTGTCAAGTCAATAGAGGGGGAAAAAAGAAACTTAAGAGCACCTTGAGTCGAGGAAAGGAAGCAGATGAAGGAGTTTGAACATCTGTAAGGCACAAGACACAGCATCACCAGCTTCTTCTCAAATATCATCAGTTATCCACCATTTAACTATTTATGCAAAGCAATTTATAAAGTGAGAAGTATCCACTACAGCTACAACACAAGGCTTTTAGGGGAAAGAAACTACTGTACATTAGATCTCTGTTAGGCTATGGGTCTTGTAATAATAAAAAAAAAAAAAAATAGAAGAGAGTTCAAGTGGTTGACAGTAGCCATTTGTCAGAAAGGCCACAGGCACTAAGGTTGGGTTTTATCAAGCACGTTAAAGTCATCAACTTAAAAATTACTAAACTAACTCTGTCCTCAATAGTATTTTGTAATACTAAAATGCAACTCAAAAAACCGAAAATTCATAATCTTTTTAATTATAAAAAAAAAACATCTAAGATTGTACTCTATGTAGAAAAATGAAGAGAGCAAAAGCTTGCCTCGGTCCAGATATTACCAATGGTACCAAATCACATCCTAAGAGTCTATTTATACTGTATATAAATGGCATAACTTGAAAATAGGAAATATCTATTTTTCTACAAATCTTGTCCTTAACATATTGATCACACTGAACGGGGAGAAATTATATTACAGACATCTGCGAAGCAGATCTTTGAAATAGGAGTTATTTAATATACAAGAGAGTATGGTGTCATGGGAGAAAGGTACCTGAAGATGAGAAGATAAAACTTACAGTGAGAACTGAGAAACCCCGGTGAGATTTCTTATGCTGAATATCAGAGTGCTGAAGGAATTCCACTTTTGTGACCACATTTAAAGCAATGTGAACTGTGATTGCATTACTGTCAAGAAGACCTGCTGAAATCATGGACCAGTTCTTGAAAATCAAACATAACAATTATTCCCAGAATGCATTTGAACGTTAAAGTACACAGTGAAGGTGCTTCTTCCAGAGGCTAATGCTTTTCTAGACATTTCTTGCCATGGTTACATTTAGTGGGATCTTGGTAACATTTGTTGGGAGCTGCTTTGCTGTGTGAATCAATCTGAATTCTCAGCGGAGAACAAACAAACGTTCCTCTGCTGCATCTCGGCATCGATGAGGCCACAGTTAGCAAGCTGGTGAAGTTGTGCCTAATGTCTTCAGTAAATCAGCTCACTGTGTCCTGCATAAACCTTTACATCACTGCACACTTCTTCTCCTCTTGAGGCGCATTCCCGTCAGCCTTTTCCATCTCCAAAATGATTCGCTTGAAAACCTCCACGGCAGTCTGTGTTTGGATGAAGAATCTTTGTCAGACATCATTTGCAGACGGCAACAATTAATTAGTATTTAAGGCGAACTTGATGAGCCTCCTACCTCGTTTTCTTTGGCAGAGGACTCCATGAAAGCAGCTCCCCAGGAATCAGCTAGTTTTTTTCCCTCCTCTGGTTTTATAACCCTTGAAATTAAAGAACACAATACATGGTGAAATAAGCACACACCTGTTATGTATACGTTGCTTCAGGGACCCGTTTTAAAGGGGTTCTTCTAACTCTGACATGGTCAAATTCAAGTTCATTCATGCTTCCTAAGATTTTATAAATCCATTTGATTAATAAAATATAACTCAACATCAATCAATGTTTGTGATTTAAGTTCCAGTCCACACAAAATGCAATAATTAGAAACTGATAGAACTGACTGAACATTTCAATGCTCTTAAACTTGCATAATTTCTACTCAAAATTGTTGATTAAACAAAAAAAGTTAAGCCATCCATCGTCTTCCGTGTCCCGACTCCATATAAGCGGAAATCATTTAATGAAAATCATTAAACCGTTTTTTTTTTTTTTTAATTAACATTTTTATCACTGTAGCTGTGCAAAAGAAAAACAAGTTGCCATGCCTGGATAGGTTTTACAAAATGGGCCTTATCCAAAATTCAAGCCCTTTGAAAGATACCACAGGTTTCAGGTGTCCTAAGTACCGTGTTGGAGTGAATGCTAGTGACAAATGGCAGTCACTTAAAAAAAAAAAAAATCATAAACTAAACAAATAGTTAAACGACTGTGTTGCCAAAATGAACATCTTTTAACAAGTGATTGATTTTACTGCATGATTTTGCTGCAACCACAAGGAGGCGATAACACATTTCTGTTTCAGCTGCTGAGAAGAATCACATCACTTATTTAAGCATTGTTTAGACTTTTAAACGCTGCTCCTAAAAATGGTTGCTTATTTAAATTAATTTTCACCACCGATTAAAGCTTTATTTCCACACAGATGAGCTCTAGTGTTTATATGCTTTTCCAACCATAATTGCTCCTGTCATGTTGGAAAACACTCCCACTTCAAAGTAGATATTGAACCACATTAACACCCACCTTTCCATGTGAAGATCTTTTTTGTTTCCTACAAGAACGGTTGGAACCCTGAAAAGAAATGGGAGGTTAAAAACGTACAAAAATGTAAATTGTGAAGAATTTAAGGGTTCGACTGAACTTACTGAATCTTCCCAACCATGTCTAGCAGCTTGTCATGTAGAACCTGCACGACTTCAAAACTGCACAGGGACAAAGATTATTATTTTAAGCATTGATCTGAGATCAGGCAGCAACTTTCTGCAAGCAAAATATTAATCCTTCAACCTTTTGATACAGAAACAACCAACTGGGCATCGTCTGACACGTTGCACTTCATGGTAGAGGATAATTCTGGCCAACATATGTCTTTGCTGTATAAAATACTCTCTCAATGTGGGTGTCCGAGTTTATTTGCAGCATTTGAAGCTGCAGTGACACGAGTCCCACAGCGTGTCAGAGTGTGAATTATTTTGTGACAGAACTTAAAAACACTGACCTTTAAAAAAGAAGATGCTAGAGATCACAGTATATTCATAGTTAATATACACCATTCATGTGTAGAAACACTATTTCTGAAATGTTTTATAGTTTTGTGATAGAATATTTGTGGATAATGGTTCTCACTCTTGGTCACTGCCGTCCTAAAGCCCTAACAATGGCCTTTGTAACCTTTTTCAGACCGATAGCTGTCAAGGACTTTGTTCAGATCAGGGCATGATGTGTTGCCTTTCATGCTGAAATTCTTTTTAAGTCGTCTCTTGATTTTATCGGTCGTTAAAGCAGTTACTTTTTTCCCCCTTCACAGCCACTTTGATTTGCATACCTAAAACATAATTTGAAACTGCTTTAATTTTTTTCTCAGGTTGTCTTAGTTTGATAATAGGATTTGTCTGATAATCTGAAACATTACAGTAAAAAATAAAAAACAGAACAAATGTGTAAGACGGCAAATTCTTTTTCACAACACTGTCCGTCACTCTCAGAGAGTCTGTGGCCACAGTTTGTGCTCTAGATGACTGACTGGTGATTACGCTACTGGCTGTGATGTCCCCTAAAAAATATTAATAACAATAATAAATTTTATTTATAATGCACTTTACATTTCAAATAGAATTTCAAAGTGCTACAATAGCAAAGGGTTAAAAGCAGTTCCCAAAATATTGTTGTATTTGCTGTTATGAACCACACTTTCCAGATTTTCTGATCATGAATTAAAGTAAACATACTCAGAATATCACATATCATGTTTTTAAGAATTGTAGCCACACATATTGTTGATTTTTTTTTGTATTAACACATCGTTTTAGACTTTGCTGAAAATGAATAGATTTTTTCTTATATCAACAAACGGTTGTATGTTAATCTTTTTAGGTACTTAAATCAAAGATTTGATTGAATCTTAATTTCAGAATTTAACTAGAATATTGACGTCAAATAAAATAATATAAATCAGGATGTCGTTTCAAAGATGAATATTCTCTGTCCCTGTCTGAATAGTGTATAATTTTCTACAGTAACAAATGTGACCTTTAGGCTGAACAGAAGAGCTGTTAGTAGACAATAAACTGTTTTAAAAACGTGGAAATTAGGAAACCTCTTTCTGATTTCTGTTTTATTTAAACTTGTTTCTTTACAGGTTTCAACATGAATTGAGACGCATTAACCTGGCATTACAGCTATCTAGTACAACTTATGAGTTCTTGTTTTGCTCTTTCAAATCAAGTTTCGCTTCTTCTCTGGATCGATTCGCTTAGGGCAGCTCAGAGGGGGCTGTTCATCAAGCTAATAACAGCTAGCATTAGCTTTTGTTGTTCAGACGTTTATAACTGCGCTGATTCACATTCAAGAGCTTTACTGAACCTTTTATGTTGCTCTTAAACATCGGTGTCGTACTGACCGTTACGCTAATGAGCAGAATGGTCTAATGTCAGCGTAATTGTGAAAACCTTCAGCCTTAAGGTCCATTACGCTGAAATGCTGCCAAGAACCCTTATGTCTCTATATCCAATGAAAAAAGCCAAAAGCTGCGTTCCTCCTGGTCACACCGCTGATATGCAGCTAAACACAACATCAAAAACTAAAATCCTGAACTACAGTGTTCTGTGGTTAAAACTTAAATCCGTGTTGACCTCATTCAGTGACTAAAACTAAATATAACTTGTTTTTTTAATCCTTTTTAATAAAGATTACTTTAAGACAGTTTAATGTCTGTTTAATTACAGACAAAAGTACCTACAAAACCATCCACCGACCTTTTCATGGAAGTCACTGAATAGACGAGCACATAGCCATGGATGTCCATTGAGTGGGATTGTGGAAAAATAGAGTACTCATCCTACAGGGGGAGAATAGGTATTTCCATCACATTATATGAATAAAACAGTCTTGAAAATCCGTCAATAAAAAATATATATGTTTTTAAAATCAACATTTAAAAGCAAAAGAGAAATATGCCTATTGTTCAGAAATATTAAAGGGCTGAAATGACTCAAAATGACCCGTAAATGTTACGACGACGCTTACTTGTCCAGCTGTGTCGACTAGCTGCAGATTGAAGTCCTGACCGTTCACGTTGACCATTTTGTTAAACGCTGGAAAGAAAGTAAGCAGGTTTTACAATTTTCACATTAAACCACAACAACCTGTACAACCGAGATCATATTATTGAGCAGATCTAAAGTCACTCACTGTTTTCAATAGTGGGGTCGTAGGAGTCGACAAACTGGCCTTCAACAAACTGTATCGTGAGAGATGATTTCCCTGTAAGAAAAACACAGCGCAATGTTGTCTTGTGATTTTAAAACATAATAAAACCACTAAAAATAATCATTGAGGTTAATTTAGTGGTTGAAGCTGCTCAGCACTTAAATGAAAAACCAAAAGAGTAAGTCAGAAAGTTATAAAAGGAGAAGAAGCAAAAAGCTGCTAGTTTGTCATTTTTAGCCAATCAGAGCCAGCAGGGCTTTTGACCATAAACTAAGCTTATGATCACAGTCCTCACAAATGTCTGAATGTATTAAAAAATGTTTTCTTAATATCTGCCACATCAGTTAGTTTAGTGTGAGTTCAGGTTGTTACAAACAGCACAAGCAGTAGATTATGCTTTAACATGACAAGAATAGTTGGTCTGCCTTTACAGGCAAAGGTGCAAAGCCACAGAAGGAACTTTTTAAAATGTAAGAAAGAGAACCAAAACTGTGATGATTGGGTTATATTTTGTGGAAATCTTGGTTTAAATATTATGTACTTTCTATATGACTTCTTTTTTATTATTATTATTGTAATTTTAGCTGTAGTGTCTTTTCCTTTACAGTGACTCGATTAGGGTCAGGAATGCTGAAAGTAAAGAATGTCTCCAGCGTCAGAATCGCTGCTTTTGTCTCTGACAACTTCACAATCTCCTCAGAAAATGACCAACGTGTCGGACTTAACTCCAGCTTTAAAAAGAAAAGAGCTGGAATTTTGATTGACTAATTCAGACATAGGGTGACAGGAATGGATGGTGAAATGTGTAAATACAATAGGAATGTGTTTCTAAACACATAAAAAAATGTCAACAAATCCTAGCCGACTCCTGACATAAAGGCTGCGTTCAGCATTCTCCAGGAAAAACGCGACTCATCTTATATTTTATTGAATGTCAAAACATATTTTATTGAATCTCAAAAAAAACTTGCTGCAGCTCCCCAATAATGAGACTTGAAGTTTTTTTTAAAGCTCTTTCACTAATCTCTGCACTGCATTTAGTGGCGAGATAAGCTTGGATTGTTGATCGACCTCTTTACAGAGGCAGTTGTTTTAAATGGTTTAATTCTTACAGTAGATAGGGTGCATTTATGTTTTAGTAGCTAATACCCAAATTATGAAGATCAACATGCATCTGCCTTACTTGAAGGTCATTTAATTATGTCTTTCCAAATTTGAGGAGTGGCTAAGAGGAATGTGTCTCTCCATCCTATCCATCCATCCTTGAGATTGATTTGCTGGGACAACTGGTCAAGGAGGTAAACACAGACATCCTTTTCCCCAGCAAAGGCATTCTCAGGCAAGATAAGATCTATATTTCTACCAGCATGCTCTTGGTCTCCTCCCTTCATAATTAGATTCCAGAGTAACAGGATATTCTTTATTATTAATTAAAGGTTCCAGGAAAATCTGATAAACTTCAAACGTGAAGAATAAGTAAATAGAAATGCTTCAGTTACATTTGTTTAATAGAGATTGTTAAGGATGGCAATTATTGCATCCTTTTGTCCTTAAAACTATTACTCTTAAATTAGTTATATTAGTGGAAAACACTTACATTAGTTTTCCATCCCTGAATAAATGTGTTAAATGTGATAAATGTGTAAATAAACACTTTTATTTACACTCCCTATAGAGTGTGATATGATGTTCCTGAAATAAAACTTATTTTAAGGCTTTACTCACATGCATGCAAGGAGTAACCATAAAACCAGAGGATCCGCTAAATATTGAGATGCCCTTTTTAAAAAGGTAAAATGTCAGTTGAGATCACACTTAATACCCCATTCATTAAAAAAAAAAAAATCTATGGCATTGTGCATATGTAGAGTTCATTTTTCTACATCTTATGTGTTACATAACAACAACTGTAATAAACAGATGTGACCAAGTAGTTGTAGTGGTATTAGTTTCCCAGAAGTGAGTTCAGGATCCAAAAAATTAAAAAAAAACTAATGGCAAAAAATATTAAAAAAAAAATTGTTTAGAAAAATACTGTGTCAGATTTTAAGAGCATTTTATTTAATTCAATTAAACTATAAATTGTAAATCATGACTAGAAAAGCATGTATGCCAAACGTGATACAAAATATAAAAAAACAATCCTTGTTAAAAGATAAACCAGTTTAGATCAACCAAGTAATTGAACAGATATTTAATTGCTTAATTAGCTTGACTACGTTGCAGATTACATTAAAACATGGAAATAACATATCCTCATTTAAGAATTTAGCTAAAAATGTTTCATTTGGGAAAAAAAAAGAATGCAGGCTGAATAGCTTTTGTTTTAAGGCAGAATATTCTGTTGGCATTTTTTTCTGTTTAAAATAGAAAAATTTGCTATGGTAAAGAAAAATACTCTTTTGATTGAATAAAGGGACTATTGCAAGTCAAATAAGTGACTGATTCTAATCGCTAAAAACAGATCGACCATTCATCAAAGACTATTTATTTAACATTTTAATGCGATATCTTAACCATGTGATTTTGTGGCACAGCTTTTGGCAGATTTCAGTGTAAATTGTGGTTATTAATTATCCCAGAATTCCATCTTTGAAAATACAAGAGCTGTCCCTAGTCTTTAACTTGCATACATGATCTTTGCATCATATAAAAGTTATTTTAATATACATTCACATGAACTTGTTTGATTTGACTCCTAAACCTTTTGCAAACGTACCCACTACAAGCATATTTAAGCTGTACAACAGCCAAAAAAACAGTAGCTACAAATAAAAAAAAAAAAAACAGAATAAGGTGTAAAGGGAGGGTCAGAACCCACCCTTATCTGAAAAAGACCTTTTCTTAAATGAGCTATATTCCCTGGCACTAATTTATTAAGAAAATGTCAAGAAAACAACAATAAAAGGACCGCAACAAATTGATTAACTAACCTCACCGCTAAAAAAGAAAAGAGCATATCATTCATGAAAGATCATTTGTTTTTATTTCCAGATTGAAAAAAAATTCTGACTCTGGGTCTCACCATTTTCATATTTTAACCCAACGTTATAGCTTATAAGAAAAAAAAAACCCACAAAAACCCACAAATATTTTTAACCAACAGGCAACCACACACAAAGGCGATCTAATTTAATTTAAAAGGGCTTTTAAATCTACTAGATGAACTTGTCAATTTTGACATAAATGGGAAATAAGTGTAAAGAATGCACTGCTGGCGTGATGACACATAATATTCCTTGTCATTCAGTAAACATACAGATATGTAGAAACTGCTTGTAATGTAAATTCATTCCAGTCTGTAGAAAATTCTTAGTAAATTGTGATAAACCCTGTTTAAACCTGGGATAGGCATACACAAGTGTGTGAACCCTGTGCCAATCTAAAGAGTAAACAAACATTTTCCGAGTTACGTCTGTACATGAGCAGCAACGATGGGCAAACAGGGGACATTATTTAATATAAACAGCCGGTATAAAAGGTCAGCGGTGTTTGAAGGTTGGCTACCTTAAATTCAATGAACAAACTACATGCAAATCATGGCATAAATTCTGAATGAAGAACCTCTTGGTAGCCGACAACAAACACCTGCTGAGCTAACACAGTTAGTGGTACATATGGCAGTAAATATAGGGGAAAGAGATTTTAAATTTGGTGTCGTTATTGAGAGTGTGAAAAGCAGAAAACGTATATATGCCACGAGAAAGAAAGACTAGATTTTAGTGCTGATAGGGAGATACTCTCAAAAGGAAAACAAAGCCAGGATGTTAGCATGTTAGCCTGCTAGCTCACTGACATCAGCTGTACTCACCTACGGACCGGTAACCTATAACGGCGATCTTTCTGTATTTTGGTTGAGGCATCGTGGGTAAAACTGCGTTGAAGAGGTTCTGAAAAGGGTAATATGCCGCCTAGTTTCACTACATAAACAAACTTTTATCGCCACATTCGTACCGCGTCACGTGACAACAACAAACTTTTCGGAGCTGTGCCCCGCTCGAGCTCGCCGAGCTGGGCCTCAAGCTGGATTTTCGCACGTCAACCGAACCAAAAATAAACCGCACTTATCCCAAAAAGCTGTCTTCTTCCTTATCTGACGCGGGCGTCGACATATACACGCGGTTTGAACGGAAAAGCGGCCGTTTGGACCGAAATTGTAAACACAAAACACCGCGAGTTCAACGCGGTCGCGAGCTGCAAGTCGAACTGGCGGAAATTGCCATTGTGTAAGCACACCGTCGTAAAACCAGCCGATGCGTCAGATAAATGACACGAACGGGCTTTCAGGCTTATTTGTACAGTAGAGGTCACTCTTTGGACGTCCCAGTAAGTTCCTGATAGTCCTCCTTTTAGACAATTCCAGACTGACTGCAAACAACATCAAAGAGCTCCCTTTTTGAAATGACAAATATGAACTCAACTAACTCCTACTACAGAACACCTTCATTTGAACACGTGTTTACCCGGCGTACCTCAATGATCATGTTTTTGAAAGAGAGTAGACTGCTTATGCGATCTGAAATAAAATGGGTTTTTTTTTTTGTTTGTTTGTTTTTTTTGTCCTGTTGTTTTTTTCCTTTTTCTGTCCAGAGAGGAAAACAATATAGTGGGTTTGGCTGCCTTAAAATGTAAGGGCAATTTTTCTCTAGAAGTGGTGGAGAGTGAAATACCTTCCTCCAAGCCCCTCTGCTTGCACATTGGAAAACATAGTTAAAGTTTAAATATGCTATAATTTCTGGCAAAACAAAAAAAGCACACAGGCTTCAACTATGTATGTCTATGTTAGCTATGACAGTCCTTTAAGAGGTTAAGAGTCAAAATACGTACGACTACATTTAATGTGACTGAGTTAATGCATTTAACCGTTCATTTATTCAATTGTCAACCAAAATGTATTTGAATTGAAAATCTATTACTGTGCCAAATGTTGGTATTACCTCAAAGCATGATTAGAATAAGCCTAGTTTCATCAACAAGTTTCACGTAATATTAATGTTAAGGTGTAGGCCTAGCAAAATCTTAGTCTGAGTCCAATTGAAAAGTCGTTTTCAAATAAGAGTGGATTCTGATCCTCCTTTAACACTTTACACAGTTTTTTTTATTATTCTAACTACTGTTTTTTTATTTTTGTAGGGCATAAATATGCTTATAGTGGGTATGTTGGCAAAAGGTTTAGGAGTCAAATGAAACAAGCTCATGTGAATGACCATTGAAATAACTGATCATGTATGCAAGTTAAAAACTAGGACTTTTAAAGCCTAGCCTAGGTATAAAAGTATTTATATACCTCAATTTACATTTAAACCTGTGAAAAGCATGGATGTCTTATACTCAAAGATTTGTTGCTCATGAACAAAAATACTAGTGGAAAAATACATGCACATTTTTTTTGATTGCTATAGTGCTAATAAAAGCTATTATACAGATAACTGAGAAAAGTACATGTAATTAAAAAGCAGTTTTTTTAATGACACGTTTTTAGATTTGTCCTTTATGAAAAAGATTTACAGGTACTAATTTGAGGCACAAACTCTTAAAATTGCCCCATTTCTGTCTTTTCAGACATAGTATAAATGTTTTCAACAGCTTAAAATATGTTTTAAACATATTTTTCCTTTAATGTTCGATGAACGTCTTCCCAATATGAGTCTAATGCAGTGCAGGCCCAAGAAATATGGGTGTGGTCTGCAGAGCATTGTCCACACTCTGGCTGGCATCTGTCTATGTATTTGTTTTGGTATAGTAAAATATCTAATGCTATTTTTCCAGGAGAAATTTCTCCATATATGTGAATAAGTAGTGTTAATTTGTGTGTCAATTATAACTTCCCAATCATCAAGTGATATATGGACTCCTAGTTCCTGTTCCCATTTCTCCTTGATCTAAGGTGTGATCTTAGGAATACATTTTTCTTCAAAACTGATTCTGATATTAAACAAGGCATCAAATCTATTTTTAAAACACGTATAAAGTCTATGCTAAACGAAAAATATAAAAATGATTTGGAGTGAAACGCACGTGACCCGGAAGTCATCCTAACCTGGAGAACTATTCTTCCGGTGAATGTTACCGTCATAAACAGGCAGAAAAAAAAAAATCTGATTTACCTCAATGAAACGGCATTGACAGAGACAGGTAATTCAGCAGGTGACCGAGAAGCGGACAGCATTTAAAAAGCACTTATAGTCGTTAGTCTCTGCCGTGTCGTAGCAGTCAAACCACCAGCTGACGAGCTGCAGCTGTTGGTGTGGCTGTGGCTGCCATAGCAACCGCTAAAGAAACACTGACAGGCTAACGGTTGTTTGTTGTGCTAGCCTCAAACATGACGTCGGGCCGAGTAGAATTTACAGGTCAGTGACAGCCCTCAGTTAATATCACAAACCAATGCTGCGCCCAGGCGCCATCACTGTTAGTGCCCGCTTGCAGCCTTGTTCCTTGAGTTTTCGTCAAGCTGTTGGCGATGTCAGGCTGTTGTATCGTCCTGCTGTTGAGTTCAGCTAACTTGACAAACGGTAATTTCCCATCCCATGCAGTAAGCTAACGTTAGCTGCCAAGGCCATAAACTTAGATTGCCTCACCGCCACCGTTATGTAAACGCTGTCTTCTTGTTTCGGGATCGAAATTTCAGATTAAATAGACACGAACAAATCACACAATAGATTGGCTTCACTTTTAGCTCATTTTCTGAAGTTGACATGCGCTGTTTCGCGTTGTCCAGGCAGGTAAGGCTGGAAATGGACGTAGCTGCCAGTGATCTGTGTTTATGGGATCCATATAAGCCAGTCTACTTCACAAACAATGTCGGTTTCAAAAGTGTATCCCCCGTTGAGTGCTCCAGGGATATTACAGTACTACATTTGCCCTGTGTGTTTCTTCAACTCATTAATCCACCTGCCAATTGTATCTGTTTTCCTAATGCTTAAATAATTATCTAGCTGTAATAATGTTGAGTGGTTATTTGTGTTTAAGAAATAACCCACCTTAATCCTAAATGTCATTTCAGGATCCAGTTTTAACTATTATGGATGGTGAGGACTGTAATGGCAGATCCTATGTTTCAGGTAAAGGTTTATTTAGTAGAAGCTACAACGGCTGTCTAACATTGGCATGAAGGACCAAACTTCACTTACTTGTTGTGGTTTTAGGTAGTGGAGACTCATCACTGGAGCGAGAGTTTTCTGGTGCCCTCGGTGGTCCAACTGTAAGCACCCCAAATAGCAAGGACAACTCTCCAAGTCGCTCCCTAAGTGGTGAGTGGGAAATTAAACCGTTCTTGCTCACGTTTGCATTTCAATATAAACTAAAATGTCATCAAAAAGTTAGATTATTTAACCAATTGAGTTTAAAACTTGAAGCTCATTATACAGCATTTAATTTCTGTTATTTTGATGATCGTGGTTTTCAGGTAGTGAACACCTAAACTCCAGATTCTAAGAACACTGATTTTTAATACAGAAAATGTTGGTATTGCATTGACGGTACCGTGTGCACTAATTACTTGGTTATAGCTCCTTTTACACAAGTTAGTGCATTGATGGTATAAAATGTTAAGTTGAAATTATGAATTGTTTTATGGCTGGCCCTTAGGTCCTGTTTGTGAATGTGAGTGGATCGCTTGCCTCAGTTAGATATAACGTGGAACGCCTGTGGTTCTAAGGTTTTAAAGAAGCCCAGGTTGCTTTAACAACAGAGTGCAGATTGTCTGGGTCTGGTATCTTCATGACAATACTGCATAGATTATCTTTAGGTTTAGCACTTGTAAAGGGGGAAGATAATATTGGTTTTTGCTTTCCAGGACTATTGTCTATTTTTTGTAGCTGTTTTCTTTTAGCATGTACAAATTTTTTATCCAACAAATAGAACCTTTTCATATTTGGTTAGCTATCTTCCTGAATGCTACTCTAACCAACTACTGACACTGCTGCTGGAGTGCCAATAGTAAAATTAAACAAGAAATAGATTTACTTTTCTGGTGATAAGAGTCATATTTGCCTTTGTTCAGGCCACAGACACAATTCTTACTCGACCAGGTGTAAACCGGTTATGTGCTTCACTGACCTCACCAGGTAGTTCTCTATATTGATATAAGAAATGTTCAGTAGCACAGACATTTATGTCTTGGACAGCTTTTGCTGTGCAGTATCTGGTATGACATTAGTCTATTGATTAAGTTCCGAATTTCATTTAAAAAAAAAAGAGGAAAATTTTTGTTTTATTAACTGCTTTTGCTCATATTCTTACGTGTCGCCAAGGCTGGGCTCATTGCTTTTTTTTTTATTTATTTTTTTATTTTAGAAAATGTATCATTGGTATTGTTTGTAATCATGCAGCAGATACTGCGGTGAAGAGAGCCCTTAATGATGATCTCACCAAATGTTTCCAACCATGTTTGATCTTAGTTTTTTTTTGTAACAGAGAACAGAATGAATGGGATAAATTAACACCGCTGTTAAAAAAGAACAGATTATTTTCTTTTAAAATTAGAGCAAACCCAATGTTTTATACAAGAAGGAGCGATGACAGTCTGCTCCATATTATCATGTCAGCAGTCTTCCCAATGATTTGGCAGCTATAACAAAACACCTGGGTTGTAAAAAATAAAATGAATAAATAAAAATAAAAAATTAATAAAATAAAAAATAATTAGATATAGATGTATTTTTTTACTATAAACTGAAATAAAAGATGTTTATTAACTGTGATGACTATCCGAAATGTTAGAAATAAATTCTTGAAAATTTTAATTCTGTATATTGAATCTACAGTATTTGAGTTTCAGTTTTTTCTTATGAAATGGTTGAAATACAATTTCAAGGATATTCTACTTTATTTAGATGCACCTGTATTTCAAACGTGTCGTAGTAAACTCCTAGTTTTAAAACCAGGTTGCCATGGCAGCTCATATAACTTAATGAGATGTTTCCTCCATCTGAATCTTGCGTCTCTGCAGCAAACTCTATTAAAGTGGAGCTGTACAGTGATGAGGACCTAGGACGTGGTCATGAAGATGAAAGAAACGAACGGATAGATGACGGAGGCTCAGGGCAGGGATCAGAGTCCGGCGGAAGCTACAGGGAAGTCATCAACCCTGAAAGCATGCCACCCGGAGCCACCAGACTGCCCAACGGAAAGCTCAAATGTGATATTTGTGGAATGATCTGCATCGGACCCAACGTCCTCATGGTACACAAACGCAGCCATACAGGTGACTAATCTGTTAAAACTCATTATTTAATTTTTTCTGTAAGAATAATAGGAACAGCTTGTATGCTTGTGAACAATTTGAGATATTTGCAGGTGTGAATTTACACAATTAAAGTGAAGCTTGTTCCTATATGTCTAATACAACTAGCAGCAAACATTTTGTGTTATATTTTAATTATCTACTATGGCAGAGCCTGCCATCTTGTTTAATAAGCATGTTTTAAAGCTTTGATTTCAGGTCAATTCCCAGATAAGATTATTGAAATAAAAGTATTTTTTTAAAAACAGGTTTAGCAATTTGTGTTTACGAAAATCAATTAATCAATCAATTAATTGGATTCAGTAAAAAAAAAAGGAGATTTTACTTTCTAAGCCATATCGCCCAGCCCTAACTACATATTCTAAAAGGAAGACAACAAACGATGTTCCAAAATGTAATACATTTCTGCCTTTTTGAGTTTCTGGCAGAGAACTCATACATGCATACTTATTTGAAATGAGGGGGGGGGGGGGGGGATATTCAAAGCTTTATTTTCTACCTTTAGCTAGCATTTAGCCAGGGCTAATACTTCCTCTGAGATTGATCAAATGTAGTTCAGATGCAAAATAAATCTGTAAAACATCCCATTTTTATTTTTACTGTCAGAATAAAGATATGGAAGCGTGTGCTGTTAATGAAAGCTTCTGGTGATTGCAGTGCTTTCATGTATGTTTCCAGTTTGTCTTTTGTGTTTTTGCATGTTGTGTTGATAATAATATTTTATATTGGAACTGTTAGGCTGTTGTCTTGACCAGGACCTCCTAGCATAAGATATTTTATATCTCAACTGGATTATTCCCAGTAAAAAAGTTTATTAAAGTCTTAAAAAGATTGCAAACTATGTTTGTAAGTATTTGTGAAGAATAGTTGAGTTTTCTCTCATTGGTGCAGATGCTGAAAGTAAAACAGTGAATGAGGCTTTTGACATAATCCTATATCAGTAATCAGCTTCAGCGCCGGGTTCTTTCATGATTTGTGGTACACAAAGATGATGAAAATGGGAATGTTTAGTTCTCAAATGTCTAAAATGTTACAAAAACTGCTGAACGAAGAAAACTTGAAATTCTGGCTCTTGAGTGGAAGCTCCGTAGGATCACTGTGTTTTTGTCTGAGTAGAACAAGACAACAAGCCATTTTGTTGTTGGTAGAGGAGACGGGCTAACTTACTTCCCAATTTACAGGGGAACGACCCTTTCAGTGCAACCAGTGTGGCGCCTCGTTCACCCAAAAAGGTAACCTGCTCCGCCACATCAAGCTGCACTCAGGGGAGAAGCCTTTTAAATGTCCCTTTTGCAGCTATGCTTGTCGAAGAAGAGATGCCCTTACTGGCCACTTGCGCACTCATGCAGGTAGAACAATTTAATGCCTGATAAGTGTTTTGTTTTTTTTTTTGTTTTTTTTGTACAGTCGAACTGCTCTATAACTGTCTCCCTCCTTTATCTTCAGTGTCCTCTCCAACCATAGGGAAGCCATATAAATGCAGTTATTGCGGCCGTAGTTACAAGCAACAGAGCACCCTGGAGGAGCACCATGAGCGCTGCCATGGCTACTTACAGAGTCTGGAGTCGCAACCAACAAACAGTGCACAAAATCTAGGTATAGTACAGGCAGTTACTGCTTTTACAGAGTGGTGTCCATAAAAACCCGGTCTCTTTTCCTTTTACAAGTTGATGAACACAATCCTTCTTTCAAAATTGCCCCCAAAAGGTGGTTTATATTCCACAGCAAGCTAGGATTTTTCAAGAAACTCTGAGTTATGGGGAAACTTTAAAATAACGTAACAGTTTGTTTGTACTCTGTCCAGGAGAGGAGATGAGAGAGCTAGAGTTTGTACCCGACTCTCTTCTGCAGCCCTCCTCAGACAACATGGCTTTTATCGATCGGCTCGCCAACAGCGTCACTAAACGCAAAAGATCCACACCACAAAAATTTGTAGGTGAGCATTTAGTCTCAGTGTGGATGGGTTTAGGGAATTAACAAAGCGGTATTCATTGTTTGTAAAGTGTAAATCCGGATACAGGGTCAAATCTGCTTATTCGATGAGATTGCCGGTCCTCTGTATTTATTCTCATGGGGTTCAAGTAGCTTGTCGGTTATGTTTCTAGTAGTCAAGTGTATATGTGCAGTAGGAGTGACTTTAGTGATTTAAGTAAAGCAGAAAAGTGTAAAGTGAAAAACAGTCTTCACTGCAGTACCTTGCTTAAGTATTCAAACACTTCGGAAGTTATTTCAAATTTTTTTCAGTTTAAAATGGGGCAACGCAATATCAGCAAAACACTTTGTGGTGATACAGTTTCCTTAATATTGCTTTGACAAAGTTGATTATCCTAAATTTTCCTAAAATGTTCTATTTAATCCGCCATCACTTTATATTAGCTTTATCAGTTCAGTCACTTAAGTTATAAAACAAGTTTGGACAACAACAGTAGTGAAAAATCTAAAAGGCCAAATGTGTTATCAGTATGCTGAATTTGCACAAATCTTGCATCCAAGATGCATATTGCAACTGTTTTTAACAGTTGCAATATGTGCGATTTTGCAGTTGCAATATTGCACACATTGATATTGCGATGACAATTCTGATGTAACGTATTGTGCAGCTCCACTTTAAAACTCGTGACCTGAGATTTTGTGATAGATGCACACAAAGTAGCAGACAATTGTGAAGTGGAAGAAAATGGATACATGCTTTTCAAATCTTTTATAAATAAGGATCTGAAAAGGGTGGCATGTGTTTGTATTCAGACCCCATTACTGTTATACCTTTCAAATAAAATCCAGAGCAACCAATTGAGCAAATGTGTCACCTAATTAGTAAACATGGTACAGTGGTGTGTAATTTAATCTCAGCATTAATCCAGCTCTCCTACAAAGGCTTCAGAGTTTTGTTGGAGGACATTGGTGAACAAACAACACCACAAAGGAACCAAACTCATAAAGAAGGTTGCAGAGACATTTAAACCAGGATTGGGTTATAAATCAATATTCTAAGCTTTGGATAACTCAGAAGGGACTGTTCAATCCAAAAATTCCCCCCCCCCCCCCCCTCAAAAAAATAAAATAAAATTGTACTACTTTAAAAGCTGGTTATGTGCAATCGTCCATCTAAACTGGCTGGAGAGGTAAAGAGTGTGTTATTCAGAGAGGCAGTCATGGTAACTCTGGAGGAGCTGCAGAGATCAACTATTTACTTGGGGGGGGTGGGGGGGGGGAGTGTTGATATGACAACCAGTAGCTGTGGACACTTACAGTGTGGCCTTTATCAGAGTGGTGAGATGAAAAGCTTGTTAATAATGACGCATAATAATCATAATAATTCATTTTATTTCAAGATGCCTTTGAAGGAACACAAGGTCACTGTACAAAGAGAGAAATAAAACACAATTAAGACAACAAGCAATATCAAAACAAGCAATAAAACTGGACAGTGAAATAAAAATGATAAAGAATGAAAAATGGATGTTATGTTGGACATGCAATTCGGAAGAGATGCGTCTGGCTTTAAAAACAGAAAGTGATTGAGAGTTGCGAAGATCAGGATGAAGTGAGTTCCAGAGATGAGGAGCAGAGCAGCGTAAGGCCACGCTCCTCATGGTACTGAAACGGGCAGGAGGGACAGTGAGATGATTGGAAGAGGAGAACCTGAGGGAACGCGAGTGTGTGGTGACATGAAGGAGTTCGGAAAGATAAGAGGAGGCGAGGTTGTGGATGCATTTGAAAGTAAAAAGCAGAATTAGAACTGAACGAGATGGTGGGCTGGAAGCCAATGAAGCAGCTGCAGGGTCGGGGCGTGTGATGAAAGGAGGGCGTTCTGGTGATAATATGAGCCGCTGCATTTTGAAGGAGTTGGTAGTTTCAAGAAGTTGGAAGAAAACCAGGATTTAATTTGCTGGAGACAAGCAGAAAGAGAAGAGGGAGTATTGGTGGTGGATGGTTTGAAAGAGATATAGAGTTGGGTGTCATCAGCATAACAATGGAAGTTTATGTGATGTTTTCTGAAAATGTGAACAAGCGGAAGGAAATCTCTGATTAATAAAATGTGGCCAAGTACTGATCCTTGGGGTATACCTGATGAAACAGAGGAGCGTTGGGAAGAAAATTAACCAAGTTGGATATACTGAAAGCTGTTTGAAAGATAGGAGATAAACCAGAGAAGAGTGTTTGAAATGCCAACTGAGAAAAGTCTGTTAATGAGAATGGTGTCAAAGGTTGCGCTTTAGTCCAACAGTGTGAGGATAGAAAAAAAGCCCTTCATCAGCTGCGAGTAGGAGGTCATTTCTAATTTTTATTAAGGCTGTTTCAGTAATTTGAAGGGCACTGAAGCCGGATTGAAATAGTTCATAAAGATTATTTAAAGAGAGATGAGAGTGAAGTTGGGAGGGAACAATTTTTCTTAAGTATTTTCGAGAGAAATGGGAGATTAGAAATTGGGCGCAGGTTATTGAAATCAAGCCGTATACCGTCCCACAGTTAAGCAAAGTGGTGGCAGTATGATGATGTGGGGAGGCTTCTCTGGTCAGCTGGTCTAAGTGGACAGTAAGACGTTCGGAGCTACATTCAGGGCAGTGCTGGAAGGGACAGTTGCTCTAAACATGCAGAGTGACAATGGAACGGTTTAGAACAAGCTGGATTCATCTGTTGGAATGGTCTAGTCAAAGTTCACGCCTAAATACTATTGAAAATATGACAAAACCTGAAAATTGATGTTCAGACATTGTGCGTCCAGTCTGACTGAGCTCTAGCAGTTTTGCTAAGAAGAATGGGCAAGAATTTCATTCATAGGCTGACGCACCTCAAACAACCCGCAGCATTATTAGCAGCAGGAGGTGTTTCTACAACGGATCGACCCAGACGGGGGCGCGTACAAATGCTCACTGCAGTTTTCTGATTTTAATTATGAAAAAATAATGAAAACCCAATTATGCACTTCTTTGTTTTGGTCTATCACACCATCCACCCAAAAAGTCAAACTTAAGCCTATTAATAAGAAACGGTGTGGGGGGGATTCTTCCAGGACTATAAATACTTTTGCAAGGTACTGCATCTAGTGCATCAAAAGTTCCAGCATTAATCTATTTGACGGAGCTGCAGATTATAACATCAGATTACGTGTTTTTCTGTTGCAGGACAGAAGCACATGCGCCTCAGCATTGCAGACGCACCTTATGACCTGACAGCTGCTTTGGATAAAGGGGAGGACATGCAGGCTGGGGACCTTGAAGCCCCTCACTTTGTCAGCCTTGGAGGAGAGTACACAGCAGGTAATGGAGGAGGATTATCAGATGCAGTTAGGCCTCTACACCTTCCCACCACTCATCCATCCTTTTTTAAAGAACTCCGTCCGAGCCACAGCTCCCCCCACACCTCCGTCGCTTTAGGCTCGAGGCTGGAGTGCACGGGCAGTGGAGGTGGGTTGGGAGCTGTGGTCGTCGGCGGGAGGGAGGCGGCCGAGGGTCACGACGACCTCCCCGCTGGCCAAAGCCGCGCACCGTCGCCTAGCAATGGCTTCCAGGACTCCACAGATACAGAAAGCATGCCGGACGAGCCCTGCAACAGCACAGCCCCTGTTCCAACATTGGCCAGCAACAACGGGCATCAGCTCCTTCACTCCAGCAACCATATCTCAAGACCGCCGCCAACCTCCCACCGCAGGAGTCGGGACAGACACAGCCCCAGCCGAGCCAAAGACCGGGAGGCGGACAGAGAAGATGGAGGACACCCGTCGCTTCCGCCTCCCGCTTCGGCTCCGACCTCCAGCTCGCCTACAGCCCCCTCCTCTACATCCAGGGAGGCTTTCCGGGTCGTAGACGCAGAAGGACGGGCCGTGCGGTCGTTCCGCTGTGACCACTGCCGCGTGCTTTTCTTGGACCACGTCATGTTCACCATCCACATGGGCTGCCATGGATTCCGTCAGCCCTTCGAGTGCAACATCTGCGGCCATCGCAGCCAGGACAGATACGAGTTTTCCTCTCACATTGTCCGTGGCGAGCACATTAGTGACTAAGGCTAGAAGCTGGCCAACCTCCTCTTCACGTAGAGCCCCCCCGTCCCCCCCACTCAGACAAGGGCCTGGCTTGGTTTGATGTGCAGAGCAAGACGGCGATCCTGAATGTTTCAGATACTGGCACAAAATTGTCATGGGGTGTTAGTGATTTTGTGACTGATTTAACTATTTAGGGTACATTTTCATTAAAGGTGTTCCAAAGTGTAGAAAGAGGAAACGCATTCTTGTATCCACAGACGTGCCTTGCACCAAAATTCAGGACTCCCGACTGCATGCACAAATTATTACTGACAAATCTTTACGAGAAGGGACGAAAGCGGGTGAAATCTGTAAAGGCAAACAAAATAGTTCTTTTGGAAGAATCAAGCGTTCATTAACATTTCTTCAAAGATGGATTAATCATGTGCAGTCAGTCGCTTTTTACAAAAAGTGCAAATCAAGCTAAAAAAACAAAAAAAAACAGGTCCATGTTAGCTAGAGGTGAACGATGAAAGGGGCTGTCCTTAAATGAGAAATGCACTTTGGTTTTTACAGGTGAAATGAAGAGATCCGTGTGTGTGTGTGTGTGTGTGTGTGTGTGTGTGTGTGTGTGTGTGTGTGTGTGTGTGTGTGTGTGTGTGTGTGTGTGTGTGTGTGTGTGTGTGTGTGTGTGTGTGTGTGTGAGAGAGAAAGAAGCTGAAGGGCCCTTTGTTTTGTTGTAAAAGTGGACACTAAAGGCCCTTGTTTTTGTTTGTGTCTATGCCTTGAGGAATACCGTATGAATCTGTTTTCTTCCCCCGAATGTTTTTTTTGTTGTTTTTGTTTGCACTGATACCTGCCAGATATCTGATTATATTAAATTATTTTGTAGAAGTGCATTAATGAGCTGCACGCCTCTCAAAGAAACGAGGAAAAGCCCAGTGGAAAGCTCTGCCTCAAGAGAAGCGGGGTTCAGATATCACTGCCAGAGTCTAGAGATTACAAACTTCCCTTTGACAAATAAATGAAGGCATACTACAACACTAATATATATATATAAGAAATCTATTTATGTTATTTAAACTGAGTTTGATGTTATGTCATTGTATTGTGCCTTTAACCCGTTTCCCCAGACTGGAGCTGCTAGACTTCACGTCTTGAAACCAATGTGGATCATTCAATAAATCCAAGAAGTTGCAGAATAATTGAAACATTCAAATTATTGGTTTTCTCAATAGATCATGCATTTCAATTTTGTGGCTTTTCAGTAAATGTGTGTCCAGTTAACCTGAATTTGACCCGATGTTATTATAAAAAAAAAAGCCATTTTAAAAGGCTGAAGGTTTTGTTGTGGACCCAACATAAATTAACCTGCTTTGATCGTTTCAGCCAAAGGTAACTGAGGCATTTAACACAACATTTGAAATGTTTTTGCTGTTATAAATTCAGCTTGCGCATGATGGATCTTTAATAATTAAAGCACAATCTCAATATTTTTCCTCTCCAGAAGGCAGTTTGAAACTTAATGGACATGAACAGATTTAGGTGATTGAAAGGATTATTCAAGTATCCATCAACAGGATTTTGAACAATTTTCTTTGAATTAAATGTTGCAAAATAACCAATAAGTTGAAAACTATCAGGTGACTTGAGCCATCAAAGTATTTTTGTTGGGACAATGGTTCAGGTTTTTGCCTTTGCTAATCATGTTATATTTTATTCAGTTTTATTTCCCAGCTTCTAATGATGTTGCTTTCCTAAGAATGACTAAATTGAACCCACTCGGCCACTCGAGGCTCTAAATGAATATTAGTGGTTGTACTAGTGTTGTGAACAGTTCCTGTTGTCTTGCTGAACCCAGTTGTTCATGGATTTTTGCCGTTTTAACATTTGTTTAGGTATGCAGAAGTTCTGAAACAAAAAAAAATGTTTGAAAAATAATTGTTTTTCGCAACATGTTTCATTTGGTATTAATGTGGTTCAGTGCAGCACCAAATAATTTCCTCATAGCTGGGCCAAAGAACCACTCGTTTGCTACTGTAAAGCACTTTCATTGGTAATGGTTGTGAGAGGAAAATTCAGATATTTGTACATTTGTGAAAAAGAAAGCTGTTTATTGCTGTTATTAAAGGCTTTTGGACATTATATCCCTTATGTCCACTTTATTTTGTGGATGTTCTTTGACTGTGTGACATAGATACCTCATTTCATCTGCAAGGATAATTGGGCACATATTTGCAAAAAATATTGTCTTGAGTCATGTTGCACTTTAATAGTTCAGAATTTGAATTACAAAGATTTACGTGGGAGGAAATGATTCCCAAGCTACACCAGGGATTGAGATGCTGCCTTCCTGAGAATAGTTGTATACAGAAGTTTTTTATAACAATGAAAGCATAAGGTCTCCTACAACTTATTCAAAGACCCAGTGACCTCATTACAACATTAAAGCCTTCATCTAAGAAAAAAAAAAAAGGATTGTGCAGGAAAAAGTTTGTGTTCTCCCTTTGCATTTTCATTTCAGCCCTCATGATTAAACTTTAATGTATAATTTGATGTTGTGCCTTTAGTTGAAAGTCTCAAGTATCTTATTTTTAACAGCCGTGTCGTTTATAGACGAAATACCGTCTTGGTCCCGATTAATTTCCCCCAGCTCTGACCAGATCCAGTTTTTACACAGCTTGGCAATCCAAGGTTTGCTGTAGAAAAATGGTACTTTTTTTTTTTTTAAATAGTTGCCTAATCGTGTTTCTGATCCTACAAAAACCCAGTCTTGGCTGTCACATTTATGATTGAATCAAACGTTGGTAAGCTGTACACACAGCTAAACAGAATGTCTCTCCGGGGTCTAATGACATCCTTGCTACATGTACCCACTACAGCCATGTGTGGTCAGGTCTGTGGAGATCTATATACTTTGAACCTGTACGTCATACCAAAGCCATTTGATCTGGAGCCAATACAATGACCTTTTAGATAACTGACTAAACCGATGAACATTATACTTCCTAAACTATTGTGATCTTTGTGACGATTCCTTAATGTTCGCTTTAATGTTTTTTGTCACTATTGCTTTAAATAACTACAGCTTTTTAAATGTCTCATATGTACTTTTGCATTTGCTTAACTCAATCTAAACTTGCTGTAAGTTTTGTACTGTAAGAGTTTACCCTAAATAAAAATCTGATCAATTTGTGTTTCCTACAAAAAAAATAAAAACAAGGCACAGAGTTTGACTCATTCAAGTTTTGTAAAGATGTTTTAATTTCCTCTTCAGGTACACAGCATCTTCAGATTTCACTTTACATTGGTTTAGGAGGAGCTCTTGGTGCACCAGCCTGGAAAGAAAACAAAAACAAGGTGGTTAACACAAGATCCCCTACAAACATTGTCAATATTTAGACAATTTGATTTAGCTCATCTAAAACCTAGTCATTTTAATCTAAACTTGAAAATCAGGTTATTCCAGAGCCAGTAAGGCTTTTAGTTGCAGACAGCGAGTGGAGAACACTCACAGCGGGCCTGAATCTTGGTGGTGGGGTACGGTCCTTGCGGGCCTCACAGGAGCGGTTCCTCACTACTTTGCTGTGGATCGCACAGCTGACACAGTAGTGCAGCTTCACGTAGAGCTTGGGCAGAACATATGCTGCAAAGCAATAAAAAAAAAAAAAGAGGAAAATATAAATGTCAAGACGGACAAAATAGCATTTCAAAGCTTCTTTGAAAGGTATCTGTTAATCTTAATGGCCAGATAGTCATAGTTGCTAAATGTCATTAAGTACAAAGGCCACATGTAAAATGCAACAAATTGGATTTTTGTACAATTAGTCTGAAGAGTATTCAGTATCAAATGTTTTAAGAACTATTTCCTGTCCAAGATAACATGTAAATATCCCTTTGTAAATTTTTTTTTTGAATAAAAAACTATTCACATCCTCCCACAGAGATTTTTAACATTTAGCTTGAGAAGACACTTACAGTCAAAGACACTGGCATCTGAGATGTCTCTCACAGCCGCTGCCTCCACAATGTTCCTGATGACGAACTTCTTAATGGCCTTGTCCTTGGGGACGCAGCGGGCGCAATTGGTGCAGCGGATGGGCTGCACATGTCCGCGGCCCTTCTTGGCACGACCGTTGTTTCTCCTTTTCTTGGTCTGAAAGACAGCAGCCATGTCAGGAAAAAAAAACATTAATTCTGGGTTTTCATTTGATCATTCAGGGGAAAAAAAAGAAAATGCAAAAGCTGCAGTAAGTTCTTGTCGACAGTTTCCCCGAATAATATGCAGATATGAGACATTTCCCACATTTTAATTTTACATTTGAGTCTAAATCTTAAGCAAATACCTGATTTAAAAAATTTTTTTTATTATTTGTGTTTTTCCAACACCGCCTTTTTCTTGCAGGCAAATATCACCGAGTAATCAGCTCTCTCTCAAACAGAAACGTTTACCGAAACCTTCCCTGATAAAGACAGTTTGGCATCTTACTTTATATTCAACAATGTGTTGCGAAACGTATGATTGCCATTAAAAACATGGTAGATATACCACTAGTCAATAAAAGGACTATTACATGTAAATTAATGAACAATCACTAAAAACTTCTCAAAACGTAAGGTTTTGAAGATTAACCTGTTTTGGTTATTTCAGTTGTTTTCTTTTCCCAGGTTTCAATATAAGCTGAGGGACGAATTAGCCGCTAGCTTCACCTCCTTTAACTAAATGGCATCTTTTTTGTACTGCAAGCGTGATCTTGGGGTAATTTACAATTCCGGTCAGTTTTTAAAAATAACTCAGTCAAAATCTCCACAATGCGCCCATAAACAAAAGCGAGGTTATCTATAAAGTTCTATTAAAGAGACAACCCTTTACATTAAAACATTACATTGGCTGAAACATCAAATCAGGGATGCAGTCCGGTAGCCGAGGATAGCGATGTTTAAAACCTTTAGCAACCATAACATAACTCCACGGAGCTAGATACAATTAACATCGCATTTTAGTTAACTACCGCGCTCAAATACATATAATCTTACAGATATATTTATAGCGCTGTACCTTGTCGGTTTACGGTAGCAGCTACTCTGTGGTTAGCTAGCCAAAGAACACATGCACTAAATGGTTAGCATGCTAACTGTTAGCATTAGGCCTCGACTCTTCTTTTAGTCGCCCTGAGGGATATTTACGGCCTGTTCTCCGAGTCATGTATTCGTGTTGTGTTTTAAAAAGACTCCAGTTCATTCATAGCACCAGAAAGGTCGACTAAAATACCAGTTTATTGTGTTTGTGAAAGGCCGCCATCAGCGGCGCACACTCACCATGTTGCACGGGAAGCTGGAAAGAGGACCGGAAGAGGCTGCACCGCGAGACAAAACCCTCCCGCTCCGCCCTCTGGCTTGTCAGCATGAGGGAAAGGTTGATTAATCGTGTTATACCGCCTTCTACCGTCTACAAAAAGACGTTCAATCAAAAAAAAATTATATTTTTTATTTTTTAATAAAACACATATAAAGCTAACGTCAACTTCCGCAGGGATTAGAAAGCAGTACCTAAAAGTATTTCGTTATTTTCACTGCAGACATCTTATGTTCTTATGTTATGCATATTACAACATAATATTATTAGGGTTTTACAGGTCAAATATTGTCTGTCAATTACAGTGTCTTAAAATAAATGGCAAGATTATATTTTCATTTTTTCCAAAGAGGCAGGACAACCAATTCCAACATTTCATTATATATATATATATATATATATATATATATACTTCATTTCTGATGGTAGTACACCCTGCAGGCTGACTCAAATATATTCGTCTTTAGCTGGACCACATAGAACTTGAGAGCAAGCTGAGCGGGTTGTGTACCTATGTGTTGATCTAAACCCTTTTATTGTTGCTCTCGTTTTATGTTCACAGGACGGTGGCCTTGAAGGACATTCTCTACAGTCTTGCATACACATTGCTCCGGCATTCCCCTGCATTTAGCTCCACCCACCATTCCTCCAACCATCTTCTCAGTCCCCTCTGAAGGAGGGTATCTGCACACACAATGAATCAGCTTCACCTGATCAGAACACCTTAAGTTCTTGCTGTGTCCCTTTCATGGCCTGCGGTAAACTACAAATGAGACAAGAAAGGATATTCCTTCAATAATGGTGCTCAGCATGCCCCTCTTTCATGGAGCCCAGACTTGTGGAGACCATCATTTCTCCCACCTGAGCTGTGAGTCTCTGCAGCTCATCCAGAATTACCATGAATCTCTTTTCTGTTTCTGATTAATGCTCTGTTAGCAGGCCTGCCAGTTTAGGTGGACAGCCAAGTCTTAGTAGGTTTGCAGTTGTGTCATTCTCTTCCTGTTTTCAGAAGACGGACTGAAAAGCGTTCTGTAAGATGCTCAAATCTTGTGAAGTTCCTTGATAACCTACCTCTGATCACTCCCATGTTACCCAGGACAATTGCTCTTTTTGTAAAGGGGATCCTCATTGTATGCGACTGTTTCAACTCCAAAAATTACGTAATTACAGGGAACTTTGTTTAAAATAGACAAAAGACGAGGAATCAGGACCGCCTACCATGATTTGACTGTAATAACTTTTTTCCATGCTTTCGCTGAAAGACCAAATTTTCTTCGGCGGCAAAGGAACACAGTTTTGTTCAGCGATTTATTTCATTCTAGCATTTGCAGTTGCTTTGTTTATTAAAGATATTAACTATTGCAATAAAGTAGGGTCTGATTTTTCCTTACATATACAGCTTTATTCACTTTGTGATTTGTTTTTTTCACCATTGCCCACATTTATGGAGCAACAGTGGTGCAGGCGTTAGGGAGTTTGTCCTGCAATTGAAGGTTTGCCGGTTTGATCCCCTGCTCTGACTGTCTCAGTCATTGTGTCCTTGGGCAAGACGCTTCACCCAAAAAATGCCTGCTGGCGGTGGCACCATTGCTGGCGCCAGGGCAACTGTGGTTACTAACATGGCTCACCGCCGTCAGGGTGTGAATGGGTGTGTGACTGATTGTAGTGTAAAGTGCTTCGGGGTTGTTGGACTAGTTAAAGTGCTCTAAAAGTACAAGCCATTTACCTACTTACACTTACTTTTCACATTCTTTAAACTCTGGATTCAAACCCTGCACTAATTGCTCAACAGAGCACGCAGGATGACTCAACACTGATCTCAGATTATAATGCAGTAGTATTACAGAGGATTTCATAAGTGCGCACACCCTTTCTGAAATACCAAATTAATGACACAGATGAGATCTTGATTAACTATTTAAAAGAAGTTTCCAACTTCAATGTGGCATTGATGTTTACTTGTATTGTACAGCACCTCATGCTGTGTAAACCTGAAACAGTTGTGTTACAGGGAAAGGGCAATAAATGGGTACATAAATGGTTATACAAGCACGCACGCCCTTAAATTCAAACTCAGTTGAAACATGTATTTATTCAATTTTTTTAGCCTGTCTTCTTTGGATTAATCTATAAGCAAACCCTTAGCCCAACGATGTCCAGTCAAATATACAATGTGAGCACAGCTGGGTACCCAAAGCTTTCATTCTCCTCTCTTGGAATCAGTGTTTTGTTCATTTGGACTCTATGTGAGGCGGAAGCAGAAATCCCATTTCACCTGAGTTCTTTTGAGTTTTCTAGCAGACATGTAAAGGTTTCAACAAAAATCACCCTGTGCGTGATGCTGCCACTACCATGTGTCACCGTGATAGCTTTTGCTGACGCACAGTGTTTTGTTTTTTAGATTTGTTTATGTGGCAAATCCACTTTTTCAGAAATACATGCCCAGAAAATCAAGTTTGGTATCACCATCCCACAACATAAAAGAGCTTGGGCAGCTTTGAAAGCTTTCTCTGCAAGACAAGGGTCTTGTGTTGTCTTGCCACTGTTTCTCATAACCCAGACATGTAGAGATTGTGGTCATATGTGGAGCACAGCAAATACTCCTGTTCCTGTACTGCTGCTGTCCGTATTGACAGCAATAGTATTGTTTTAGAGAAGCATCTTGATGACTGCTACCACCGAGCAAACATTATTATAATGCTGTGGATTTTTGTTGGTATCCTCGTCCTGACTCATTACTTTTTGTCCAATGAGATCATTTTGATCCTTTTAAACCTCTTTGCAAACTCTGGTTTTAGCAACGTAAATTATCCAAATGTCAGGAAATCCCTCTCAGACAGGGTGTGCACCCTTATGCAACCAGGTTGCTCCTGTTTTGTATTCATTTTTTTTTTTAAATGAATGTACTTAAAGATTTTGTGGTTGTTTAAGTGTTTTTACTGCTGTGCTCGGCCTGTACCACCCCATGAGAAACCTGTAAGGGGTCAAAACATTTTAAACAACGCTTTCACCATATGCCTCATCGAAGACATATGGTTCATAATTGTCTCACTTCTTCACATCACAATAACCTGGGATCTTTACAGGGACGTGTGCGCTCTTAACTATTCACCTCATTAGGCGTTTTCCAGACAAACGTATTGATTTGGACCACATCTTACATTTAAATTGGTAATTATTACACTTATAAACAATGTCAGCTGAGGTCTGTTGTGTTGGTAAAGCTACGTTATATTGTGTCTGACAAAATAGATTTTTACAAGCAAGGCGCAGCTTCAACTGTACTAGGTTTTGAGATTAGCAGGGCTGCACATTGGCACAGTTGGCGGCACTGTTGCCTTGTAGCAAGGAGTTCCTGGGTTTGAATCCTGGCTTGGGGTCTTTCATGGAGACTGCATGTTCTCCTCATTCATGTGTTGGTTCTCTCTGCGTTTTTCTGCTTCTGTCCACAAACATGACCGTCAGGTTATTTGGTCCCTTAGGTGTGTGTCTAGTTTTATGTCCTGGCCTCTGGAGATAAGCACCAGACCCCCTGGCAAGAAATTGCAGGTACATACAACGGATAGATTAATTTTAAAATATTATTTTTTTAACATATTTTCAAATATGCAAAGCTTTTTCACAAAACACTTGCAAAAGGCTGTATAAAAGAAGCAAAAACAACCGAGTCAATGAAAAAGTTTATTTAAATTAAATTCTCCGCCTAGTCCTTATTTCTTCTTGCTCTTCTTGTCTTTGGACTTCTTTTTGCTGGGCTTCTGGGCGTTGGCCTTTTTGTAGAGGTAAAGCCCCACCAGGCCGAGCAGGGTGGGCACCAGGGCCAAACACACCAGGGGGAACACGTCGTTGATGATCTTCTGCCACTGCGTCTGCTGCGACAGAGAAATCACCTCCACCTCGAATTCAAGAGCAGCATCACCTGCGACAGATGCGGGACACGTCTATGGTTTTGTCAGGCAACCACCAGGGATGTACGCTTAGCAGTGACGTAATCAAACGTCGCCTTTCTTCACATTTCACATTGTCTCGTCTGTGTGCATCAGGTGTGTACCTGGAATCGTGGGAGGGTATCCTTTTTTCCCATATGCAAGGTGAGAAGGAATGGTAGCTTTTATTTTTTGCCTAAAGACGAGAAAACACATTTGAAAAAATGAAAAAGCGTTTCGCATATTCACACAGTATTTTCTTGACTTGTGTGAAAGCTTTTTCTCGCCTGTGGGTCTTACCCTTCACAAACACCAGTCAAGCTTTGTTCCAGACCTGTAAGGAAAATTACAGAGGGGAAAAAAAATAAAATAAAAACTCATTAAGGAGTCCCCTGACAGAAAGGTTGTGCTATAATTGGTGAACTTACCGGGAATAACTGTCCTCTTCCCCAGCTCGACAACCAGAGGGTCTCGGGACAATGAGGAGTCGATCACCTTCCCATCCATCAGTTTACCCTGGACAATCAAAGAACCAGCAAGCAGAGTGAGAAAACGAAAAACAAAGATTTCACAGTTTGTGTGTGTGTGTTTTTTTTTTTCTTCTTCTTTAGTTTAGTTTAAATGGCTAGATTTTTAAACTTTTTAATCAGTGAGGCAAAGATGGCTATTTATTTGTCCCGTAGAGACAGACTGCAGGGAGGACCTCACCTTGACGCTGTGGCTCTGTGGAAGTGCAACGTTAAAGCCAGGATTAGGCTGGAGTTTCACTTCCACAGAGCCACACAGCACATGGAGGATTTTATGCAGTTGTGGGGTTTTAAAAAGATTTTATGTGAAGTGTCTGAGGGAAGAGAGCTTCGATTTAACAAGCTCCTGATTTAAGTATTTTATGTAAATGACACTTGGTTTTAACTAAATTGTTTAACTGGTTGAACTTTTTGTTAATAAAGTTTTGTTAAAAGTCAAAGTCTTCTTCTTCTTCTTCCATACATCAAGGTGAAAAATACATTAAACAAACAATCCTAAACTTAGAAAACACAGTTGTATGAAGCCTATTTTTGGTCCAATATACTAATTACTTTATAATAACAATAATACTAATAATAATAATAATGACTATTTTTCCTTGTTGCGAAAGGAAAAAACAGTCATCTGTAATTAAATGTCCTTAGTATTTGAGAAGCAGAGACTGGATTAAACTGTGAGAGCAGTTTAACATGATCAGAACACTATTCTTCTTATTATTATTCTTAATAATAATAATAAATGTGTTGTCATGACTATAATGAAATGAAAGTGCTGACCCGCTGAACTGTTATTGCTGACGTGTTGCACCGCCCCTGCACATATTCATACCCAAATCTTAGTCGGATCCCATATAAAGTCACACGAAGCAAAGACACGCGTAAAACCAGGCTGTGTGAATGATCAGATAGCCTTTTGAATAGCCTGAGGCGTTTTATGGTTCAATCTGAGCCGCTGCTGTATGGAAATAATGCAGCGGGTCCCACATGGTGCCACATAGACAACATCTGCCCTCGTCACCATCTGGGGTCGTCTCTCTACCTTTCTTCTACAGAAAATAAAAACACCCCCTTTCCACAGACACAGTTGGTTTCGCTGGTTTATGAGGCAGGGAAAAGGCTGAGCGTGTCTCTTTGACTTACTGTGTAGTGGATTTGCAGCGTGTCTCCCACCGTGGAGAGTACGGAGCAAGTTTCTGGCTTCACCTACAGTCAGAGGAGTTCAGACACAGTTGTTTTAGTTGCAGGTTGCTGCGTTAGAGCGGCTCTATGCTGCTGTTCTATCGGGAAACACGCGTGTGTCCTGCTCACCAATGTCTCAACCTGCAGCTCATCTGCTTCGTTTTCTTCAACCTGAGCGAGTCCGCGGGAGAAAACCGCGAGCATTAGGAGAAAGACGCGCGGCTTCATTGTGAACTTGCCCGCTGACTTCCGTCTGGCTTCTTCTGGACCCCGGAGAGCGGACAGAGAGAAAGAGAGAGAGAGAGAGAGCCGATCGAGCTGCACCGCCTGGCTGTCGATAACTGCGCCCAAAATGGCTCCAGGTAATGCTAATGTGTTGCAATACGGTGGCGATAAGAACTCAGCCGCCCGTGGACGTTGTCCCAACACCTGGGGTGTCCACACGAAGAGCCCGCCTTGAAAACTCCTCCTGCAGCATCCCCCCCTCTGCCTGCTGTGCGGGAAGCGGAAGAATAGCCCCGCGCAGCCGCTAGGGGGCAGCGGTGGGCAGCTTTGACTCGGCTCGAGCTACGAGCGATGGGAATTCCGGATCCTTCCTGGGATCCATATCCACTTGGCTGTTCTCAGTGAAACGTGTCGGTTCTTTCGGCTGCTTTCGTTTTGGTTCTCTAGGGTTGGTTTCCCGTGTGTTTTGGGTGTTTGCTTGTTTAACACAACCCGTTTAGTTGAACAGAGGATTAGCCAAAAAAAAAAGTAAAAAACAAAGCAACTGGACTTGTTATCCGTAGTAGAAGACGTTTCGCTTTCTCTCCAGGAAGCTTTCTCAATTCAAAAAGTCTGGAGTAATGTGGAGTATCAAGCTTTATACTACTGCCTAACAAAGGCCTTGTAATGGCTTAGATAACATGCAAATTCAACTGAAACAGGTCTACCCCTTAGTAATGGGCGGTCGTTAAAGCCATTAAGACAGCAGATTGGACCGAAACTGGTCCACTCCTCTGTAACGAGGAGTCTTCTACTACGGATAACAAGCCCAGTTGCTTTGTTTTTTACTTTTTTTGGAATGACCATGACGTGGATGACTGAGAATCTTCACCAGCAACAGGGAATTAGCAAGCTCCAGCAGAGTTTAGCGACCGGATGAAGAGCACCAAGAATAAAGTTGGAAACCACTGACTGTCATGGTCATGTATAGAACCAGTAGTTCTGTTTTCAGACTGGTTTTGGTTATGCTGTATACTCACATGTTCATTACAAACAAACAAACAAACATCAGGCAACACTGTTGCGCAAAGCAGTCAGAGGAGGATTTGACTTATGAAGTAAATCAGATAAAAACCCGAATTGAATTGAATCACTAGTTCCATCTGTCAAACCAAAACAAACACAAAAATCTAAGGTTTGAAAACTAGGCTACCTTACAAAATTGTTACAAGCTTTGTTATTTTAAGGATGCTGAGCATAAATCCTCTATACTAACTCCTTAAAAAAGACTAAGACCACTGTTGATCTAAATACAGCTGAGCACAAAATTATTAACATGCCTGACAGATTAATATTTTAAATTAAATAACATTCAACCATAAGCTTGTTTCTGATAATAAATTGAACTGATGTTTTCCTCAAAAGAAGAAACAATGTTAAAGAAGCATCAGTTTTGAAAAAGAAAAAAATCCTTTTATTTATAATCTTTGAGAATGACCTCCATGTCTTTCAGGTGGGAAGGCCTCCTTGTCATCTCACTAATCTTTAGCTCCCACCACAGATTCAAGTTGGGACTCTGGCTGGACCACTTCAAATTGTTAACAGTGCTTCCTGTGTAAAGAAACATGATGATAAACTAAACAGATGTCTTTACACCTAAATCTGTCTGGGGTATGAATAATTTTGGACCGTGTGTTAATTAAGGTGGCCATGTGCCTTAGTTTGCCCTACAATGGACTGGCTATCTCAGGGATTTAATAAGTTACACTTTTATATTTTAATATATGCGCTAGATAAGCACAAAGCAGCACATAATTGTGAAATAAAAGAAATATGATACACGGCTTTTACAATTATTGCAAACAAGAATACAAAAAGTATGTTGTTCATTTGCACTTAGATCCTTCTGATCTGATGCCCCTAAATAAAATCCGTTGCAACCAAATGACTTCAGATCTTACATAAAAATAGAATGAACATAGGTGGAATCAATACAATTGTTCTTTGAAATCAGTTGGAAGCTGCAAAACATTTTGGACAGTGGCGGAGGCTCATCTTCCAACAGGACAGTAACCAGATGTCCAGAGCAACAATGTTTAGGTCGAAGCATATTCATGCGTTAGAACGTCCTAGTCAAACTCTAGACCTTAGTCCAACTGAGAATCTGGGGCAAGACTTGAAAATGTATCATCACAGAGACTTTACACTCAGTCCAATGGAGTAGTGTAGAAAAGGTTCAAATTTCAGTCTCTACACTGCGAAAAAAAGGAACTAAAAGTAAGTTAAAAAAAAGTAAAATTAGTGTATTTGTCCTTGACTTGAGCAGGTAAATAAGATTATCTGCCAATGGAATTAGTTTTTTCACCCCTAAAATAAGATAATTAGAAATACTGCACTTAATTAGATATACTACTGATGGAGAAGAGCTGTTCCTATTTTCAGTGCAAAAATCTTATTCCATTGGCAGATCATTCAAACTTGCCTGCTCAAGTCAAGGGCAAATGCACTCGTTTCAAGAAAAATGTACTTACTTGTAGTTCCTTTTTGCAGTGTAGAAGTCCAAAGCTGGTAACACAAAAGACCTGCAGCTCTAACTGCAGCAAAAAGAGGTCATAGAAACTATCCAAGCCACACATATTCCTTGTTTTATTTGTTGAAAGAAGTAAATGCATCATGTATCCTTTGCCTTCCAGTTCACCAATGTCTGCTGCGTTGCTGTGGTTCATTAAATCAAATCTTAATAAAATTTATTGTTTAGCTTTACATTGTAACCACTAACAATAATGTTCTCCTGAGTCCACCTAATTACTGACTATTTTCACCTGAATATTTCTAAAATGAATTACACCACCAGCTTCAGAACAAATAAGTGGAATAGATCTTTGTATTGGTCATTATTGCATCCTGTTTATTCAAATAAATTGCTTTCTTATTGGCCTGTAAAGTCTGCTGTATTTGGAGCTTTTTAATAGTAACTTAATTTCATTTTGTACAGTCAACAGGATGTGTGGTGCGAAGGTCATTTTTTAAAATTACAGCTGGAGGTGCAACCCTTCTTAAGGGACAGACATTATAATTCAGTGGATTCTTCTTTTGCATATATTCCACCTCTTCCCACACCTAATTGTTGTGTTAAGAGACGCAAACCATTCTGAAAAAGATTTAAAAAGACAATATAGAAGTTTTTTTTTCTGTCAGCATATTCTTGAATAAAACATTTTTTTCTGCTCTTAACCTTATAAGACCTGAGAACGTTAGGTAAAACATTGGCTTTTAGACACTTGACAAAAATGCTGAAAAAGATCTGTTTCTTTTCAGACGTACATGTTTGATCAATTGTCAACATCCTTTACAGATCTGTTAGGAGAAAGAAAAATATGTCTGAAGAAAAAAATTGATAATTATCAGGCATCAAAAAGCCTATGTTTAGATTAAAATCATTGGGTTTTAAGAGGTTAAACATTACAATTTAACATAAAGCGCCAAAGATGTCATAAAACATTCAGCGGTTCAGTATGTATTGTTGCCAGGGATTATTCTACGAACAAGAGATGATCTTGAAAGGGCTTGTTGTGATGTGGAAGCTAGTTTTCTTCACCTATGACTCACTGTCATCACATATCAAACGTCTGTGCCTTCCTTTGAGGCAGAAATGCACACTAGCTTGTTGCCGGTTGGCTAAATGTCAACTGGTCACACATGAAAATTAAGTAAAATCTTACTAAAAGTCCCTGCAATGCTTGCAAATCCTATACCTTTATGGTGTGCATATATAAAAAAAATGAAATAGGATTTCCTAATAGGAAGGATCCAGGTTCATGCCTTATATTTCAAGTTATTTATGGCTCACATACAGATTATAATTCCTACATGTTTTTACGTTTATCTTAATGTTATATTAGTCATATTTGACACTATTTAAAATATCCAACCTTCATACCTGAGGTGTTGGGATGAGATCACGAGTCAATTTCAGGTCATCAGTTTTGTTTTTCCCTGTATATCTGTCTCACTCACAGCAGATCTAATCAAAAGGACCCTAAACATACACCATTTGTCTTAAGAACTATTTTGCCTTGTAGTATACTACAAAAGGCAAAAACGTTTGAGCCCTAGCCAAACAGTTTTAGACAAAGGATTATTTGTCAATACTGACAACTGAGTTTATTATTAAGTTGTGGTGTAAAACTAAGACAAACATCTAAAGTTGCCTAGAACAATGTGTTGCACTCAGGGACCGTGATGACTCTGAACATTAAAGATAAGGCAACCCAGCAAAAATGTAACAAAGACAACACGTGCAAGAGAGAGAACAGACATTGACGCCATACATAGCTTCTTCCTATTAAAACATGTCTCTGACTAAGCAGACCAACAATTTGTGCTATTGCAAGATAGAAAACGGTGACTCATCTGTGTGCCGAGTACAGATAAGGCCTACTTCCTCCAGTCAGACCACATAAATGCCCAGAACTATGCTGGATAAAAGACTTAGTTAAATTTTAGACCTATGATCTAGCTCAGTTGTCACATTTACATGGGAATCAGATGCCACTAGGTAATAGATTAAGCCTCCCTCAGTGATTTAATGTGTTGATGCCAAAAAAGTACACATCCGTTTACTTCAAACTGCTCTTCCTACCAAGCCCTTTTATGTGGTTTTCATGTTTTATTCTACAGCAAGACTTTTATTTTTCATTCTGCATCTGTATATTTAAATATTGCACAAGTGTTACTCCATTTTCAAAGCCATTTAACCAAGTTCCTTTATTCTAAATATCTCCACTTTCCTAAAGTTGGTATGGATTATTTTTACTTGAAGGTTAATTTTGATGTTTCCATGTATTTTATCAGTGCAGTTCGAGCAAATGGTCTGAACCCTTTTTTTTTTTTTTTTTAATAAAATCATTGATGGTGCATCTTTCAATCCACTGTAATTTAGTGCAATGTTTTAAAACCTGGTCCTCAAGGAACACTGTTCTGTTTGTTTCAGATGTTTCCTTGGTTCAGTACACCTGATGTCAATTGATGGCTGATCAGCAGGCTTTTGCTGAACTGGAAATTTTCTGAATGTTAAAGTAGGGACATTTCTAAAACCTGCAGGGCAGTGTGCCTTGAGGACCAGAGTTACAAACACAGATTTAGTGAGTAGGGTAACATATCAGTTATGATTGGTTTCAAATGTGTTTGAAAACTTGGATCTTTCCACCATTACAAGTTCTGTAACATATACAGTAGTATTGATCTCCTTCGCCTATTACTTATTTTGTTGCATTCCAATAGATTTTAATGGTTCTTAGTCTTTTTCACACTTTATATGATGAATCTGCATGAAATAGTAAAGTGAAATAAGGGAAAACATATATAAAATAAAATTATTCCCATAGAAAAATACAGAAAATTACCCTGTGTACATGTATCCACTCTCTTTGCCATGAAGCCCCTAAAAAGTTCTGGTTCAACCAATTACCTTAAAATTCACATAATTAGTTAAATGTCACCTGACCAGTCTGTAAAAACCCAGCTTTTCTGAAAAGCCCCAGCGGCTGCAACACCACAAAGCAAGAGGCATCACAAAAAGAAGATCAAGGAGCTCTCCAGACAAATAAGGGACAAAGTTGTTGAGAAGTGTTGTTGAGAAGTAGGGTGGGGTTTTAAAAAACGTAAAAATGAACCATGAAAACTCATCTTTAAATAGAAAGCACATGGTACGACAATAAACATCCCAAGAGAGGGCAACCTACCAGAACTCACAGACCGGGCCAGGAGGGCATTAATCAGAGAGGCAGGACAGAGACCAAAGGTCACTCTGAAGGAATAGCAGAGCTCCACAGCAGCGACTGGAGGATATGTCCATAAAAACACAATAAGCACTCCATAGAGCATGGCTTTATGGAAGAGTGGCCAGAAAAAAGCTATTGCTTTGTGTTGAAAATAAGAAGGCAAGTTTTGAGTTTGCCAAAGGATACGCGAATGTTTGTAGAAAGGTGCCCTGCTCAAATTAGACTACAGTTGAACCTTTTTACCACCAAGAAAGATGCTGTGTCTGGTGCAAACTCAAAACATCCCATTACCCAAAGAACACCGTCCCCACAGTGAAACATAGTGGTGGCTGCATTATGATGTGGAGGTGTTTTCAGCACCAGGGACAGGGAAACTGGACGATATGTTTGAACAGAACCTGTATCAGTCTGCCTGTTATTTGAGATTACATTTTGTTCTTTACATACTGAATAACTGAGCATGCGAAGTGCGCTGGTTCACATGTTAACATTCTGTATGATCAGCACTAATAAGAAAGTTTAATTTGCACGAACTAAATACAATTATTCGAATCTAACTTAGTTTATCTAACACCAATTTTTAACAAATGCACTCTCAAGGCACTTTGTGGCTTGCGAATTTTGCTATGAATAAAAAATCAAAAATGTGTGATGGGTATTTCTATTTAGCAACTTTGGAAACACACCCCACAAGACTTCCTCTTGAATACAAAATGCACACCACACTTTTCAGCATTTTATCTTTAAAAATTATTGAAACCCATGTATAATTTTTCTTCCAATTAAATATCATATTTTACTGTTTTAGACTATCAGTTCAATTAAAAATTAAAAAATATATTATTTATCCAAAAGGGAAATTAAATGTTGATGCAACTGATTTTGTCATATAAAATTACAATAAATACACTGACATTTATTCTTCTGATGTAAATTAATTAGGAAAAATCAATGTGGCATGACTTCGTTTGCACAGTAGAACATTCAGAAAACATTGCCGTGTTTTTCCAATTTATTATTTCCTTAAAACTATTTTTAGGCTTTGAATGCATTGGTCAGAACAAATTTTTATTTATAATGAAAAAGACGTTTTTTATTCAAGTTGCAAGCTAACACACTGAAACATATAAATTGTCTAATTTTGAATGGATGTGCTGATGATTTTCTCAATATTTCGATTAATAAGTCTTAGTTTTTAAAATGTATAAACATTTAACGTGACCTGATCACAATGCTTCCTGTCTAATAACGTTTCAATCCTGATTAGTCGTTAATCATACAAAAAAAAAATCTTACATACTGGTAACACTAAAACTGTGCAATGTTTCTGAAAATATTATTTGGACGCAGTTTCTGACTGATCACGATGTAAATAAAACGCACATAAACATGCACGTAATTCACCCCTAAAAAAACAAAAAACTGTAATATCGCTTTAGTTTCAATATCGCGAGGTTTCGTGCGCTGTCGAGTTGTCCTCCGGAAGATCTCGTGAGACCTTTCAGTAGTGGACTGCACGGCTGCGGTAAGTGAGGACACCGACTGCACCACCAACACGGCACGCATCACGTAGGTTCCGACAGCCACCTGGATCATGCGGGGGATTGTGTCGCTCCTGTAACGGCCCCGGTGCCGCCCGGCCCGCCTCAGGGCAGCAGCGGGCGGGTCGCTGGTAGCGAGATGCCGTCTGAGGAGATGAGCGGAGGGGATGGATGGCTGGAGGCATGGCTTGGATGCACCAAGACGGTCCGAACGCCATCGAGCGTCGCATCCGATTATTTCTGCTATAAAAGTCAATCGCAGCTGATAATGGCTGATAGCTGGCGCTTTAGGTCAGACTAGTAGGGAGTCGTGATGCGTGGTGAAGAAGTGTGCGTCCCGGGTGGAGAGGGCTGCTTAGCAGTGCAGCCGGCGTGGCTGTGTGACGTCACCTAACGTAGCATTCCGGGCTAACCTGAGACACCTGCGCTGAGGGGAGGGATCATCAGGCCCTGCTGCCCTCACATATACCTCCATTCAGAGATAGGAGCTTAGACCTGAGAGGGGAGCTGGTGTCAGTCCGCGATCAGGTGTTGAGTCTCCCTTTTAGCACCATGGACAGGGCTCCCTGATTTCCTTTTATCTTGGTAAACCGAGACAGCAGCAGTAGCCTATCCATTGACAATCAGTGGTTTGATCATTTAAAACTGTTTGCAGCTGCACCTATTTCCACACAGGATATAACCGTGGCTAATACCCCAGCATCCAATTAATATTACCATCATGCACTGAACGTCAGTGATTATAGTACTAACAGTGCAGTGCCCTTGAAATGTCTGTTTAAAACATGACTTTCTTTCTGTTTAAGTTAAATCCTTCAGATATATGTCACGTCTCTGTTGGGTTGACATGTTTAAGCATTGATTTGATGTGCATGTGTCCATTCTGAGGGAAAGTTACCCTTCTGTATTTTCTAAGATGTATTTGATTATGGGATAAGAAACGTTTTGTTTTTTCATGTATGAATAACTATGAAGATGGAGAATAGAAAATGTAGCTACTTCCAGACTTTAATCTTTATTACACTGTTTAGAAACACCCATCTGTTTATTTTTCATTAATCCATACATTCTTGTTACCCATTAGTCCATCCAAGCAACCATGCATGAATAAAAAAATAATAGATTTATGTTTCACAATAGGCTACAGAGGACTAAGGCCTTGGAAATTTTAGTATGCCATAGTTTGGAAAATTGACCCCAAAAATGGGCAGAAAAACTAAAACAACCAAACTTTGATGCTCATTATAGACTCCAGTGTAAATTCAGTGTTTTTATATTGTAATGGAATATAAGTTGAGATGTTGTCTTTTCCACATTCTGTAATACAGCTGAAACTGAGCCCCTTCGCTAGAACAGCTTGTTTTCTGCCTTAAACCAGTTCCACCACAGTGGCTGGCTCATACCATTATCATCAGATTCTGGCTTTGAAACATGTTTTTGTTTTATTATGATTTGCTCCTAAAAATACAGGTCTAGCCTGAATTATTGTGTTGTTGTTGTTTTTTTTGCCTCTACAGTATCTGGTCACAAGGTGCCTGGCGCATGTTTTGAAGGCGTCCTAGCCAGGCCTGGTAATGTAGGACATGTTGCATGTGCTCTGAGGGGTTGGCGTGGTTGCAAGCTAACATTTGAAGAAGAGGGAAAAGCTGTGAAAGGAGTCTGAACAGATTGTGCTGTTGCCTCGAGTCATGGCGCAGACATGCATCTCTGTCACCTTCTGTGATGCTGACTGGGACTCTGTAACGTAGCTCTGCACCTGGGAGATGGGAGATATAATTTCAGATTTCAAAACTTCAGAGTAGGGACATGAAGGGTCATAGTTTACTTCACTTTTAATTTATTCATTTGAAAGAGAAAACCAACATTAATGAACATAAGTATAGTTGATCTTGTGAATTTGTCCCATTTAGCCTGTGGGATAGTGGCAGGTTGATTAAAGAAAAAGATTCAAACAATAGATCCCGATGTGCTAAATAAGGATGTAATGAACTAAAACAGTTAGACAGGTGAAAATTAAAACCCTAGCCACTAATCTACATGTCATCACATATTTGATTAGTTGTCAACCACTATTTTGTAGTTTTGTTAAACTATTAGCTGTGACGTTCCTTATGTGTGCGATTGTGATTTCCCGTGCACCAAGTATTTGCTGCCTTACAAGAGAAAGCTGACTACCCAAGGGCACTTTTCCTGTGTTGAATCCTTCAAAAGCCTCTGATTTGTCTTGAAGAGCCATTTTGTTTTTTATTAAACAATATTTAGTCAAGAGAAGGCCAGGACATTACCGATGTTTGATGGTATCTGAGTATATAATCCTTATCCAACATTTTAAAACAACATTTTATTCAATGTGGTTTTATTTTTCCTGTTTGTGTTTAATTGGTCATACAGTATGCAATAGAATCATGGCACTTGCACTTTTTCAGGGCCTAAGAAGTAACATTTTCCTTATGTGTCATAAAATTAAACTCAAATCTTTTCAGTTTTGTTTGACATGTCTTATAGGAAGTTGGGGAATCCATTCTTACACCTCAATACATAAATCTTGTCCTACAGTCCGTTTTCCTGCCACAGCAACATCTGGATCTGAATCTTTATTTACAGACCCTGAAAAATACTAGTCTATTTATTAACAGTGCGATGCAGACAGGAGTTACCCAGTCAGAGATCTTATGCTGACTGGTTTTATAGATTATACCTGACAGTTCTCCTGCAGTCTGCACTTTAATTTTCATATGTTTATATATAAACGACAGTGTGTTTCAGGAACCATTTCACAAGAAACATGAGGTGTACATACTTCAGGAAAATCATTAAAGCTTCAGTAGGTAACTATGGTAAAAAATATTTTTTTACATAATTGTTAAAACTGTAACTCTGTCTTGACAGTAAGATGTGAAACAAATTATCTGTGAAAAAAATCAAGCTCCTCTGGCTCCTCCCAGTGGTCTTACTGCCATTTGCAGAAACACACCGCTCCCGGTCAGAAACAACCAATCAGAGCCAGGAGGACTTTCTCAGCAGTAGAAATTGACCGATAAAGATCTTTTAAGTCTGGTGCTGATTATTTTTACATCAGTCACCGATATCAGGAATGTGCCGCCGATTTTCTGGGGCCGTTACAAAAATGTTACACGTCTCAAAAGTTGCGTTTAAACCAGCTAAACATTAACAATGAGCTTCAGACCGCAGTTTGAAAGGTATACAGAAATAACACAATTCTTATATAGTAGTTTGCTCGCACTAAATTAACGTGTCATTGCGAGAAAAGATCTTATTTAGTTCAGTGGGGGAAAGGACGAGAACATAAACACTGACCACCGCTGTTGTGTTTGGACATTATTTTATGTAAAGTTAGATGCTGTACGCGTAGTGATTGGCCATTGATTTCATGTGCGTACATAATTCTTTATGGCAAAGAACACATGCTCCAGCAGGTGGTAGCTCACCTGCTGGAAATTTAGACACAGCAACAGGCACACACCGCTGTTTCCTCCTGCTCACAGTGAGACAGAGACAGACAAGATACTGATATATTAGACAATTAAAGCTAAATTAAAAGTTAAAAACTTACCTTTGTTGTCAGCACTCCGTCTTACAAACATTACCAGATGCTTTCTGCCAGGGAGCGAGCGGCAATGCATGCACTCTACTTGCTCTCAAGGCATGGCTACTAAATGCTCCAATGGGTTGGCGAACGCATGCACGTATCAGCTAATTCCAAATCCACAAATATCGGGCCAAAATATTGGCTGGCCATTGTATCGATCGACCTCTACTTGGCAGTGTCAATCACGCTCGTGTATGCGCTGCTCACACGCCTCCTCCACACAGTGCATACCGTCATTCAAGCTTAAAATTGGAGAAACAACCTAACGTTACGAGAAAACTGACAATTTCTCGAGTGGCCAAATTTTCAATGGTTTTCTCAGAACTCCCTACTGGAGCTTTAATGTGCAGATTGAAATAACCCAATGTAGACCCCCGAGGCACACCAACATTAATATTAATCATTATAAAAATTTTGCAGTATGCTGCTTTCTTTTAGCACATAGAAATGCAGCGGTTTTATCTGCATACATCTGACAAATACCATTAGGTGGGCAATCTTCAAAAACTAAAACGCAAAATACCCATTCTAGACACCTGAGGTACACCAACATTCCCATCAACCATTTTGGAAAAAATGCCTCCACAGATTTTTTTTTTTTTTTGGTTCATAGAAAATTCTGTCACTAAAATTTAATTTGTATTGGGTTTTTTTTTTCAGTCCTCCTGAATATTCAGTCCCCGCAGGACAACAGCAAACTGCCTCCAGCACCTTGACTGAAGTACCCGCCTTTCCTGGAATCATGGGGAATATTTTTGGGAATTTGCTGAAAAGCCTCATAGGAAAAAAGGAGATGAGAATCTTGATGGTGGGCCTCGACGCTGCTGGAAAAACGACAATCCTTTACAAACTGAAACTGGGGGAGATAGTCACCACTATCCCTACAATTGGTGCGTGCTAAGAGGTTCACACTCTACACTTTCACATTTGTTCACTGTGCTCACTTCACATGTCGCATGACGTCTCGCCTTTTCTCAGGATTTAATGTTGAGACGGTGGAGTACAAGAACATCAGCTTCACCGTGTGGGACGTGGGTGGACAGGATAAGATCCGGCCCCTCTGGAGGCACTACTTCCAAAACACTCAGGGTGAACAGAGCTGATCAACCAGCCATCACAAAACTCTGATTCTACCGAGAAAATGGCACGTTCATCACGTTTTCTTACTGTTTCAGGTCTGATCTTCGTGGTGGACAGTAATGACAGAGAACGTGTGAACGAAGCTCGAGAAGAGCTGATGAGGATGCTGGCTGAGGACGAGCTGAGAGATGCCGTGCTTCTTGTGTTTGCAAATAAACAGGCAAGGAACCCCCACTTTGTTGTTTTGCAATGTATGTAATGTATGTTTATCTAGATTTTTAGGGTGATGCAAGTATCTATATTATCCAAATAATTGCGATACACAAGATTTAATGTGTTTTTTTTATCTCATTGAATTTGGAGTTATACTGACTCCCCCTGTTTTGACAGGATTTACCAAACGCCATGAACGCCGCCGAGATCACAGACAAGCTGGGCTTACACTCCCTCCGCCACCGCAACTGGTACATCCAGGCCACATGCGCCACGAGTGGCGACGGCCTCTACGAGGGCCTCGACTGGCTGGCCAATCAGCTCAAGAACAAAAAGTAGGAAGGGGGTAAATCTGGAAAACACAGCCAGCAAGCCATCCCGATCCAGTGTTTTCCTTCCTCTGGGGATGGAGGGTGAGGGTTTGGTACAAGGGTTTTGATTGGTAGGTGCAAAGCAAGACCCCGATTCTGAGAAAGACTTCATTTTTGCTCTGTGCTCAGTGGTTATTTAAAGAAACAGAGTTCATATCCAACCACATACACTGATTCACCCTAATCGTAACCAGTCACAGCGGACACTTGTGTTTTTCTCCGCCCACCTCTTGTCCCTGGGTTTGGTGTGCTCTGTGTTTGTCTGTAGTTGCTGTGTCCAGTTTCTGTTTTTAAAGCCGTAAGTCATTTCTGTAAACAGCAGCAGTCCTGTCTGACCTCCACTTACCTTCATCGTCGTTTCGTCCAGCAACGTCACAGAGATGTTTTACACGACAATAGCATCTAGCAGGTTGCAGCGGTTTGCTCTCCTTACCTTTTTGTTAGCAGTGCTGAACACTTTTACTTTCCAGATTCCGGCAGCAGAGGCATTATTCATCACAAACAGCTCTCTCCACATGCCGAAAAAATGTCCTCTTCTGCCACATAAAGGGAATGAATTCATGTTCTGTATTTAGCTTCAACCACATTCCTGTCAACTCAGGCCAACCTCTCTGTCCCTACAGCATGATGCTGCCACCACCATGTTTCTTGGTGGGGATGGTGTGTTAAGCGCCATGCGCAGTGTTAGATTTCCACCTGGGCCAAAAAGAAACATCTTGACCAGCGCACCTTCTACTACACGTTTGCCCCTACATGGCGCATGGCAAACTTGGAACAGGAGTGCCTGTGGTTTCATTTTAGCATTTTTTGCCACTCTTTTATTATAAAAGCCAGATTTATGGAGCACAGGCTTGAAAACAACAGCAGACCTTCTGACCTGCAAGGTCACAGAACCTTATTTTACAGTATAATAGCATATTGCAGAAATATGTACCATCATAGTTAGCTCTAATGATTTTCTCACCTTTCCTATTTATGAGCAATGCTGCAAACCTTTGAGTCGGTGTCCAGATGTAGGCAGTGGCTGAAGAAATAATAATAACGCTAAAGAAAAGTCCTCTTTCTGCCACATTCTGGAGATCTCTCAAGGTCCATGCTATGTTTCTCGTTGCCTTGTGGCAACCTGAAGCGCTGAAGCCATCCTTTGTTAAATATTTAAAGCTGTGCAACACGCTGTAAATCGCCTGACCTGCATGCAACCTTATCAGCATCAGTTCTCCCGTTACAGAGCCGTAGATAAGGACGCTGCCTGTAGATTTTCACCAACCTGCCCTCAATTTCAGCACAAAAAAACTAACTAGATCACCACTTTCTGCGTCAGCTGGCAGCACCTGCTCATCAGCTTTAAAGTGAGACACAGGCATTAACTTTTTATAACATGTACAGCTGCTGCTTTTCCGCCTTCATATGTGTCTCAACCGGCTATCAAACAGTGGTGGTTCATGTTGTTCCCAGCTGATTCTGTCACTGGTAACTGTACAGCTGAATGTGAATATTGCAGAGGAAACTTCAGCCAGCTATAATTATAGATTAATTCATGTTTCTGGTCGTGTATTTGCGTTATTGATGCAAAGGAGAGCAGAGTAAGCAGATGAACATGTCTGGTATAGTAATTTTTACAGAAAATACATCCCACCATGCCGCTGATTCGCTTTCAATCGGCAGCCGAATGAAGGCGTCAAACCAGCTGAATCCACAGGTTTTTATAGTGTCTTGCAAAGGTATTTAGGCTTCACATTTTGCATCATTACAGCCACAAGCTTCAAGTTATGTTTTTGGATATTTATGTGACAGACCACCACAAAGAACTACATAATGGTGAAGTGGAGGGAAATCCCCACATGGCTATTGCATTGTATTAAATCCATCATCCTAACTCCTCTAACTAGTTTTCCTATCCCTTCCAAAGAAAAAGGCTTCCCCACAGCATGATGCTGCCACCTCCATGCCTTACTGTGGGGTTTGTATGTCAAGGTAATCTGCAGCGTTAGTTTTCCAACAGATTTAGTGTTTTGCTTGTAGGTTAAGAAGTCCACTTTTGTGCTCGTCTGATTTTCATTGTAAAAACAAACCAAAACTTTAAAAACAATAATTTTCCTTCTAATTCACTGTTATGTCGTGCTGTTGTTATGGTCTATCCACCATGTCCTGACTAAATACTCTGGAATTTCTTATTGATAAAATACCAACAGTTCAAGTTTAAGGGGTATGAATACTTTTGCAAGTCATTCATGTCAACAAAAGGGTTTCCTTATACCATCCTCTGTCATACACTAGTTACAGTATCACACACTCTGATATCTTATCAGTTTAATCCTCTAATATTTATAAGATAGTTAGCTTAATTAATCAGTAATTTTTGGGGTTTATGTGGCCTTATGCTCAAACTTTTAATTTGACCTGCACACATTTATCTATTTGAAGAAAAACAACCTGCATTTCATCAGTCAGTGCCCTCAAAAGGCAGATTTCGCACTGCACCTCAGAATGATAAGGCAAACATTTCCTCAGAGTATCTTCTTTGTTCTGCTGGTATAATGGATTCATGTTTGGTGGTTAGAGTCCTTTGGTTTTCTTTGGGGTTTAAATAAACTTTCACGTAGGCTGTGTCTGTAAAACAATGGTGACTAGTGTGGAAAACATATTCCCTATAATTCTTTTTTTTTTTTTTTTACCATCATAGTTGCACAAGTGGATCAAAATAAAATGCTCCAGAGCTGAATGCATGGAGACATCTGTATGTGATGTAAGGCAAGATCCTGCTGTATTAAAAAATAAACTCATTTTCTGTACAACCTGTTGCCTCAGCTCGGTGGGATTGTTACTGATGGCAAGAAAACCTCTCTCCCTGATTTCACCTTTTCACCTCTTCACCTGTGGTCCAACGTTCAGAAAATGACAGAAATTTAGTTTATCACAAATGAAATACGTCAAATAGCTAATTTGAAGAAGATTAACTGTAGCGTCCCCCGCTAATAGATGGTCTAAGTCTTTTACTGATGGTTCATATCCTTTTTATTCGAACGGTCAATTAAGGTATCACATGAACTCACCGTAAGAGCTAAAAGAAATTAAAAAATAAAAATACAATTACGTTCCAATAAACAGTCTTTTAAACCTTACAGACAAATTACCGTGTTAGCTAGCTAAAAATAGAGCAGCACGATGCTAACACTCGATACCACAAACATACTTACTTAAAAACAAACACATAACTCAAAACCGGACATAATATAATACAAAATACGATATAAACCTTGTGCCCTTTTAGCCAGGAGCTAATATCCTTAAATAACCTTTTAACACTTTAATATGTCGACCGTTTTCTTTTTTTAACTTTCTTGACAACTCCGAAAACCCGGAAGTCTCGAGGTCTCACGAGAGCCCTTCGAAATAAAACGCTTTGTTCAAACATAAAGAAATCTTAATCTAACCTCATTATTTTACAACACAAATTACACAAGAAATAAGAACAATAAATTAGATTACATTAAAGGTAATCTACATTAACTGATTCACAAAAGCATTAGCTGTGTCGTGCTTTAACCCTGCTGGCATCAATTGAATTATGCTTAGCTTAGTGGAGAGCATTATTGAGGAAAGGGCAGCTGTTATCGGTCTGTCATTCTGACTGGATTACAAGAGATTTATAGCTGCTAGAGATGAGGTGCTGCTCGCAGTCATTCCTCTGTTGTCAACCATTGGTACCTCCAAGGATTTAAAATTTCAAGGAGAGAGGTGCAGAAACTTTGGAAAAAATAGCTTTAATACTGAAGAAACTCCAGCAGGGACCGGGACCAAATCCTAAAGAGGATTCAGCTAAGGGCCACCATTGCAGAGCTTGCTCAGGAATGACAGCAGGCAGGTTTGAGCGTTTCTATATGCACAGTAAGGTGGATGTTTTTTGTTTTTTTTTGCATTTAACTGGTGTGAAATGGACGTCAATGGAGCCATTTCTATAAAAATAAAACAAAGACAGAAACAATTTTCTGCTGAAAGAACTGGAAATGCACTTCAAATGACTGGCCAAACTGTTTAGCCCCAAAATGTATTAAATATGTAAGAAGTGATCGTCATAGATCATAGGTTTCTTAGTCACAACTTGAACGCATATTGTGTTATTAAACTTTGACAATACTTAAAGGGCCATGATCCATGGCATTAAGCCCTTTGGTGAGGATTTCATTGCCCGACATTAAGCTCTTCCATCAAACCTGTGATGGAAATCTGCTCCACTAACCAACTTCATGTTTGTCCTGGGAACTGGAATCAAATCATGTTACCTTATCTGCTACCAGCTCCTTCACAAGAACTTGTTTGAACAGCTGGTGAGTGCAAAAGAAATAGGCATGCCAGAGCCAAACAACAATATATGTTGTTAAGTGTATGGTGTTATAGGTTTTAACTAAATTATTTTTTGTTAAACTTACGTGGATATTGAATTTACAGAAGACTTTTAAAAGGATCTAACCAATAAATCTAACCGATCGAAACTTTCAGGAATATGCTGGCTAGAAGTATTTCTTTCTCTGAGGAAATCTAATTTAAATTCATGCAAATATTGGCGTAAACAAGACTGTTCAGAGAAGAAAACATGAACATGAGTCCTGTGATATGCCGAGAGTGAGACATCCTTGGACCGCTCATTTGTAGGATTGCCTCTGATCCAAGGAAGTGAACTCACTCACAGGTTTGACCAGAAGAGGGCAATCATATTTTATTTTTTGTTCCATTTATTAATTCAACAGAGAACAAAGCAGTGAACATTTGTGTCAGACATGCAGGCTTCAGTGTCCCTGGTCGGTTTTTAAGCCTCCAAAAATGACCCTGAATAAAAACAACATAAAAACATTACACAAAATTGATAAAATAATCTCTAAAATACAGTGTAAACAAATTAATTCATTGATTCTTGGGTAATCTTAAGCAACTATCTATCTATTATATTGTCTTAGACAAGCTCTGCATCTACATTTGGTGTGATCATATGTATCAAGTAAAGAAAATAGTCCAAAACTCATTAGTAGGTTTTGACTAAATGGGGATCACATAGTGTTGTCAAGCTCCGGTTCTAAAAAAGAATTGCCATCTAAGTTAAAATCTGAGTTATTTTAAGGAGAAGATGTGCACTATATTGTCAATGGTATTTGCTGACCCCTCCAGACCTTTGGATTCGGGTATATGAGTTGCTTCAGGGGGCACAGGTATGTGTAGTTCACCTATAAAATATTGTTTATACTAAATGTCATGTTCATGGTATCTTAACAAATTGGCAGCAACTAGGAATGACAGCAGATCAGCCATGAAGTTATATGCCACATGAAATCCCAGAGCTGGGTCATGCTGTGAAGAGCTCACCCAGCTACAGGCCTCCAAGCTTCATGTGGCCTTCAGATTAGCTCAGGGACCGTGTGCAGAGAGCTTAATGGAAAGGCTCTTTATGGCTGTACTGCTGCATCCAGTCCTTACATCATCAGGTGCAATGCAAAAAATCTAAAACAGTGGTGTAAAGCACGCTGCCACGGGACTGTGGAGCAGTGGTGTTTTCTGAAACCTCTGGATCTTCTCTCTGGATGAGTTTGGGTTTTGCAGTTACCAGGAGAACAACCGTTGTAGTATCAAGTAAAAGGTTCGATGTGGAGTATCATGGTGAGAGGCTGCTCTAAAGGATTTGGGCTTGGCCCCTTCGCTCCCCTGAAAGGGACTCTCAGTGCTTCAACATACCGAGACATTTTGGACAATTTCATGCTCCCACCATTGTGAGAACAGTTTGGAGACGTGACCTTACTGTTCCAACATCGCTGCACTCAAGTCAACAATCCAAGGCCTATAAATAAATGGATTTACACGTTTAGTGCAGACGAACTTGATGGCCTGCTTAAAGTCATGACCTTAGCGTGACAGAACACCTTTAGGATGAGTCAGAGCACACACGGTGAGGCAGGCCTTCTTGTCAGACATAAGTGCCTGACCTCACAAATGCACATCTGGATAAGAAAAAAATTTCCACAAACACACTCCTAAACCAAAAAATGAGCTGAGAATATAATAAACCACTTGGTAAGAATGGGATGTCATGTTACTCTAGTTCATATGAGTATAATGGCAGATAAATACGTTTTGGCAAGAGATAAAATACATAAAATATTTTTTTTTTTCTCTGAACAGGAAATTGCTTCAGATAAGGCCAAAACTAAACATAATCAGCTTTTAAATTGCATTTTAAACAGCAACAGAGAGGGAACTTTACTACACACAAGAGCATTTAAGGCTTATATAAACAAGAACAAGTCTTATAATGCCTTAAATAATCTTAAGCAGATAGTTTTTTTTTTTTTTTTATAAAACCATGTTCACAACTTTTTATGAATCTGCTTGGACCTTTATTGGCATCACATAATTTTCCATTATACTGTGTGTTCACATTAAAAACTTTTCAGGATTGATAATTTTGTATTGGACAGATTTGATTAGAGTAAAATTTGTTTTTGTAGATGTCTGTAGGGACACGGAGCAGCGTTATATTTAATGATAATCTCTTCCTGTTATCAGTGATATATTAACCATTTGTCTTGAACAGCCTTTCTACCTCCTAACAGGAAAGTAATTCAAAGCTTTGTTTTTCTTCCCTCTGTACCTTTTCGATGTTATTGAGCTTGAGCAAATGGAAAAACAGAAAATGTTTGTGTTCCTTACAGGGACTGGATGTGCAGGCAGAACCAGTTTCTTCAGAGCGGTTTTGCCCGTTTGTCCACTCTAAAGTTTTTTTTTTTTATCAAAGCAAGAAAGCGCACCTGAAACAGGAAGAATTGTGTCTTATGAGTAAATGTAATAATCTGCTGCTCCTGTTTTGCACAAACCTTAGTCCGAAGTCTAGCAGTAAATCGTTGCAGCAGCAATGCTATAATGCAGCAATAAAGTGATCTTACACCTCAAGAACTGCAGCAGAAAGGAGTGGAGGGGTCAAAGTATGAGGGGATGTTAGTGACATTATTCTGAATCTGCTCTCACACACACTACTGAAATGATGCAAGCTCTTACACACACTACTCAGAGCCGTAAGGGACATTATTCTGAATCTGCTATCTCACATGTATAACAGTGTTTCAGTGGTATGTATAAGAGTGTCTCAGTAGTGTGTGTAAGAAGTCGCAGTGTGAGAGAGCATGTGTGAGAGCAAATTCACAATAATGTCACTTATGGCCCCTCATATTGAACCCCCAGTTTAAAAAAAATGAAGAACAACTCTTTTGATTTGATCATCTAACACATTTGAGTGTGACTAAAAGAGTTAGTTAGTTTACCTGAGAGACTACCGTACAGGTAACAGAGAGGCTAAGCTGCCAGCCGGCTGGCCCCTCCCACATAAATCAGTGCCGCAGAAAGAGCCGCTCCCGCCGCTGATTGGCTGCAATCACGGCGCTGTGGTGATTCCTCTCAGACAGACCGGAGCGCCCGGCTTGTAAGGTTCCAGCTCACAGCTCCAAGTCAAACTGACGACTCGGGATTTTTCTTCAGGTTCTTTACCTTCATCTCTGCTGAAGCCATTCAGGGAAGGAAAAGGAGACACCAAGGGGAATTAATCGATGAGGAATTTATTCATCTAAATGCACAGTCCCGGACTGAGATCCTCTTGGACGGCTTTGGGTGACAGGGGAATTATTTTTTCCCCCTTGCTGCTGATCTCGTGATGTTTTTTTGAAATCCATCAGCCTGGAGATTTGAATGAGGATGACTGCGCTCATGAGGAAGATGCAGCAGGTGCTCTGTGTCCTGCTGCCGTGCGCTCTCCAGCTCTGCTGCGCTAACACACAGCAAGGTGGGTCCATAAACACGCGCACACAAACAAACATCCTCAGCAGTTTGTTTATTGATAACCTGACACATTTACTCTGCGGTAGTCTTACTACTACTACAGCAGACTCCACAGGGTTAGAACCGCAATGGCTGGTTAAAAAACTTGTTTGCTGAGAGTCACCTGCACCTCTCCCACGATTCTGTGTGCTTAATCATGTTTGTCTCAATTGTTTTAAGGTTTGGCGACAGAGCCCAACCTTTTTACCCACAGAGGAGCCACACTCGGGGCAAAGTATGTGTCCCAGATTGTGAAAGGGTTTACTAAGAGATGTTGAAACGTCCTTTGTTTCATTTTAATCAATAGTAGAGCAACAATCCAGGTTTGTTAAGTAAAAGCAGGCTGTAAATGAGACAAATGTAAAACAATATTTCTATCAGTCTGTCTGTCTGGACTTTGACTGGACCGTTTCAACACATTAATTCACTTTGACCTAAACTATTACAACACAGCTCTGGATGTATTTTTATGTTGGTTGTTTTGCTGGAAGGTGAAACTCCACTTCAGGCTCAAGTTGTTATTGTTTTTTCCCCCTAGATTGGCCAGTATTTAGCTTCTTCCATCTTCCCATAAACTCTAATCATATTTCCTGTTGAGAGTTCAACCAATAGTTATCCAGTTGACATTTTCTCTCACCTGAGCAGGAGATCTCTGTAGCCTCTCCAGAGTTACCAATGGCCTCTTGGCCTCTTCTCTGATTAGTCCTCAAAGTTGTTTAGATGGAGGGTTGTGTTTTCAGCAGTACTGAGATGTTCAAACATTTTTTTCTGACCTGCCTGCTGCCTTCCTTGGTTTCCATGATGCTGTTTGTTCTTTGATGTTCTCTCATAAACCCGCGATTCCTCCACAGAACATCTGGATTCATACTGAAATTGAATATAACACAGATGGACTCTATTTGCTAACCGTGACTTCTTGAGGAAATGAGTTGTGTTATATTTTATTTAGGAGTCTTAGATTAAAAAGAGACGGATAAAATTCCCCACCACGCTTTTAGATTTTTATTTGAAATTTTTTTGAAAACCATCAACCTGCAGTCTTGCTATGGACACGCTTCACTGTATTTAGAGATGCTACAAATTAAATAACCAACAAACAAAAATGGTAGTGTGAATATTTCTGATATTTGTGTGCATATTGTATTTCTTTTATCACAAGTATGTGTCAGGGTTTGAGATGAAGGACCAAAGCGGCAGCATGACGTCAGGAGGCGCATACTGGAAATAGTAATATTTTAATGAAGCCAACTCATGGAATAACTATTTAGAAACAGGAATGGAAAACAAATAATGCAACAAAGAAGGAGCAAAAACCTGGAACTTAAATACAACTTGCAATCAACGGAAACTGCTTAAAACACAGGTGAGTGGGATGAACTATTAACACAAACATCCAAGGATCATGACATTACCCCGTCCTCAAGGGCTGTCCACTAGAGTCCAAACAAAAACAACCCAACCAGGGCTACCGGGGCTCTCTGGAGAAGACTGACGGCCACATGGACCCTCTGGAGAAGACTGACGGCCACCGGGGCACTCTATGGAAGTGCTTTGAGCAGGAGCCGACAAAGACAAACAACAAGGAACGGGCAGACGAACAGGCTCTGGGCCTGGGAGCAGCGCGGAGCAGGTGTCAGTGGCTGACCCTTGCAGAGAGCATGCGGGGCGTCAGCCCTGGCCAGCGAAGTGTTTCTTCCCCTTTGTTGTGCGCAACGCCGGGACCTTCTGCCCTGCCATGGTAGAGAAAAGTTGTAACACCCGGGACCGGTACCAGGAAGAGGGATGGCCAACCTTGAGCCCCAACATGTGGAATTCTGCATTCTTCCACCTCATTTGCCTGCCGCATGTTCTTCTCTGCCTGCCGACGAAAGTATTTGAACAGAGTTATCACTTCCACACCTGTTGCCTGGTCCTTTTCATGGTTGCATCGTTCTGTCAGGGTTTTTGGTGAAGGACCAAAGTGGCAGCAAGACGACAGCAGGCGCATACTGGAAATAGTAATACTGTAATGAAGCCAAGTCACGGAATAACACAATTAAGGAACAGGCATGGAAAACAAACGATGCAACAAAGAAGGGAAAAAAGCAGAACTTAAATACAACTGGGAATCAACAGAAATCGCTTACAACATAGGTGAGTGGGATTAACTAATTTGTCATGATCTCGTCACTGATGCTGGTTTGATTACTCATTTCACACCCCTGCTTAGCTCCGCCCTGTTCTCCATTACCACTCACCTGATCCACCTGTATCTGTCAGTATATAACCAGCCTTCAGACCAGTCATCAGTGCCAGATCATTTCGAGCCACTGGTGAGACTTATTCCAGCGTTCTTTATTCTAATTGCCTGATCCGGACCTGTTCTGCCTCTTGACCTCTGAGCCTGCCTGACCCCCGCCTGACCAGATTGCCTGATCTGTCTTTCTGACCTGCACCTGACCTGACCGCCTGCCTGATCCCTACCTGCGTGTGAACTGACCACACCTGCTACCTGACCACCAAGCCTGCCTGACCACGTCCTGCCTGTAAGCCTTATCGTGTACCGAACCTGGAATTGTGCCCCGACCTCGTCTTGGATCTCCCTCTGGCACTTCATCGAACATCTGACCACCTGGCTCTGACCTTGTATCTCTTCCCCGACATCGGCTTCTGGTTCATGCTTCTGGTCTTCCTGCCTACGTTCGTCCTCATGGTTCTGACCATCCGCTTGTCCTCCGACCACTGATCATCTAGAGGAGTTTTGCCCTGGGACTCTCTAAATAGCAACTGCAGCACCGCGTTGGCAGCCAGCCGGCTGGAACCGACACTCACCAGTCCCGGACTGAACATTGAGAAGAGAGGTTCCTGCTGTAGACGCCGACACCGCTTGCTACACTTCAGTTTTAAATAAACTGTTCCTAAACTTGAACTGTTTGTCTGATTCGAACACTGGGTCCTTCTGTTCTGAGCCTATTAACACAAATATCCAAGGATCATGACAGTATGTCACACATGACATTTTACATCATCAGAACTTTACATGGTTTTGATTCTATTGACTTTTTATGCAGGTTAGCATCAAAATGAGAAGTATAGGGAAACCCCCACTTAACCATCCAGGATCACAGCTGCCTATCTCAAAGCATCATTGGTTGAGAAGTGTGGTACAGGTCACCAGTTTATCAACCATGCACATGCACACTCTTAATTTAGAGTGCAGAAAAACCTTAGGACATGATTTGAACCAAGGAACTTTTACTGTAAGGCAACAGTGCTACCAATTATGCCACTGTGCAGCCCAGTGTAGGGAAAATTAAAAATGTTTTTCAAACTTGAAAAAGGCCTGAAATTGTGCATGTATTTGAATCTTGAATTAAGTGAACAGTCCATAGAAAATTTCACTGCAATCGCAACTGCAAGTCTTTTCGGGTATGTTTCTACCAGCCTTTTCCTTTAATTGATTGATTTAATTTTTTATTTTATTTATTTATTTACTTTTTGTTCTTTTCAAAATACAGTAGCTCAAATGCAGACAGTGGCAGCACTGTGCTGTTATGTGTTCAGGGTGATGTGTAGTCAGTTTTCCTGACCACACATATCATTCTGTATATGCTCAAAGGAGTGTTTTAAGCAGAGATAAAAGTGACTATACTCTGCTGTGTTTTGCAGTATATCATAACATTCTTGCACAAGGTTTGGCTTCTTTAAAGGAGGTGATTTAAACTGGATCTATATTTTGATTAGTCCTACATTGCTATAATTCTTTAACCTTACTCTTGAAGAAAGTAAAGCACTTTCAATGGAAAACTGCTGTTAAATGTGCAATATAAATAACCTCTGAGTGCAATATACCTACATGAAATAATAGCAGCTTCTTTCTTTATTTCTCCAGTGGTTGTTTGCACTGGCACCCATAACGGCCTGAGCATGTCAGGAAACTCTGAGATCCAGTACAACCTGATGAAGGAAAGGTACAACAACTGCAACATTGTGATGGGGAACATCGAGGTCAACATGATGGAGCACACCCGAGACTTGAGCTTTCTGCAGGTGAGCCTGTGACCATCACCCTCTGTGTAGAGCAGATTATTAGTAATCCTTTCACAGAAAATGTGTCACTGGAGAAAAAATATTGCTAACCAGAGATTTGGAACCAGCCGGAAACATTCCGACCCTGGGGGTCCACCAACTTGGAGCCAAATCAGATTGTGCACTGGAGATGATATCACCATGAGACCATTATTTGTCTAACACATGTTTTCTATTGCAGTCTATAAGAGAAGTGACAGGCTACGTTCTGATCGCTGTGAACCAGTTCAGTCGCCTCCCTCTCGACAACCTGCGCCTAATCAGGGGCACCACTCTTTACGAGGACCGCTATGCCCTGGCCGTCATGCTCAACTACCAGAAATATGGCCAACACGGTCTTCAGGAGCTCGGCCTGACAACCCTCACAGGTATGCTGTGTGTGTTTTAAAGGAGCTATAAGTAAGATATTTACTGTAAAATCCACCAAAATCCTTCTCATTTCTCACCCAGGACGGAAGAGAAATTCCCTATAAACAATCGATCCTCTCCGTCAACAACGAATTAATCACGCTTTTCTCCTTTCAAACCTAGAGGTACGGTCCAGAATGACTTCGATTCAGAGTGTAGCCTGTGTTTACTTCCTGGTTTCTCAACCAATCATATGAGAGTTCCCAAAATTCTCCAAACAGAGCGCAAGATTTGGTATTTTATTTTGGCAAAAGATCGACAGCCTGCTAACATGGAAACCAGTGAGATAAGCAGACTAAAAATAGAACAGAATACAACATCATATACATATTCCGTGTTAGTAAAAATGTTGTGACTTTTCACAGCAACAACACACCGTTGAGTAAATTGCTGGTCTTCGTGAAAGGCGTTGTGTTTGTGCTGTTCAGATTTTAACCACGAAGTAGCTCCTTTAAGTGCGTGGGATGAAGCAGATAAGAGCTGGATGTGGCGCTTAGTGAACTCCCACGCGCTGTAAGTCAAACCACACCCCTTCAGAATGCCGTCTGTCAGTGAAGTAGCAGCGGAATGTGTCAATGTGTACAACCGCTCAACTGTCAAAGTAACACGAGCCCAGTTCCACCACACAGCGTTTATATGCTATAATAAATAAATAGCAAGTGCCAACGTTTGATAGAGTCATGGGCCTCTCTCTGGGCCTGCTTTTGATAATTCCTTTAAATTCTCTGTATATTTGCATGTGTCCCGCCCACAGAGATACTAGAAGGAGGCGTCAAGATCATCCAGAACAAGTACCTGAGCTACGCTCCACAGGTGAACTGGCTCGACATAGTGAAGGATACGTCAGCTCACATCCTAATTGAAGACAATGGTCCTGAAAGTGAGTCTCAATTATGTTGCAAAACCTTTGCAGGTGAAAGTCTATATATGTAAAAAGGAAACTTTCAAAGCACAAACTCGTGAGTCTTGATTATAAAAACAAAAACTTCAGACTGGAGCCGCTTAAGTTTCAGATGTGAAATTCTGTCGGCCTATATATACTTTAATATACCAAGTTTTATTAATGCTACCCATAAACATTAACTTAAGATTCAACAGTTTTTTTATTGTGAAACACACATTAAACTAGAATAAACTGAAATATTGCTGAAAGGTTATTTATTTCAATAAATTCAAGTAAAAGGTTAAAGAAAATGCCTAAAGTAGATTCACTACACACAGAGTGATATATTTAAGCCTCTTTTAACCACAAAGATTATTGCTAAAGAGGCTCTTCACAGAGTGGCATATCAAAGTTCATTAATGGAAAATTAAGCAGAAGGAAAAAGTGTGAGGAGATTCATAAGTGATCAGGGCTTCAGGAGACACCACACAAAGATAATCCAATACATGGGTTACAACATTTACATACATTCCATTTACATTTTTGTATTAAAAATCCTAATCTCACTTTTTAATAAATTGAATCTGGTGTTTTCATTAGCTGTGAAACGTAATCTTTAATATACTGTACACAAATAAATGTTTGAAATATATCAGTCTGTGTCTAATGAATCTACATAGTTTATGGCTTTGACTTTTGGAATTTAATATAATGCCCTACAAACAAAAATTCTGATTGACTGGTAATTCAGTTTGTATGTTTGATGTTTTTAATTTTCAAAATAAGACATTTGCTTTCACCTACTTTAATCTTTAAAACTCCATCCATTGACGACAAAATTTTATTTCCAGAGCCTTGTAATGAAGCATGTCAAGACGTCCCTTGTTGGGGACCAGAAAGCAACTCTTGCCAGACCTGTGAGTGACATAAAATTAAAAATTATCATTAATCTAGTAATTAATGAAAATGTCAGAAAATGTTGGTTTGAGTAGTTAGATCTTTTATTGTACGCTAATATAAATTCCATGGTAAATTCACAGTATAATTGTAATAAATAAACCAAACTCAATTGAATTAACTTTACTGGCATTTGTGTGCTCAGATTTACACGCACTTCTTTGGAAGTATAACAAACTTTCATCTGTTTCAGTGACAAAGACTATTTGTGCACCTCAGTGCAATAGCCGGTGCTTCGGTAGAAACCCGAACGAGTGTTGCCACATTGAATGTGCTGGCGGCTGCAAGGGACCCCTGGATACAGACTGCTTTGTGAGTCTAAAGCTTTAACAAATTTTTTATTGAATGGTGAATCAACTAGCAACATATTTTTTGGAGGACCAGTTTGAAAATAGTCTGTTGTTACAAGGTATACTAATTTCTCATCTGTTATAAGTTGGCAAGTTACAATCTATTAAAATGTTTTATTCAACATCTACGTTTCATTCAAAATGTTTCTAGATAAAAGTACACCTTTACGAAAATAATATAATGATTTACTGCCCAACACCTCCCTGAACTGATCTTTGGCAGTTGCAAACAAGAATTGAGATTACTGATATTCAACACTATTTAAAATCAGTCTAAGAGGAGATTCTTAGTAAACAAACCCTTTATAGTCTGATACAGATAACTGTGAGAAAACTTTTAAATGTTTAAAAAAGGAAATCTTTGCTTTAAAAGAAAAGAAAAACATCAGGCTTTACAATTTTCTTTGTATTGTAATTGATACGTTACACCAAAAAATAAATTTTCCCCATGTTTTCTCCCTTTTTATCTAGTGTGTGTAAAATATAGTCATTTGTATGTTGTATATTGTATGTTCTGAAAATACTGAGTTTGTTGAAGAGGTGAAAAACATAAATGACTAGAAAATTTGCATTTCCTGTGAAAATGCACTGTGAATGCAGTAAGCTGAATGATTAAGCAAAAGATGCAGAAGTTCTTTAAAGAAGAGAAAAAATAGCTGAAAAGCATTGAAGAATTTGAAAAAGTTGAAGAATTTGAACATGAAAGAACAATAGCTGAATGTTTAGAAGAAGAAATAAACAGAGAATGGAACCAAACATCTCCTAACTCATTCTAAACACTGAATCGTTTAACAAAGCAGAAGTAGAATTTCAAACTTGAATATACTGTAGCCATGTGTGGGCCTGCATTTCTAGGGAGTATAAGGGGTTTCGCTAGCCTCGTGAGACCATCCTGATCTCGCGAGCTTTCAAGGTTTCACTCGCAGATCAGTCTGGCTACTTTTCGTTAAAGAACATTTGGAGCCGTTCACCAAACGAACATCCAATCAGCGTGGGCTTTGAGGCGGGTTGAGGTGTGACGCAACGAGAAGCGCGACAGTTGAGTCTAAAGAACATGGCGGCTTCAGCCGATGAAACTAGCGTTAGCGTGGCTATCGAGCAAGTTTTATCAGAATTAGAGTATTTCTTTGCTGAGCTAACGAGCCTTTACCTGCAGCAGCAAGAGTAGCTTGGCTTGTGGTTGTGTTTTCGTCGTCGCTCGTAACAGAGTGACGACGAAGCATGTTGACGAGTACGTCATATGCTTCGTTGATCTGATTGGTTTATTTGGCCCGTCTATCACCAACATAGGCCAATCAGCTAACCAGTATTTTCGCCCCTTCCCAAAATTACTTCAACGGAAGGTTTCCAGATGGATATGCGGAGCAAATCCATCTGGCGGAGTCAGGTAAGGGTTTCGCCCCCATTGAAAAGCATTGGATGTTTGACACCTCCTAACTTGGAGATGCTTTACGTGACGAGGCCCAAACTTATTGTGGAGCATTCTGTATAAAGGAGGTACAGACTCTGTAAAGCAGAAGTTTGTCCGAGCTTCCTAGAGCTACTTCCGATTAGCAACATGCTAACCGTTAGCCGCTATTATGGTTGTGTTCAGTATCACCGGGTGATTGTACTCTGTCAGTTTGGTCCAAATCCTGTGCTGGGAAGTGCCTCAAAAAGGGGTGCCAATACTTAATGTCACCAAAGGTCACCAAAGTTCATGGGTCAGATTGGCCTCCTTTAGCAACTCAGCCTCACCACATCTGGGCCCAGAACTCAACATTTGACCAAAATGGCATGTAGCGCCATTTCCCACAGGTGGGTGGTGCTGTATTGGCCAATTGGGTCGTGTCTGGGCATCATGCCAGGTCCTGTTGGAAGCAAAGGCCCAATAGGAAAGCATGTGAAATCCAAAATGGGTCAGAAAACTGACACATGGCTGAAAGTCACTTGAAAATTTTAAAATGTCAAGAGGAAGTGTGCGAATTTCAGATTCCTACATTAATCACAGCAACTGCGGTGAGCATCGAAAGTTGACATTCTATCTCAATGGAGCCTCTCCCTCTGGCCCTCAGAGTTCCGTCGTCATGGAAACTCACTCACACCTGCAGCGGGCCGTCTACAGAAGTGCAGACACTTTGCTCAAAATATGTCCCATTAGGTTATAATGGAGAACTTTGCTTCGCACAACGCTCCATATCTCCTGATCCGTAAATGGTAGAGACGTAATTTTTTTCTGCGTTTATTTCTTAACGGATAGGGGAAGAAGACTTCCTATCGGTTTTTGCAGGAAATATTTTAATAAAGGCGTAAAAAATTATGATATAAAGGGGATTTTTAAGGAATTTCAAAAATCCTCTAAAACGGTCCCGAACAAATCGCTCTAGCTGAAAAAGTATAAGAGATATCAAAATAATTCTTTCACTGTGAGTATCAGCAGGCTTTTGAGGACTATGTTGCTCATTTTTATGTTTGTACAAAAATCGGTGTAGGCACAGCGACGATGTAAAAAAGTGGATCATGTGGAAAAATACAGCTCTAAAGCATTTTCAGGATTTTGCACATTCGCTACTGCCGAACAAATTGTTCCTGCGGCAAAACCGTAACAGTTATCAAAAAAATTCCTTTTTTGTGAGTGCCAGAAGGGTTGGGACATTAATGTGTGAAAGTCTCATGCCTGTACATTAAAGGGTTTAGGAGTAGCGACGATGCGAAAACGTGTAATGTTTTGGATTTTCAGACGTCATTTTTCAAAACCGCTCCATAGGAAATGAATGGGGGAGGTTTCGGGTTTGTGTCGCTCTGAGGTGATTTGCGAAAAATCTATAAATGCTACACCAATGAGGGTTACATTTCCTGAATCCAGACAAAAATTCCTACGTTTTGATGTATAATTTATGTGGATAGGTTGAAAATTTAACGAGTGAGAAGAAGTAGTTTGGAGAAGAAGAATTTGTTGAATTTCTAGTGTGTGCACTCTATAACTGCCTCCTTGACGACCATAGCAACGCATGTTATTTGCTGAATTCTTGAAAAGCCAAAATTATTTTAAGGATGTACTATATGAAAATGGTAAAAGATATGAAAAAGCTGAAATACACCATAATAGCTGAAAGATATCACTACATTTTAAAAGTTGAATGGTGTTTGTAGCTAAAAGTAGGCTGAAGCAGTAAGCTGTCAAAAAGCAGCTGAAATTGACGGAATTTTAGTGAATTACATTAATTTCCTATGGGAGAAAAAAAAGCTGAAAATTTGCAGGAAAAGCTGAATATTTTAAAAAGTTGAAAAGATATAAGTACAAAAAGATATAGCCATCGATTCCAGAAGAAGCTGAATAGTTTAAAAGTTGAATGGTTGAAATCGGAGAAAAACTGTAGGAGGAGAAGCGAATCTAACTTTAAACAGTAAAAAGGCGAAAGAGGATCTCAATAACTGTGAATGCCTACTGCATTCCCAGTAATTACAGAATGCAAGTTTATTACTTCCATAGAAATGTCTTTGGCTTATTGCTGAATAACAGTGCTCCCAATTCAGCTGAGATAAACACAAAAGGGAGGTGATTGTCACCCTTGATCTGTAAGCTTTATAAAGAACAAATATCTAAACATGTTTATTGAAATTAATTATTGCATATTTTAAGTTCTGTTTAAAATTAAGCCTTCACATGGCAAAAGTGTGTGAAGGGGCAGGAACAACGTAAAAATTCATAACCTTTGCTAGGTTTTTTTTTTTTTTTTATCATGATTGTGCTTGATGCTTTGTTTTACAGGCTTGCAAGAACTTCAACAACTCGGGCTCATGCGTGCCCCAGTGTCCTCAGACTCTGATCTACAATGAGCATACATTCAAAATGGAGCGCAATCCCAATGCCAAGTACCAGTACGGCTCTATCTGTGTGGCCCATTGTCCGAGTGAGTCCCTACACATGTTGCTTTATTCTCACACACTTGGTTTAGACAGCCTTCTTTATGCCTGACAATCATAAAGATTGTTAAACTACTGAAAGTATTTTTCACATTTTCAAGCTACATCTCTGACAGTGCAAAATGTCCATTAATGTCATTTTCTGTTTCTGAACAGAACATTTTGTGGTGGATGACAGCTCATGTGTCAGCAACTGCCCAGCAGATAAAACTGAGGTGAAAAGAAATGGAGTAAAACGATGTGAACCCTGTAAAGGTCTCTGCCCGAAAGGTAACCAATGCTTTACAATTAAAAATCTGCTTCACTGTTATGTTTGAACAGTATAAACTGGATATTAAGACTTAGCTACTCTTAAATAATGTGAATAAAATTTATACTATAGTATTTTTAATCATAACTTTGCAAAATCATTAAGAAATTTTGATTGTGTCTTCAGCATAATTTTGTTCCCATATTTGGCCCAAAATGCATTAGCTTTGAACTTTAAAGCCCTTTAGAAATCTTGAACCTACATTTGTGATAATTTAGCCTTGAGTTTTTTAACATGTTAGCATTAGCATGTTGCTATTAATAGCAAAAATCATCATTACACTAAATTTAGGTATCATTCATATATTAACTTTGTAGTTTAAGAAAACAAGCTACTAATGGCTAGCTAGCTAAAAGTAACAAACATCTGCAATGCTAACAACAGTTTAAATGATTTGGTAGTTTAAGTCTTAGTATTAGCTAACATGCGAACATTACCAGGTTATCATTAGTTAACATAATCTCTTGTACTAAGGTCTTCTATCGATAGATTTCACTGATATGCAAGAATATGAGGCTAATCATATGAGCTAACAGTACATTTCTACTATGCTTTGCTAACAAGAGTTCCAACGCTACAATTAGCTAACATGCTATGAGTAATTAATATATTAATATTAGCATGTTAACTGACATACACCATCTTCTATGCTAAACGTAACTTAGGCCTATATGATGAGTGTAGGTAAAATGCCAACATTTGTTAGTATTTGGTGTAGGCCTATTTATAAATTCTCTGTTGATCACTATTATTCATATTCACTGAAATACTCTCCATTAATTGCTGTGGCAGTTATCAGTGATATAAACATAGTTAATTATACCTACATAGTATATGATTACCTTTTTTTGCTTAAAACAATTATGTAACTTTTTCTTTTCTTTTCTTTTCTTTTTTGCAGTTTGTAAAGGAAGTCAATCTGGCCACTCCGTGGATGCAAATAACATTGACAGTTTTATAAACTGCACTAAAATCCATGGCAGTCTAAACTTTCTGGTGATTGGAATAATGGGGTAAGAGCAAATGAAAAGAAAATAACTATTTTATGTTCATAGTTCATAATGACAACAAACTTGTTGACCAAGTTCCCAACAATTCACAGTTTTCCTGGTTTAGGTTGTGATAAAAAAGCTACCCATAAAGGTTGTGTTTTTAACTACGGCCACTTTATAGTAGTTGATGTCTCTCTATAATAAAGAGAAATCCCATTTTAAACATTTCCACTGGGAAAATTGTCACAAGTCTAAATTAAAGCATTTCACAAAAATTAGTACACTGCTCCCATTTTTGTAAATATTTTCTTATATGTTTTAAAAGGACAACATAAGGTAGTCAATGTGCAGCTTGGACAACAGATAAGATAAGATAAGATAAGATAAGATAAGATAAGATAAGATAAGATAAGATAAGATAAGATAAGATAAGATAGGCTTTATTGATGTCACATTGGAGAAATTCACATTCACATTTACACAACAGTGTAAATTTGCTGTCCGATCAAAATAACTCGACACGGCCATAAACGTGTACACTGCTAGCAACAAAAGTGATTACAGCCCTAAGTGAAAACGTCACTGTCATTTTCCTTCCCTGGTGCATGTGACACGTTAATGTGAATAAGGCGCAGGTATGTTACATTCAGTGTCATTGTTCTTAAGCTAGCTTCACACTGACTGCGTACGCTCCATCATCCATTGCAAAATGTGCCGTGTGGCAATCCATACTGGATGCGTCTAAAATCTGTTGATGCATCCAGACAGTTTCACCTCTTGTGTTGAAATGTTCAGCATCATCTTTACTCTTCCCGTGTCTAACTCCCTGTCTGGCTCATCTGGTTGTTAGAAAGTTGTATGCCTTTTGCGAAGGCAGGCCACACACTGCATCAAATTGGTCTACATGGTTGTCGTCTGAGAAGGAAATCCCCCCACCCCTCATTTGTTGATAATTATCAATATCAATCATTATGATTTCTACTTTAATCGATATTCTTTTTTTTCTGTATCGTCCAGCCCTACTTTGGGCACAATTTGAACATCTTCACTCATGACTGTACAATTTTTTGTTGCTAGCAGTTTAGACATTAGTGGCTGTGTATTGAGTTAGTTTGATGGGGCAACAAATTTACACTATTCTTCCAGCTATACATTGATAACGTTGTATTGTGTCATATTTTCAGTGCTGTTACATGAAAAGACATAATAAAATACTTACAAAGTGTAAGCAATGTACTCACTTAGTGAGATATTGTATTTTATCTATGTTCCTGAACAATGCTCAGGAAGCAAAAGTAGGTACATAATGACAAAATGTATTAAAGTGTGGGTCCATAACGCTGCTCCTGTCTATTACCTGTGAAGCCAAATCTGGTCTCACTCCCTGCCTGCAGCAGGCTTGGCCCAGGAAAAAAAGAAAGAGCATGCAAACACAGCAATCATCTGTTTTTGATGGACATGCCATAATTCTTACAGCAACAAGGTTAAATCTAAAGCAAAGAAAAAAATAACTTTTTCTCATATGCCATTGAGGTTAATTGTAACCCTTGTCTGCATAAGCTTTACCCCTGGAAAAAATTCAATTTAGATTTTTAATTCACTCATGAGGAGTGTTTTTTAATGAGACAAGAGAGAGCTGCACTTAGTTCAAGTTTGTGATGTTATTTAAGAAGTTTATTCCACTCATGAGCTGCACCCTTTTGGGAACCTTTAGTTACATCATTGCCTTCCACTCAGGTTTTCACTATATTTAGCCTATCATTTAGCATTTTTCTCAGAGCGTCAGTCTGTTTTGCATTAGATCATGAATTCTTTTTCTTCTTTTTTTTTTCCTCAAAGTGATGAATATAATCGGATTCCAGCCCTCGATCCAGAAAAACTGAAAGTCTTTAACACAGTGGAGGAGATTACAGGTGAGTTTCTAAACTACACAAGGATGTGTGATGTTATGCCACTGTGGTGGCAGTTGCAGTGTGATGAAAGGCCCTGAAAAACAACACCTCCATTTTCAGGCTTTCTCACTATCCAGTCATGGCCTGAAAGCCTGTCTGACCTGTCAGTCTTTTCCAACCTTCGAACAATACAAGGCAGAACGCTTTACAAGTGAGTAAGTCTTCCTGTATTGTTTCTCTGTAACCACTGAGGCATATCTCGTTGTGTTGTGTTTTTGATTGCAAACGCAATAAACCTTGACCGACATTGAACTGTTTTTCTTTTTTTACTTTCTTGTCATGTGGTGTTTTTTACTTTTTTGTAGAATAAACTCTAAAAGGTATGATAAACTCAAAGCTTAATTTCGATGTGGGTTTCTGTTCATCCATTCTGGCCTTGGCAGAATGGACTGGTGGTGGACACTACAGAAGCATGGTCTTCCTGTGCTTTTTCTTCTTGTGGTACCTGTGCTAAAATTGTTATATTATAATGGTGGTGTCAGGTTTTAGCAAAGGAAAATTTAATTTGTTTTACTTGATTGTTAATTTTTAGAGATTCAAATGCCACTGCATCTTTTCTGATTCTTATTTATGCTTTAAGTTTATACTAAATTCGTTTCTGTTTTATTCCACTTTCCTCTGCCTTTTGACATCTCCCAGATTTTGCCTTGTCTGATGAATAGTATAATTTCTTCTCAAGGAGCAAAAATAACAAGAAGTAAACTAAACATATAGGAAACATTGAGGAAAAAAAACATTTCTGTTTTGTCTTTGATGTGATGACAAAGTTCAGAAAATAAACTCAAAACTTAAGACTCTTTTATCTCTGTATTATCTAATGAAATGGCAAAACCTGAATAGAGATAATCCACAGAATCCAAAGCAAGTCTTTCTAAATTAAACCATTTGTACAGTTTAATCTTTTTTTTTCCAGGCTAAATGTGCATTCACTCCCTCACTTGTTGTTTCAGGGGCTACGCTTTACTCATAATGAGGATCAAGTCTCTGACCTCCCTTGGGTTGCGCTCCCTGAAGAGGATAAATGACGGTAACATCTACATCACTCAAAATGAAAATCTGTGCTACTCCAACACTGTCAACTGGACACGCATCATGAACACCAGTTCCCATCCCAAAAAAGCCACCATCAAGGAAAACCGGCCACAGAAGGAATGTGGTGAGTAGTACTGATCAAAGCAAGTGTTATTAAGGTAGACTCTTCACTGTGCTTCCTGCTTGCAAACAAATGTTATCAGTACATCCATATTAACTTGAAAGAGAACCTGATACTATCTCAAATAAATCTGCTTGACAAAAAAAAAAATGGAACAGTTTTTCAGACTTTTATCTAAAAAAGGTAATACTGTACACCTATACCGCACCTTTCTAGTCTAATTGCACCCATGGTGGAAAAGTGTAAAAAGACTTGGAGCAAATTACTTTTTTACTGAAGTAGCAAAATCTCAGACTGAACATTGTTGAATAAGTCAACATTTAATCAAGTAGTATTATTCTGTAGGGTATAACTACGTATCTTTTTAAAATTACCTGTAGCACCCTTGATTGGGAATAACACTGGTGGCTGGAAATAAAAGCAACTTAGCTATGAAGCGGTAGGCCGCATCAGATCAGTCGAGTCAGTGGATGCTGAGGTACATAGTGAACAGAGGTCATCATCTCTCTGCAGACTAAATTGTTAAGACCTCCAAACTATGCGTGTCCTTCAGATTAGCTCAAGGACAGTGAATGGAGGGCTTCCTGCTTTCCATGGATGTAATAAACTGAAACCGAGGACCCAGAATTCAGCCAGACAAAACAGAAATAGTTAGGAAAACAGTTTATTGAGGTGAAAACTGCTGCAGGTTGAAACTGAATTAAAGTTTGATCAGGGCAGTTTGAATGATCTTACTCATGGGACTGACAGGTGATCAGAAATCCAGAAACAGTCCAAAGCAGAATACCAAAGGGCAGAGTCAGAGCACAGAAGCAGGTCAGAAATCCAGACAGCACAATAATCAGGTCCGACGGGCTTGGCAGGCTCAGAAGGCAGAAACAGGTCAGGAAACAGGCAAGCAGGCAGACAAGATTCAGGACTCTGGATTAGACTCACCGATGGCTTGTAATAATCTGGCACAGATGAGTAGGCTGAGACAGGTATAAGTAAGCAGGTGACCAAAGTTGAAACTAATTAGTGGCAACAGGTGGAGCTGATCTAGAGAAGGGTGGTGGCTGAAGGTGGACTGAGCTGATTGGATAGTAGCTGGTGGCTGAGAGGTGAACAGGCTAGCAGGAAAAGTCTAGAAAAGTCCAAAAGTAAAATAAAAAAAAAAAACAAATCATGACAGGTTCAGATAAGCACCCCTGAAACAGGCATGGTGCTTGGCCTCAGACGGTACCTGCCGCTTGGCCTCAGATGCACCCAAAAACTTTGAGACCAGGAGCCTCAGAAGCAGCCCCCACAGCACCTCTGATAACGACAGCCTACGCAGACAACCAGAAAGTTGGCTGTCGAGCAGAAGGTGTGGATGCAGGAACTCTTCAAGTAACCTGGGGATCTTATAATAACCATGGGGCCCTGGATGCTAGCCGTCTCGAAGAGGCCCTGGGTGGCAGATCCCCCTGGACCCCCTAAATCCCCTCCTCGCAGGACTCCGGAGCAAAGATTGGAGCAAAGGAGAGCGGCAGACCCTCGCAGACTGGAGCACAGGCTCAAAGCAACATAAATCACTTAAAGCTAAATAAAATTCCTTTTGACTGAAACTATTAAGTGTTTAAGTTATACAACAACTGGAATTTTTGGACATAATTCATCAAGCAAAAGATTACTTCATTTCTAAAGTAGCAAGTAATTTATCAGCCAGTGGTTTGCAACACTTTAATCTCTGTTGCAAAATGTATTTTTTAGTTTTGTGTTTAGACCAACTGATATAATTTCAAGTGTACTCATGTGGTACCTCAGCCCTTTGTCTGTATGATAGACCAGCAGATAGACTGATTTCTGTTTCTTCTCCTTTGTGCAGTTAAAGCGGGCCTTGTCTGTGACCCCTTGTGCTCCTCTGATGGCTGCTGGGGTCCAGGTCCTGATCAATGTGTTTCCTGTAAGAACAGCCGGGGCAGGACATGTGTGCCAGACTTTATGTTCGGAACTGGGTAAGTCTTCAGAAACATCACATTTAGAGTCAATAATAGCCCCTTCTCCATTGAAAGCACCAGATTTTGGTTTACCCCGGTAAACCAAAGCCTGGAGTTTTTGGATTTTCATGTTTCCAACTACTTGGGACCATTTAAGTAAAACAACCCAATGACATATGAGACGTTGTGATGAAAAACTGCAGTACCACTCCGGTCCAGCGGATAGCGGCAAGAAGACAGCGGTCAAACAGAGAAATGAGGAGAAGCAGTAACCATATCCTACCACTCGTCCGCACTCCAGAGAAACAGGAGGACAACGCGCAACATGCATAGACATTATATAGGTAGACGCCCCATGGACTGGCCCTGCCTATTGGAGCTGACGTTTCAGTGCGGCCACTATTTCGCGACCCCAATGCATTTATTTGTACTGCGGAAGCTGTTTGCCCAACTAAAATGAATCATAACTCCCTGAATTTGTTTTATCCGATTTTCAAACGGTTTGGTTTGTTACAAACGACAGAGAATGTGGTTATGATACAGGATGCTGTCACACATGAAAAAACATGTTTTAATGCTGAAACACGTTGTTTCAACAGCATATTTCATAAATGTATGCTCTTTAACCGACATATGGCATATTGATGTATAACTACGTGATTTCATTCTGAAATACTTTGTTTTATGCTATTTAGCAGACAGACATGTAGTATGGCATGTTGTTAAATATGTAAATAAATATGTGCTTCCATTCTGAAATACTTTTGTTGTATGCCCTTAAACAAAGATATATGTGGTATTACAAAGGATTAAATGTATATATTAATACATGTTATATTTTAATAAAGAAACAAGTTGGATTGTCCATTTATATTTATTTCACTCTCTCACATGTAGAATCCTGAGTCTTTGCTACACACCAATTACAAATTCTTCATATTTTTGAGTGTCGTGCATGCACATATTTTTTTAGTTTAGTTTAGTTTTTTTTAGGCCTAGAAATTTGTTATTTAAAATTTCTAGGTCATTTCAGTGTCTTACACTACCCTGCTTGCAAATAGGGCTGCAGCTTAAGACCCTTGAAATATAACTGTTTTTCATAGCTTCTTGCAACTTAGTTTGTGAAATATAATGATAACAAATGAATAAGCTTAAAATTTTGGTCCATCTACTGGATTTCTCACCAAGTAAAAGCTAATGTTGAGACCCAGTCTCAGCCCAAAATGGTGATCTGCACCGTGTAATCTACTTTCAGTAGTTATCAACGCTTATTGTGACCGTCAGCTGCAGAAAATTCGGGTAAAGTTGCCCCCTCAGTGTTTGCTCCCGTTGGCACCTATGCCAGCCTTGAGTAGGAGAGACCCATCCAAGATGGCGGCGATTCGCTCCAGCAGGCAATGAGAAGCATAGACATTATATAAGCCTCGTTGGGCGGGTTCTACCTTTGCTGCGAATGCGTCAGAGCATCTGTCATGTTAAATGTAGCAAATCTGCAGTTAGACTCAGTCACTTAAACAGTATCAGAGGGACTTTGATCCCAGAATATACTATATATTCGTAATATTTTTATTTTTGTAATATTACGTGTTTATTTTTGTATCCTTTTGGCTTCATTTTCCTGACTTTATTCTCGTAAAGAATAAAAATATTTATAAGTATTTAACCTGGCCCTATTACTCCAGGACTAAGATAGTTTTGCAAACTGTGACTATTCTGGAAATATTCCCCCTTAATTGTCATAATATTACGTGTTTTTCATAATATTACCACCTTTGTCTTTTTTTTACTTTATTCTCCTATGACTTTTTTCTCATACTAGTAATTTTATCTCCTTAATACTCCCCCAAAAGGTTTGTTGCTAATCTGTGTCTATACCAGATCTTAAAAGGTTCACACGGTTTTATGAAATAATGAAGACCACAATGACTAGATTTAACCAATTGATTTTTATATTCATAACACATACACACACACATATATATATTTCTCTCCGCTTTCTGTCTCTGTCTCTCTCTCTCCCTCTCTGTCATATATATATATATATATATATATATATATATATATATATATATATAAAACCCAATGGGAGTTCCCAGTGTGTGTGTGTGTGTGTGTGTACATATATACTATATATGTATACATATATGTCATCTTGGAGCGGTTGTCCTATTTGGATATCAGTCAGTCACCAAACGTTGTTTTCCAACACATCTTGTTTGAATATAATCGAATATAATTGTGTATTAATAGTAGCGTTTCCATCAACGTTATTAACACAAATTCTGACGTATAGCATTGTTGATGGAAATGGAAAAATTCAAATTAACTCACTAAATTTCGCCAAAAAAAGAACATCAGTCCTGTGATGTGCCAAGAGTGAGGCATCCTTGGACCGCTCATTTGTAGGATTGCCACTTATCAAAGGAAGTGAACTCGCTCACAGGTTTGACCAGAAGAGGGCGATCATATTTTATTTTTCATTCCATTTGTAAATTCAACAGAGAACAAAGCAGTGAATATTTGTTACGAAGTGGATGTCAAATATGCAGACTTCAGTGTCCCTGGTTGGTTAAAAATTACCCTGAATAAAAACAATATAAAAACATTACACTAAACTGATAAAATGATCTCTAAAATATAGTGTAAATAAATTAATTGATGGATTCTAGGTTAATCTTAAGCGACTATCTGTATATTATTGTCCTAGACAAGCTCTCTAAACAGCAAGGATAAAAGCCTGCATCTACATTCGGTGTGATCATATCACAACAAATGTGATAGAGCCGAAGACGGAGCGGAATGGATCCACAGCTTTAACCCAATGGGAGTTCCCAGCACAGGCTGTAGTTTGTGTCAGGAGAACTGGCTCCACACCTGCCAACAGCAAATTACATTTGATGAAAACGCAAGTATAAAGAAGCAAAACCTAATATATACAACAGCCTATATATATATATATATATATATATATATATATATATATATATATATATATATATATATATATATATATATATATATATATATATAGATAGATAGATAGATAGATAGATAGATAGATAGATAGATAGATAGATAGATAGATAGATAGATAGATAGATAGATAGATAGATAGATTAGATTAGATTTTATTTTAACTTATGTTAGTTTTGGTCCTCCATATCGGTTCATGGTATCTTAACTAATTGCCAGTAACTAGGAATGACAGCAGATCAGCCATGAAGTTATATGCCACATAAAATCCCAGAGCTGGGTCATGCTGTGCAGAGCTCACCCAGCTACAGGCCTCCAAGCTTCATGCGGCCTTCAGATTAGCTCAGGGACCGTGTGCAGAGAGCTTAATGGAAAGGATCTTTATGGCTGTACTGCTGCATCCAGTCCTTACATCATCAGGTGCAATGCAACATACCGAGACATTTTGGACAATTTCATGCTCCCACCATTGTGAGAACAGTTTGGAGATGTGACCTTACTGTTCCAACATCACTGGAACAACAATCCAAGGTCCATAAAGATATGGATCTGCACGTTTAGTGCAGACGAACTTGATGGCCTGCTTAAAGTCATGACCTTAGCGTGACAGAACACCTTTGAGATGAGTCAGAGCACACACGGTGAGGCAGGCCTTCTTGTCAGACATAAGTGCCTGACCTCACAAATGCACATCTGTAAAAAAAAAAAAGGTGAAAAACTTTCCACAAACACACTCCTAAACTCTGTGAAAAACCTGTTATAGTTACCAAAAAATTAGCTGAGAATATAATAAACCACATGGCAAGAATGGGATGTCATGTTACTCTAGTTCATATGAGTATAATGGCAGATAAATACGTTTTGGCAAGAGATAAAGTAAATTAAGTCAATTGGGTTTTTTTTCTCTGAACAGGAAATTGCTGCAGATAAGGCCAAAACTAAACATAATCAGCTTTTAAATTGCATTTTAACCAGCAACAGAGAGGGAACTTTACTACACACAAGAGCATTTAAAGCTTATATAAACAAGAACAAGTCTTATAATGCATTAAATAATCTTAAGCACATAGGTTGTTGTTTTTTTAGTATGAAACCATGTTCACAACTTTTTATAAATCTGCTTGGACCTTTATTGGCATCACATAATTTTCCACAATACTGTGTGTTCACATTAAAAACGTTTCAAGATTGATAATTTTGTATCGGACAGATTTGATTAGAGGAAAAATTGTTTTTGCAGATACCTGTGGGGACACGAAGCAGCGTTATATTTAATGATAATCCCTTCCTGTTATCAGTGATATATTAACCATTTGTCTTGAACGGCCTTTCTACCTCCTAAAAGGAAAGTAATACAAAGCTTTGTTTTTCTTCCCTCTGTACCTTTTCGATGTTATTGAGCTTGAGCAAATGGAAAAACAGAAAATGTTTGTGTTCCTTACAGGGACTGGATGTGCAGGCAGAACCAGTTTCTTCAGAGCGGTTTCGCCCGCTCGTCCACTCTTGAGTTTGTTTTTTGAATCAAACTAAGAAAACACATCTAAAGCAGGAAGAATTGTGTCTTATGAGTAAATGTAATAATCTGCTGCTCCTGTTTTGCACAAACCTTAGTCCGAAGTCCAGCAGTAAATCGGTGCAGCAGCAATGTTATGATGCAGCAATAAAGTGATCTTACACCTCAAGAAATTCAGCAGAAAGGAGTGGAGGGGTCAAAGTCTCCAGGTGCGTGCCAGCAAACAGTGACTAACACGCAAATCGGAGAGCAGCATTTAAAGCTATTTTAGTTGTTGTTTTGTCTGTTGCAGCGGACAGCGTCAGAAAGGCCGATTTCATTTTACATTTTGCACATGTTTTTATGCGACGACAGAGGCGCTGACTCACACCGTCTGGTTGCAATGATACAGCTAATTTTGCATCAAGGAACAAGAAGACAAACAAGACCTGAGTTTGCAGCGATCACTGTGGACGACTTTGATTGACACTGCCAAAAGGCCATTACAGTAAAATCAACATTTAGCATTTATGAAATAAAAAAAAATAAGAAATACAATAAATGTAAAATGCCTACTAAAGATATTTACACTCTTTGAACATCTTCACTTTTCCCCCCAAGAAGCTTTTACTTAGACTCTGGCTTTGTGGTGTTCTGTTTTCTGTTTCTCTGATAAGTAAAATCTGAAAGGTGTGGTGTGCTTTTGGGTTCAGTCCTCTTGTTAGCTTCTGCGCTGAACCCCATCTGTGCCATTTCAGCTTGACTGGCTGACTGCAAGCATCTGAGGCTCAGACTCTGGCCTCACTGTTCCTGTTCGTTTAAAGCTGCCTGCTCCCTGACAACCCCAGCTGCTCTTGCTTGCTCCTGTCTAGCAGTTCTGCGTCTCCAGAGATTGAAACCTTTGCCGATTGTTCTTTGCAAAAAAAAAGTTCAAACTTGGTCAGATCGAGCAATACTTGCCACAGATTATCAGTTAGATTTACAGTTGATGACAAAAATCACACATTGCTGTAGTTTTCATCCATTCTCGGATTCATCCCAGTGAATTCCTCTTTTGCAAACCTGTCACATTCTTTCAGGTTTCACCCCATTTTGGCATGGAGCTTGTGTCTTCAGCTCACCACAGGTTTTCAATGAGATTCAAGTCCTCACTTTGTGCTGGTTAGTCATCAGCATTCAATTTGGACTTCTGGAGGTGATTCACAGCAACTGGAAGCGACCCACCCATAAAGATTACCTGAAAGGTTGAAGGTCATACAAATGCAGGTTCTTATTTCCTTCATGCAACCTGTTTTCTCGTGTGGCGTGATGCAACCCTGGTTTAATACATTTAGGATACCATTTTGGAGGGCAAGGTTATCCTGGCACATGTAAGCAATCTGTTTCTTCATATGGTATGACAGAAATAACAAGACAGGACATGTGGAGGAAAACAATATGAAAGGATGAATGTTTTGGATCATTGTCATGTTTAAACAACAAAGTTACAACCCAGGCACACTTTACTCCTGACTTCTCTAGGTCTCTTTCCTGAATTTTTATACTGTCTCAGAAAATTAGAATATTGTGATAAAGTTCTTTATTTTCTCTAATGCAATTAAAAAACATGAAATGTCATACATTTTGGATTCATTACAAATCAACTGAAATATCGCAAGCCTTTTATTGTTTTAATATCGCTGATTATGGCGTACAGCTGAAGAAAACTCAAAAATCCTATCTCAAAATATTAGAATATTTCCTCAGACCAAGTAAAAAAAAAAATTATAACAGCAAAACAAAATCAAAGATTTGAAAATGTCCATTAATGCACTTAGTACTTGGTTGGGAATCCTTTTGCACAGATTACTGCATCAATGCGGCGTGGCATGGAGGCAATCAGCCTGTGGCATTGCTGAGGTGTTATGGATGCCCAGGATGCTTCAATAGCGGCCTTTAGCTCATTTGCATTGTTGGGTCTGGTGTCTTTCAGCTTCTTCTTCACAATACCCCACAAATTCTCTATGGGGTTCAGGTCAGGGGAATTGGCAGGCCAATCAAGGACAGTAATGCCATGGTCAGTACACCAGTTACTGTGAGAATCTTATGTCGTCTCTTAACCACTACCATACTTGTGATTTAGTTTACTGAACCAAGCTGAGTGTTTTTCAAGGCTCAGGAAACCCTGCAGTGTTTCGAATTAATTAGACGATTCAAGTGATTAGTTGAATAGCCTACTAGTATACTTTTTCACGATATTCTATCGTGAATATCTATCTATCGTGAATATCTATCTATATTTTGAGATAGGATATTTGGGTTTTCCTTAGCTGTACTCCATAATCAGCGATATTAAAACAATAAAAGGCTTGCGATATTTCAGTTGATTTGTAATGAATCCAGAATGTATGACATTTCATGTTTTTTAATTGCATTACAGAAAATAAAGAACTTTATCACAATATTCTAATTTTCTGAGACAGTCCTGTATATACTTTCACTACTGGAAAGTATTATTATTATTATTATTATTATTTAATTTTTTTGATCATCTAACACATTATAGTGTGACTAAAAGAGTTGGTTAGTTTACCTGAGAGACTACGGTACAGGTAACAGGGAGGCTAAGCTGCCTGCCGGCTGGCCCCTCCCACATAAATCAGTGCCGCAGAAAGAGCCGCTCCCGCCGCTGATTGGCTGCAATCACGGCGCTGTGGTGATTCCTCTCAGACAGACCGGAGCGCCCGGCTTGTAAGGTTCCAGCTCACAGCTCCAAGTCAAACTGACGACTCGGGATTTTTCTTCAGGTTCTTTACCTTCATCTCTGCTGAAAGCCAAGCAGAGAAGGAAAAGGAGACACCAAGGGGAATTAATCGATGAGGAATTTATTCATCTAAATGCACAGTCCCGGATTGAGATCCTCTCGGACGGCTTCGGGCGACAGGGGAATATTTATTTATTTTTTCCCCCTTGCTGCTGATCTCGTGATGTTTTTTTGAAATCCATCAGCCTGGAGATTTGAATGAGGATGACTGCGCTCATGAGGAAGATGCAGCAGGTGCTCTGCGTCCTGCTGCCGTGCGCTCTCCAGCTCTGCTGCGCTAACACACAGCAAGGTGGGTCCATAAACACACACACACATAAGCATCCTCAGCAGTTTGTTTATTGATAACCAGACACATTTACTCTGCTGTAGCCTCACTACTACTACTACTACTACTACAGCAGACTCCACAGGGTTAGAACCGCAATGGCTGCTTCCAAAAAAAAAAAAAAAAAAAACCTGTTCTGCAAACATGAAACTTGTTTGCTGTGAGTCACCTGCACCTCTCCCACGACTCTGTGTGCTTTATCATGTTTGTCTCAATTGTTTCAAGGTTTGGCGACAGAGCCCAACCTTTTTACCCACAGAGGAGCCACACTCGGGGCAAAGTATGTGTCCCAGATTGTGAAAGGGTTATCTAAGAAATGTTGAAACCTCCTTTGTTTAATTTTAATCAATAGTAGAGCAACTATCCAGACTTTTTAGTTAAGTAAAAGCTGGTTGTAAATGAGACAAATGCAAAAAAAAAAAAAAAAAAAAAAAAAAATGTATCAATCTGTCTGTCTGGACTTTGACTGGACCATTTCAACAGATTAATTCATTTTTTTCCTAAACCGTTACAACACAGCTCTGGATGTATTTTTATGTTGGTCGTTCTGCTGGAAGGCGAAACTCCACTTCAGGCTCAAGTTGTTTTTTTTTTCATCCTACATTGCTCATTATCTAGCTTCTTCCATCTCCCCATAAACTCTAATCATATTTCCTGTTAGAAGTTCAACCAGTAGTTATCCAGTTGACATTTTCTCGCACCTGAGCGGGGGATCTCTGTAGCCTCTCCAGAGTTACCAATGGCCTCTTGGCCTCTTCTCTGATTAGTCCTCAAAGTTGTTCAGATGGAGGGTCGTGTTTTCGGCAGGGTTACAGTTGTGCCGTCCTTTTTTTCTTTTTCCATTTTTAGATGATGGATTGTACACTACAGTCTTGGTTTGGACTCACTCTCACTGTTTTTAGAGATGCTATAAAATTAAATAATCAACCAACCAATAGAGAAAAACGTTTGTGTGAATATTTCTGATTTTTATACGCATAATGTCATTTGTTTCATAGCAAGTATGTCACACATGACATTTTACGCCATCAGAAACTTTAATTGGTTTTGATTCTATTTACTTTTAAATGTAGGTTGACATCAAAATGTAATTATGCTATTTAGCTTAATGCCGGTGAATAATGTTGAGTAACTGACTGGGAGTAAGTGAGGGGCTTTCAGTAGTGGAATAAAGGCAGGGCGGGCCAAAGGTTGTATGGGGCCTTAAGCAGAATTTGATTTGGGCCCCTCTTCACGAGCAGCACCTCAGTCCAGATATGGTGGAATCTGGGAGAAGGGGGCCATTTTTAATTGGATGAGTTTCAAAAAACAATCACCGATAATTTGTTGTCATTTGCTCAAATGTCTTAGTGAACGAGCCATGCTCCAACACAAGAAAAATATTAAACGTATCTTTGTACTTTTTCCAAATAACTTTGCTTGTTCATCTTAAAATCAAATATGAAATAATAAAAAAAATAATTAATTTAGCTACACTGAAAAACTCAAATCAAACTTAATACAATTGTCATCCTAAATAACGATTACAAGAATTGTTCAACAATGATTTGTGTTAAATTCAAGCATTTAAAGGAGGACCTCGACAGCTTGGCGGACCCTACGCAGCGGCTTAGTTCACTTGTGCCGGCTCTGAGTTAAGGCTATAACTGAGCTGTAGAGAGGGAAAGATGTTAATTGTTCCGAGATGCCATAAAAGTTTAGAGGAGTGCAGTGCTCGAGTAAATATGTTGTTATTTAAGTATTTAGGTGAGTGTAAAGGAGGAAGAGATGTTGTGATTTGAAACTGTGTGAACTTTGGCCATAAGTTGTTTTTGCCACCTGGCTGCCAGTGACTAAACTGTGTCTCTGATTGTGAAGAAAACAATGTGAACATGAGGTCATGGATTGCTCAGGTGACAGAGCCGCTGGTGAACATTCATACTCCACAAGATTCACTAAAAGCACAATATGAATGCAAAGGTATTACTTTCTAATAATTGATCTGGAAAGTTTTTTTTTTTTTGTTTGTTTTTTTTTCCGTAACGGGGAGGAAACATTACAAAATAATGGATTATAGCTTATCCAAAGTTTTTAACAAGTGTAAAAAAATGCTCACAATTAAGGAGGACAGTCACAATTTTTCTGACTTGCTGAAAACTTGAGCTCAAAATATTCAAATTAAACTGTAACTTGAATTGTTTTAAGCATTTGTTGGTTATTTCTCTTTTTTTCCTTTTTATTTCAGGATTTTAGCAAAATTATTTAAGTTAATAGGTTAACTCTAAAGTGATTTGGGATATAATAATATTTGTAGTCTACTTTTTATTTATTCTACTTTTTTTAAACAAATCTTAACACAAATATTCAATGTCAGTTTATTTTATCTATTGCCGCCCATCAAATGTATTGCCACATCTGATAATGATTGCATACTTTTTGCAGTACCATAATCTTATACTGAAAAATTTTAGGGAAAAAAAATATTTAAAAAAATCCACAAAAAGAAGTATTTATCCATCCATCCTATTATTTCATTACAAAATTGCTAATTCCTCAGTATTGAAGATGATGACAGTTCCTATAAAATACATTTTACTGAACCATTTTCTCATACTTTTTAATTTGAGCCGTCAATGAACTTTTTATTGATAATTCGACACTTATTCCCGGGATGTGAGAAGGTTACAGTCAGCTTTGCTTCTCTTAAAAATGTGAAACATGAGAACACATGCGGATCAGGTAATGCTAATCTGTGCGGATCTTCAAAAGTCTTAAAATGGCAACAACAAACCCCAGCCTTGCTGATTAGATGGGTGTTTTTCAACCGTGGTCCACAACGCTCGCTGTCCTGCATGTTTCAGATGTCTCTCTGCTTTGACACTGATTTAGATGATTTGCAGTTCAGCAAAAGCCTGTTGATCAGCCATCAGTTGAAATCAGATGTGCTGAATCAGGGAGACATCTAAAACATGCAGGGCAGTGTGCCTTGTAGACCAGGGTTGAAACACACTGGATAAGGCAATATAAAATGTTCTTTTTACAGCACCCCCCATATTTAGCACCCTACTTAAAGATGTGCAAAAAGCTTTGGGTTGCATTTATGTTTTGTTGCAGTACAACCGCTGTTGATCCGCAAAAATGTTAAAGATTTCACCTTTAGGTAAATGTATTCATTAATATTAAAAAATGTACGTGTAGAAATATTTTTTAAATAGATGCTACAACAGTGAAACACCTAACAATCCATATTAGAAGCATTGTGTTGAAACATTTTCTTGTACATGTATACTTGTTTAACTTGAGGAGATAGTCCAGCAAGTTTTATTTGGTAATCCGTGACTTCTTGTTTTCCTACAATGATAGATGCCTGTTTTTTTTTTAGCTTCTCTTCAAAATCGGAAGGCAAAGAAAACATGTCTTTCAAGTAAGATCCAATCCGTTGGTTTTCAGATTAAGACAGCAAGAATCTAGTCACTGTAAAAACTTTTGTTTTACAGAGCACTTCACATTTATTACCTATTCTGTTAAACATGTCAGGAATTTTTTTTAAATAAATTAATCATTATTATACAGCAACATAATTTAACATAAAAATGTTAGTAAACTTCAAACTTTTATATAATTTGCCTACCAGTATTTCTTTAAACCTGACTTTAAGAAGAAAAAAAAACATGTTAAAATCCCTCACAGTTCCTGTGCAGCAACTTCGTGACTTCTTGTTTTTCTGGAGAATAAACCTGACGCGACAGGGAAGAGAACAAAAAATACAATTCAAGTAAATTAAATGTATTGGTCTCTATAAGAAAATGTCAATAAAAGTCTAGTTGATTAAATTTTTACACCTAAGCCAATGTAATTGTCTTTCTATTTACAGCATGCTGCACATTTATTGCCTCCCATAAAAAGATGTGTGGAAAAAAAATAATGATCTTAAATTACAAAACATCACTATAAATGCTATCTGAAAAATCCAACCTAGGTTTAAGTAAATTTATTTAATTACATCAAATTTATTGTGAGATAGCGGCCATTTATCTTAATTATTTTTCAAATTGGGAAGGACAAGAGTACTCGCCAAGGCAGATGTGTTGGTGCGATAAATCAATATTTGATTGCAAAACCAGCTAGCAGACTAAACCTGCACATAATTCTGCTCATAACTCACAACAATGAAATTAATGAATTAATAAAGGTAAAAAGCTATAAATATGGAGGGTGCACTCTTGAACATAAAATCAAGAAAACACATTATGCAATCCCTCTGTAAGTAAACAGGTTACATGTTTGTCAATTTAAAATACTTCCTGTATTAATGGTGTCATTGTGCAATCAGGAAGAGGGTATGACTTTTATTTCTAATGACTAATGCTGGAAGTGAATTTAATATCATGAACAAAGTTATAAAATATGACTGCATTTTTTTGTTTAGTTTTAAATTTCAATTTGAATTTTTGTTTTGAATTTTTTTATTCTGTAACAAGTGTGACCAAAATGAGCGATGCACCCAAAAGCAAACATCTGAAGGTAACTCACAGCAATTTCAGTAAAGTCACCTAAAGTAGCAACATAAGAAGGATATTCCAATCTGTTTATGCACTATTTCTGCCAGTAAACAAGAGAGTTCAGAATAAAGAGAACCAGTTCATGCGTTAACGTTTTCCTTTTTGAACATGCATGCGCGTGCACTCTCAAGGTATGCAGTAATCTCTGGGTGCGCAGTGCCAAGTTTCTGTTTACAACAGTCAGCGTCTCCTCTGCTTCTATTGAACTTGTTTATCTCCTCCTCCCTCTATTATTCTTCCCTCCCTCTTTTGTTTTGCAGAGCTGAAGCCTTGGTAACAGCTGAATAATAAAAAATAATAACCTGATCCATGCTATGCTTTCATTTGTGTGTCAGGTTACAAGTTAGCACAGGGGACAGTGATGCCATGCAGCAGAGAGCTAATCTGGTTTTTGGAAACTTATTGAGGATCTGTCACACGGCAGCGTCTTTAAAGAATGAGAAAACACACAGAGAGTGTTTGCGGACAGAGGAGGATTTGGAAACACATCTACTGCTGCTTTCCACTCTTGCAGAATGGAGTCATTGTGTTCGTGTGAGCTTGTATATATTGACTCAGTGCCCTCCACCTCATTCTTGTTTCCTCCATCATCTATCTGCTGATAGTGGAAGTCCTCCTCTAACAGAAAACAAAGCCCTCCTCAAGCTGCAGCCTGCACGTTATGTAGAAGGTGGACATACCATGTTTTTCACATTCTGTCTTGTGTAAGTTTGTAATGGTTTGACCCCCTGTGCACTGGGCTGTACCTGTTCTGCATGCATACTCTGCTTACTCCACCAGGTGGAAGGTTCCCGAACATACGTGCTCACAGGTGGCAGCTCAAGCAGCTCAAGCAGCATATAGAGTCAACAGGGCCAGTCATCCGCTGATAGCGCTGAGCTGCTCTCAGATAAAGATAAAGAGCATTATGGTAGAGTGGCTCATTAAGCCATATAATTTCAAACAGGCTGCAGAACCTGACGGAGAAAAATAAGGAGCCTGATGTATGGCAGGTATCAAAGTCAATACAGAAGATTTTCCACAGGACATTATGAAAACACTTTTTTTGCCAGCTGTACTTTTCTTTAGCTATAGATTACTTTTGTAGCATTAGAAAAGAATGGTTTCCATGATTGTAATGGGGAATGAACATTTTGCTAGAAGAAGAAGAGAAAAATGAAACTTCTAAAATTAAAATAAAGAAAAGCAGATTTATTTTTTCATTTTATCTTGAATTTTACAGTGAGAAATATACAAGTTATATATTACAACAGCACACACTATCCCATTTGGTCATTTTAGAAAATACACACATCATCTGGGTATTTGTTCTTAATGTCATTGTGAAAACTTGTCACGTGTCATTCCCTTTACATGGACATATTTTACATAAAAAGTTACATAATGTACCAGTTTGCCGAAGAAATTTAAGAAATAAAATATTTACAACTACTTTAAGAGTTTTGGACAAGGTGTTTAAAAAAAACTTGAAAATACATTGAAACAACTTTAGATGTGACCACACAGACTTTTTGTGGGGATTCTTTTTGTGTAGAAAGGAGGCAGGCACAATATTGGTAAAGAAAAATAAAAAGCCTTTTTTTTTTTAACTGTCAGTAATGTCAATAGCCCCACCACCTTTGACACACAGAGTCGGTGATGCCAAAGACTGAATGTAAACCATGCAATAATACAGAGAATGGTGGTTTTAAGGCGTGAGAGAACATGACCTGTAGCACTGAGTGATGATGGCAAGAAATTACACAGAAACCATGTACACAACACAAAGAAACAGGTGAAAATGGAAGAAGGCAAATACCAACTCGACGAGAATGCACTAAAATTAAACACAAAATCAACTCAACACAACACTGGAAATAAATTAACTGAAAGTCCAACTGATCACCACGCATTTTTCACTATTGATAAATCACTAGCAGAATCCAGTCAATCCAGAGAAGCACAACAAGTTTGTCAAACTATTTATTTCCTTGAATTTGCGAATGTGTGCAAAGGCATTGTAGAGGTATGTAAAAAAAAAAAACTGCAACAAGATTATAAAACAATTTTTGTTGCTGAACCAGGAAATAATGTCTTATGTAAAGTGTTGTTCTTTGCTCTTCTTTGAAAGGGATGTTGACTGTCATCTCGCCTTAAACCTGCATTGGGTGTAACTGACAGATGCAGATCAGCTACTCACGAAACGGGTCACAGAGTTTGTTTTTTCTGTATGAATTTTATTAAAAGTGAACTTACCAGCTGTAGTTAATTTTTCTTGTTGGTAACTTCATTTAGTAGAAATCCAGATTAGTTGGTTGGTGGAAAAAGCTAGCAGTGTGGAAGAGGCCATGTCCCAAGCAGAGTTCTCCTTTCTTAAAAAAACTATAATCTCATAGGGGTTTATGGACAATGTTTTTTATTGATTTTTACATTAAACCTCTTTCTTTCTTTTAGTTAGTTACTCTGACTGTAAAATCTTAAAATGTTAAATTCCCTGTGCATTTGGCAGGGAAGATTATTGGCAGCACACCACCTCCAACATCTAGTTCCTGTATAAGTAATGATAGTCTTCTAGTCTTCTGGTGCAAACGTGAAGATGTCAAAATATAATTTGTATAATCTGCTATGAAGTTATCTATTTTAGATTAGGTTTTTTTCCAAGGTAGTAGAAGTTCACTTTGGATTTGGCAACTCTTGGTACAGCCATTAGATCAGTCTTCTGGTTTCTACCAAACTGATTCTGAAATGAGGATCTTTGAATTAAGGTCTGTTAAAAAAAAATTGCAAGTCAGCATCTTAGTTGCAGCAGGTACTGGAGTCTTCAATTAGTATGAAATTAGACAGTCCAGGAAGATGCAGCTAATAATCCACTAGCTTTCCTAGTAATCGGGCTAGTGTGAAAGTAGCAAAGACCACGGTGGACTTCTATCACCATCTTAAAAGATGTCCAATTTCCAATGAGCCTTTAAACTGCTGTTTACCTTTGCATTAGCCCATTATCTACACAGAAGCTGCTGGATTTTTGCATGGGAAATGAAGCTAGTGGATGTTGCACCACCAATCATCTTCCCTATCAAACACTTACTGGGAATTGAACATATTAAGCTTTCCCTGTTAGAGAAACGATGTAATGGAATGGAGAAGCAAAAAAAACAACAAAAAAAAAACAACAAAAACATATGAAACACAGTGTCCTGAAATGACTGACATTTCTTTTGGAGACTGGAGTAGCTTTAAGATTGTTTAAATCTGCCGTTGCCTCTTGAACTAGGCATTACCTTCATCCCACCAGACCAACCAATCTGGATTCATACTTAATGAAGACAGCAACAAAGATATTTTGTAGAAGCAATATATTCTAAACCGAATACAAAATGTAAAAATATCTTTGCCTTCACCAAATACAAATGTGGCATCCAAAAATAGTTGGGGGATCTTCCGAAAAATAATGTCCTGGTTGTTCCAGGAAGTTCATGGATGTCACTACCAGAAAACAAGCTTTGATCCGATCAGGACAACCAAACAAACCTGTTATATTAGAAAGATGACCAATCGAAACAGAAAAAAAAAAACATCTGCGTGACAAAACACCAAGTAAAACGTTTTTTGTTTTCGCTCCTTCATATTCGTGGTGCAAAGTCAGGTCCAGTGAACCCGTAGTTCTCAGAAAAAATTAAACAACTCTCAATATGACTTTATGATCGCTGATAAGCTTGTTGCCACACTTGAACACACACTGAGTCCTTTTTCCATTCCTTCAGGGGACATTGCAATGACATGATTTTATTTCCAGGAGACTAAAGCAGTTTTTTTAAGGGGTTCAAATAATAACTCGCTCATAAAGCAAGTTATCCATGTGAAACAAACCTCAGCAATGTTTTTCAAGACAAAATATTAAAGGAAGAGCACTAACCGTGGGCTTTGACCTGGCTGCTGTGCCGCTGCTCTAGAGTTAATAATCATCAGTCTTTTATGCCCTAGTTGATCCTGTTCATGGCAGGCTGTTTTTTTTTTTTTTTTACTCGTATATAGTTTTTTTTTTTAGTCTTAAGATCCTGTGTTGTGTAACTTCTTTTTAAAATTTGGTGAAATAAACACAAAAAGCTATGAACTGTATAGCGCAAAGAGTTTCTTATGTGCTTGAGACCAAGAATTGAATGCCTGTTTTAGTTAAAGGATCGGTTGCCTAGAAATACCCTTTCAGAATAATCTGTCAATTTTAGCCATGCAGGGCTTTTTAAAATCGTTCTGCTTTTATCATCAATAACATTAGAAATCATGAAAACACGCCTTTATAAATTCAGCTTCTACATTTTAATAGGTCGCTCCAATTTATTGCACATTCAAAACTTGCTGAACTCACTAATGTCACCTTCAATTATTGTGTAATTTAAGGGTGTTTTTTTTTTTTTTTTTTTTTTTGAAAATTCTAAGTTTGACATGATACTGCCTCAATAAAATGTTAGTGTATGTTTTTACGTCTTTACCAGGGGTTGGCACATAAATGTGGCTGGCATTGTTTTTGTGTTCACGGGTTCCTATGTGACGTTCAGATCAACAGTCACGTTGAGCTTGTTGTTTTGCTCTCTGCATCATCTCCCGTGTTTCCCTGGCATTTGAATAGCAAAGTAGCTTCATGGCGATGCCGACTGGGTGAACTCCCACAGACCATAAACAAGGCCCAGAGTGTTGGTCGGGCAGAAGGACATGTCCTGATCACAATCCTCGACTTGTTTCACACTGTTACAGTAAATTCATTCATATTCACCAAAGCGAATACAACCTCTCGTGGTAAACAGTCTTTGTGAAAAAGCACACTGTTTGCCCATGAATTCTTTATTACGATGTGTGTGAGAGTATCTGTTGTTGAGTTATCAGTCACTATTTTTGATTTAGATTTTTTTAAGGTACCATGCATCTTCTAAACAAGGAAAGACGTCATTAAAATCCGGGCAAACATATGTTACATAAGAAAACAAATGTTTCAAATATCCAACGCCTTGAAAAAAAGCATCCATACCCCTTGAATGTTTTCAGATTATATCAGACTAAAAAAATAAAATTATCAGTATTTTATTAGGATTCCATATGATAGACCAACAAAAAGTACAGCATATTTGGGAAGTGTAGGGAAAACCCCTCCATTTAACCATGCAGGGTCACAGCCGCCTGTCTCAAAGCGGTCATTGGGTGAAAGGTGTGGTACAGGTCACCGGTCTATCAACCATGCACGCACACACTAACACTTAATTTAGAGAGACCAATTAACCTAACAGTCATGTCTGTGGACCGTGGGAGGATGCCTGGAAGAACATGCAAACTTCATGCAAAAAAGACCCCAGTAAAGGATTTGAACCCAGGAGGTTCTTGATGTAAGGCAACATTACTGCCAATGGTGCCACTGCATGGTGCCCAGTTTAGGGAAATTACAAATCTTTTACAAATAAAAAAAAAATGCTTGAAATTGTGCATATATTTGAATCTAGCAATTTTAAGTCAACACTCCATAGAACATTTCACTGCAATCACAGTTGGAAGTCTTTTGGGGTATGTTTCTACCAGCCTTTCCTTTCCTTTTCTTGATTTTATTTATTAATTTATTACACTTTTGGCCATTTTTTGCAGACCGTGTGGACGGAACATCAATCAACATCAAATCGTACCAATGATTCAAGTTCGAAATGTGCTGACTTGGAATCTGTCTGTGTTACTCCATTTAATTGACTTTGAGACATGTCTTATGAATTGGCGCTATATAACTAATGAACTGAACTGAAATGAATAGTCAGTTGGGTCTGGGTCTTTACTTTGACTGGGCCATTTTAACAAATTATTTGACCTAAACCAATCTATTGTAGCTCTGTCTGTGTATTTAAAGTTAGAGTCCTGTTGGACGGAAATAGTCTCAACTATTTTACAACCTCATGTTTCTTTCAAGGATTGTCTTGGTAGCTTCTAATCAATTTTACCCAGCTTCCATGTCCCGGCTGATAAAAACCATCCCTACAGTGAATCATGGTAGTGGCAGCATTGTGCTGTTCTGTGTTCAGGGTGATGTGTAGTCAGTTTTCCTGACCACACATATCATTCTGTATGTACTTTAAGCAGAGATCAAAGTGAATAAATTCTGCTGTGTTTTGCAGTATATCATAACATTTTTGCGCAAAATTTGGCTTCTTTAAAGGAGGTGATTTAAACTGGATGTATATTTTGATTAGTCCTACATTGCTATAATTCTTTAACCTTACTTTTAAAGAAGGTAAAGCACTTTCAATGGAAAACTGCTGTTAAATGTGCAATATAAATATCCTCTGAGTGAAATATACCTACATGAAATAATAGCAGCTTCTTTCTTTATTTCTCCAGTGGTTTTTTGCACTGGCACCCATAACGGCCTGAGCATGACAGGAAACTCTGAGATCCAGTACAACCTGATGAAGGAAAGGTACAACAACTGCAACATTGTGATGGGGAACATCGAGGTCAACATGATGGAGCACACCCGAGACTTGAGCTTTCTGCAGGTGAGCCTGTGAACATCACCCTCTGTGTAGAGCAGATTATTAGTAATCCTTTCACAGAAAATGTGTCACTGGAGAAACAAAAATGCTAACCAGTCCAGACAGAGATGTGGAACTAGCCTGGGGGTTCCACCAAATCGGAAGCAAATCAGATTGTGCACTGGAGATGATATCACTATGAGATCATTATTTGTCAACGTGATGCGAGTTTGTCTAACACATGTTTTTCTATTGTTGTAATTTTGAACCTTGCAGTCTATAAAAGAAGTGACAGGCTACGTTCTGATCGCTGTGAACCAGTTCAGTCGCCTCCCTCTCGACAACCTGCGCGTAATCAGGGGCACCACTCTTTACGATGACCGCTATGCCCTGGCCGTCATGATGAACTACCAGAAAGACGGCCAGCACGGTCTTCAGGAGCTCGGCCTGACAAACCTCACAGGTATGATGTGTGTGTTTAAAGTGTGTGGGACGAATCAGATAAGAGCTGGATGTGGCGCTTAGTGAACTCCCACGCGCTGTAAGTCAAACCACACCCCTTCAGAATGTCGTCTGTCAGTGAAGTAGCTGCGGAATGTGTCAATGTGTACAACCGCTCAACTGTCAAAGTAACACGAGCCCAGTCCCGCCACACAGCGTTTATATGCTATAGTAAATAAAGTGCCAACGTTTGATAGACTGAGTCATGGGCCTGTCCAGGCCTGCTTTTGATAATTCCTTTGCTTTTTCTGCATATTTGCATGTGTCCCGCCCACAGAGATACTAGAAGGAGGCGTCAAGATCATCCAGAACAAGTACCTGAGCTACGCTCCACAGGTGAACTGGCTCGACATAGTGAAGGATACGTCAGCTCACATCCTAATAGAAGACAATGGTCCTGAAAGTGAGTCTCAATTATGTTGCAAAACCTTTGCAGGTGAAAGTCTATATATGTAAAAAGGAAACTTTCAAAGCACAAACTCAGGAGCCTTGATTAAAAAACAAAAATGTCAGACTGGAGCAGCTTAAGTTTCAGATGTGAAATTCTGTAGGCCTATATATACTTTAATATACCAAGTTTGATTAATGCTACCCATAAACATTAACTTAAGATTCAACAGTTGTTTTATTGTGAAACACACATTAAACTAGAATAAACTGAAATATTGCTGAAAGGTTATTTATTTCAATAAATTCAAGTAAAAGGTTAAAGAAAATGCCTAAAGTAGATTCACTACACACAGAGTGATATATTTAAGCCTCTTTTAACCACAAAGATTATTGCTAAAGAGTGGCATATCAAAGTTCATTAATGGAAAATTAAGCAGAAGGAAAAAGTGTGAGGAGATTCATAAGTGATTGAGGCTTCAGGAGACACCACACAAAGATAATCCAATACATGGGTTACAACATTTACATACATTCCATTTACATTTTTGCATTAAAAATCCTAATCTCACTTTTTAAAAAATTGAATGTGGTGTTTTCATTAGCTGTGAAACGTAATCTTTAATATACTGTACACAAATAAATGTTTGAAATATACCAGTGTGGTCTAATGAATCTACATAGTTTATGGCTTTGACTTTTGGAATTTAATAAAATGCCCTACAAACAAAAATTCTGATTGACTGGTAATTCAGTTTATATGTTTGATGTTTTTAATTTTCAAAATAAGACATTTGCTTTCACCTACTTTAATCTTTAAAACTCCATCCATTGACGACAATTTTTTTTTCTTTCAGAGCCTTGTAATGAAGCATGCCAAGACGTCCCTTGTTGGGGACCAGGACGCAACTGTTGCCAGACCTGTGAGTGACATAAAATTAAAAATTATCATTAATCTAGTAATGAATGAAAATGACAGAAAATGTTGGTTCGAGGAGTTAGATCTTTTACTGTACGCTAATATAAACGCCATGGTAAATTCACAGTATAATTATAATAAATAAACCAAACTCAATTGAATTAACTTTACTGACATTTGTGTGCTCACATTTTACACTCACTTCTGTTTCAGTGACAAAGACTATTTGTGCGCCTCAGTGCAATAGCCGGTGCTTCGGAAGAAACCCGAACGAGTGTTGCCACATTGAATGTGCTGGCGGCTGCAAGGGACCCCTGGATACAGACTGCTTTGTGAGTCTAAAGCTTTAACAATTTTTTTATTGAATGGTGAATCAATTAGCAACATACTTTTTGGAGGACCAGTTTGAAAATAGTCTGTTGTTACAAGTATACTCATTTCTTATCTGTCATAGGTTGGCTAGTTACAATCTATACATTTTTTCCCCCTGAACATTACTTTGATTTTTAGGAGATGACTAGGAGAACTAATGCTCTTTAAAAACATTATATTGAAGTATGTAAAATGTCTTTACCATACCAACATTTAGTAGCCACCTTATTTTCTGTCTGTTGGTTTATTACTTTCACTGTAAAGTTACTGCAAAGCCTCATGTGATAATCAGCAGAAGATCCACAGAACTCACTATTTGTTGGATTAAAAGCCAATATCGTTGTGCATATTCAACACCTTATGTTTCTTTCAGATTATCAGAGGTGTTCCACAAGGATCAATCTTGGGTTCACTCTTTTTTAACATCTAAGCAATTTAATTGAAAATGTTTCTAGATAAAAGGAGCACTTTTTTGAAAATAATACAATGATTTACTGCCCAATACCTCCCTGAACTCATTTTTGGCAGCTGCAAACAACAATTGGGATTACTGATATTCAACACTATTTAAAATTAGTCTAAGAGGAGATTCTTAGTAAACAAACCCTTTATAGTCTGATACAGATAACTCTGAGAAAACTTTTAAATGTTTAAAAAAGAAAAGATTTTTGTTTGCATTAAAAGAAAAGATAAACGTCTGGCATTCAAATTTTCTTTGTATAATAATTGATACGTTAGACCAAAAAATACATTTCCCCTTGTTTTCTGCCTTTTTATAAAGGGTGTGTAAAATAAATTAATTTGTATGTTGTATATTATATGTTCTGAAAATACTGATTTTGTTGAATAGGTGGCAAACATAAATGGTAAATTAAGAAAAAAAAAGGTTATTAAGAAATTTCATAGGCTTATTGCTGAAAAACAGTACTCCCAACTCAGCTGAGATGAACACAAAAGGGAGGTGATTGTCACCCTTGACCTGTAAGCTTGATAAAGAACAAACATGTACATCTAGACAGATTATTTATTTGAAATTACTTATTACATTATTTAAGTTCTGTTTAAAATTAAGCCTTTACATGGCAAAAGTGTGTGTGGAGGCAGGAACAACGTAAAAATACATAACCCTTGTTATGTATTCCTTTTTATCATTATTGTGCTTGATGCTTTGTTTTACAGGCTTGCAAGAACTTCAACAACTCAGGCTCATGCGTGCCCCAGTGTCCCCAGACTCTGATCTACAACAAGCATACGTTCAAAATGGAGCGCAATCCCAATGCCAAGTACCAGTACGGCTCTATCTGTGTGGCCCATTGTCCGAGTGAGTCCCTACACATGTTGCTTTATTCTCAGACATGGTCAAAATCCAATCTTCTTTATGCCTGACAATCATAAAGGGTGTTAAACTACTCAGAGTATTTTTCACATTTTTAAGCTACGTCTCTGACAGTGCAAAAATGTCTATTAATGTATTTTTTTTTTTTTCTGAACAGAAAATTTTGTGGTAGATGACAGCTCATGTGTCAGCAGCTGCCCAGCAGATAAAACTGAGGTGACAAAAAATGAAGTAAAACGATGTGAACCCTGTAAAGGTCTCTGCCCGAAAGGTAACCAATGCTTTACAATTAGTAATCTGCTTCACTGTTATGTTTGAACGGTATAAACTGGATATTAACACTTAGCTACTCTTAAAAAATGTGAATAAAATTTATACTATAGTATTTTTAATTATAACTTTACAAAATCATTAAGAAATTTTGATTGTGTCTTTAGCATAATTGTGTTGCCATATTTGGCCCAAAATGTATTAGCTTTGAACTTTAAACTACCTAAAAATTTTGAACCTTCATTTGTAATAAGATAGCCATGCCCATGTTAGCATTAGCATGTTGCTATTAATAGCATAAATCATTATAACACTAAATTTAGGTATGACGCACATATTAACATTCTAGTTTAAGGGAGCAAGCTACTAATCCCACTTTAGCTAAAAGCAACTAACATTCTGCAATGCTAACAACAGCTTAAATGATTTGGTAGTTTAAATCTCAATATTAGCTAACATGCGAACATTACCAGGTTATCATTAGTGAAGATTGTCTGTTGTACTAATGTCTTCTATCGATAGATTTCACTGATATGCAAGAATATGAGGCTAATCATATGAGCTAACAGTACATTTCTACTCTGCTTTGCTAACAAGACCTCAAATGCTACAATTAGCTAACATGCTATGAGTAGCTAATATATTAATATTAGCATGTTAACTGACATACACCATCTTCTACGCTTAACGTAACTTATATGCTGAGTGTAGCTAAAATGCTAAAATGTGTTAGTATTTGGAGTAGGCCTATTTATTAATTCTCTGTTGTCGATCATTAGTGTTATTTCATAAGGAAATTCATATTCACTGAAATACTCTCCATTAATTGCTGAGCCAGTTATCAGTGACTTAGACATAGTTAATTATACGTGGACAGTATATGATTACCTGCTATCTTTACTTATAGGTTTTTATGTAACATTTGTCTCTCTCTTTTTTTTTTCTTTTTTTTTTTTTTTTTTGCAGTTTGTGAAGGAAGTCAATCCGGCCAATCCGTGGATGCAAATAACATTGACAGTTTTATAAACTGCACTAAAATCCAGGGCAGTCTAAACTTTCTGGTGACAGGAATAAAGGGGTAAGAGCAAATGAAAAGAAAATAACTATTTTGTGTTCATAGTTCTCCACCTGAACATTTTGAACAAAGTTCATAATGACAACAAACTTGTTCAATTTTATGACCAAGTTCCCAACAATTCACAGTTTTCCTGGTTTATGTTGTGATAAAAAAAAAGCTACCCATTAAGGTTGTGTTTTTAACTACGGCCACTTTATAGTAGTTGATGTCTCTCTATAATAAAGAAAAATCCCATTTTAAACATTTCCACTGGGAAAATTGTCACAAGTCTAAATTAAAGCATTTCACAAAAATTAGTACACTGCTCCCATTTTTGTAAATATTTTCTTATATGTTTTAAAATGACAACATAAGGTAGTCAATGTGCAGCTTGGACAACAGATAAGATAAGATAAGATAAGATAAGATAAGATAAGATAAGATAGGCTTTATTGATCTCACATTGGAGAAATTCACATTCACATTTACACAACAGTGTAAATTTGCTGTCCTCTCAAAATAACTCAACAGCCATAAACGTGTACACTGCTAGCAACAAAAGTGATTACAGCCCTAAGTGAAAACGTCACTGTCATTTTCCTTCCCTGGTGCATGTGACTTGTTTATGTGAATAAGTAGCAGGTATGTTACATTCAGTGTCATTGTTCTTAAGCTAGCTTCACACTGACTGTACGCTCCATCATCCATTGCAAAATGTGCCGTGTGGCAATCCATACTGGATGCGTCTAAAATCTGTTCATGCATCCAGACAGTTTCACCTCTTGTGTTGAAATGTTCAGCATCATCTTTACTCTTCCCGTGCCTAACTCCCTGTCTGGCTCATCTGGTTGTTAGAAAGTTTTATGCCTTTTGTTCCGTCATATGTCAGAAATAGACTTGATCCATATTTCTGACGGTCGACGGAGGAGGGCTGTCCATCATGCCGGAGCGCCACAGAGCGACTATGGCTTCTATTTGCAGGGGAGAGAGATGACAGAGTCTCAGAAGGAAGCCCCTCTAAAGGTGAAGCCAGAGAAAGCATGCAAACAGTTTGCTGAAGACAAACAGACCAAGTACCTGGATCACTGGAGCCATGTCCTGTGGTTCTATCAGACCAAGATAAACTTATCTGGTTCAGATGGTGTCAAGAATGTTTGGAGACAACTAGGAGAGGAATATGAAGAAAAGTTTGTTTTGCCTACTGTGAAGCATAGGGCTGGGAGTGTAATGGTTTTGGGCTGCATGAGTCCTGCTGGCTGTGGGGAGCAACAGTTCATTGAGGGAACCATGAATGTCACCACGTACTGTGACATACTGATGCAGAGCATGATCCCTCTTGCTTCGGAAACCGGGCCACAGGACAGTATTCAAACATGATAATAAACCCAAAGACACTTCTATAAACCCCTGCCTGCCGTGTTTAACTGGCCAAGCATGTCTCCAGACCTTAACCCTATTGAATATCTTTGTGGGACTCCTCCACCAGGAGGAGTGCAACATTTCTAACATCCAGCAGCTCCGTGATGTTGTAATGGAGGAGTGAAAGAGGATTCCAGTGGCAACCTGTGAAGCTGTAGTTCCACCCAAGAGAGAAAAAATTGGGCCACCACAGAAAATATGGGCACTTTGGGCACAATTTGGACATTTTCACTCATGGTTTTACTCATTTTTGTTGCTAGTACTTTAGACATTAGTGGCTGTGTATTGAGTTACTTTGACGGAACAACAAATTTCCACACTTCCGCCAGCTATACATTGTATACACAATGATAAAATATATTGAAGTATGGGTCCAATCCTCTGCTCTTGTAAGTTACTCTGTGAAGCCAAATCTGGTCTCACTCCCTGCCTGCAGCAGGCCATGCCCAGGTAGAGAAAGAAACGGCATGCAAACACAACAATTAACTGATTTTGATGGACAGGCAATAATTCATACAGTAATATGGTTAAATCCAAGGCAAAGAGAAAAGCACGCATTTTCTACACATAGCGTCAACAGTAAATGCAACCCTTGTCTGCATAAGCTTTACCCCGGAAAAAAACTCAGTTTAAATTTTTTATTCACTCACGAGGAGAGTGCTTTTTAATGAGACAAGAGAGAGCTGCACTTAGTTCAGGTTTGTGATGTTATTTAGTAAGTTTATTCCACTCATGAGCTGCACCCTTTTGGGAACCTTTAGGCACAACATTGCCTTCAAATCAGGTTGTCACTATATTTAGCCTATCATTTAGCATTTTTCTCAGCGCGTCAATCTGTTTTGCATTATATAATGAATTTATTCCTTTTTTTCTTCTTCTTCTTTTTTTTTTTTGCTCAAAGTGATGAATATAATCGGATTCCAGCCCTCGATCCAGAAAAACTGAAAGTCTTTAACACAGTGGAGGAGATTACAGGTGAGTTTTTAAACTACACAGGGATGTATGATTTTATGCCACTGTTTTGGCAGTTGCAGTGTGATGAAAGGCCCTGAAAAAAACCACCTCCATTTTCAGACTTCCTCGGTATCCAGTCATGGCCTGAAAGCCTGTCTGACCTGTCAGTCTTTTCCAACCTTCGAACAATACAAGGAAGAACGCTTTACAAGTGAGCAAGTCTTCCCTTATTGTTTCTCTGTAACCACTGAGGCATATGTCATTGTGTTGTGTTTTTGATTGCAAACACAGTAAACCTTGACTGACAATGAACTGATTTTCTTTTTTATTTCCTTGTCATGTGATATTTTTTACTTGTTTGTAGAGGATTAAGCTCTAAAAGGTATGATAAACTCTAAGCTTAATATCGATGTGGGTTTCTGTTCATCCATTCTGGCCTTGGCAGAATGGACTGGTGGTGGACACTACAGAAGCATGGTCTTCCTGTGCTTTTTCTTCTTGTGGTTTCTTTTTGGGCTAAAATTGTTATATTATAATGGTGGTGTCAGGTTTTAGCAAAGGAAAATTTTGTTATGTGTTTTACTTGATTGTTAATTTTTAGAGATTTGAATGTCACTGCATCTTTTCTGATTCTTATTTATGCTTTAAGTTCAAACAAAATCTGTTTCTGTTTTATTCCATTTTCCTCTGCCTTTTGACATCTCCCAGATTTTGCCTCCGATTTTGCCTTTTCAGAAGGATAGTATAATTTCTTCGCAAGGTGCAAAAATAAAAATAAAATAACAAAACAAATGGGAAATAAATAGGACTCGTTTCTGTTTTGTCTTTGATGTGATGACAATTGCAGAAAACAAACTCAAAACTTAAGACTCTTTTATCTCTGTATTATCTAATGAAATGGCAAAACCTGAATAGAGATAATCCACAGAATCCAAAGCAAGTCTTTCCAAATTAAACCATTTGTACAGTTTAATCTTTTTTTTTTTTTCAGGCTAAATGTGCATTCACTCCCTCACTTGTTGTTTCAGGGGCTACGCTTTACTAGTAATGAGGATCAAGTCTCTGACCTCCCTTGGGTTGCGCTCCCTGCAGAGCATAAATGACGGTGACATCTACATCACTGGAAATGAAAAGCTGTGCTACTCCAACACTGTCAACTGGACGCGCATCACGACCAAAAGAGCCGCCATCAAGGAAAACCGGCCACAGAAGGAATGCGGTGAGTAGTACTGATGCAAGGCAGTGTTATTAAGGTGGACTCTTCACTGTAGTCTAAGCTTCCTGCTTGCAAACAAATGTTGTCATTACATCCATATTAACTTGAAAGAGAACCTGATACTATCTAAAATAAATCTGCTTGACAAATAAAAAAATGGAACACTTTTACTTTTATCCAAATCCAAATAAGGTAATACTGTACACTTATACCGCATCTTTCTAGTCTAATTGCACCCATGGTGGAAAAGTGTAAAAAGACTTGGAGCAAATTACTCTTTTACTGAAGTAGCAAAATCTCAGACAGAACATTGTTAAATAATTCAAAATTTAATTTAAGTAGTTTTATTTTAGTTTTATTTAGTAGGGGATAACTACTTATCTTTTTTTAAAATTACCTCAGATTGGGAATAACACCGGTGGCTGGAAATAAAAGCAACTTAGCCATGAAGCGGTAGACCGCATCAGATCAGTCGAGTCAGTGGATGCTGAGGTACATAGTGAACAGAGGTCATCATCTCTCTGCAGACTGAATTGTTCAGACCTCCAAACTATATGTGTCCTTCAGATTAGCTCAAGGACAGTGAATGGAGGGCTTCCTGCTTTCCATGGCTCTATCCAAGCTAAACATTATCAGGTGGTATGCAACATCAATAGAACCCCTCTGGGATGAGTTAGAACAAAAGCTAAGAGCGAGCCTTTCTTCTCCAACATCTCTGTCTGACATCTCAAATGTTCCTTTGGAAGAACGGTTCCCTGAATCTTCTAAATTTAATAGAAGCCCTACCGAGAGAGCTTGAGCTAATATAGTTGCAAAGTGTGAGCCAAAATCTTGTTATAATCGGATGTCACTGAAGTTCACCTCTGTATTAAAGAGGACGGGGTGATACTTTTGGCAATATACAGCATATCTTGTTTTGATTCTTGTTCACTTCTGTAATTACCTGCGTTAAAACTGTCGCAGTTTCAGAGTGCAGTATTAAGTTAATAACAAAAAATGGCAACAATGCCCAAAAAATATTTATATATAATAATATTCATCAAAAACCACATAAATCATTTAAAACTTAATAAATTTCCTTTTGACTGGAACTAAGTGTTGGAGTTATGCAGCAGCGCTGAGAGTATCTCAGCACATTGATTTCTGTTTCTTCTCCTTTGTGCAGTTAAAGCGGGCCTTGTGTGTGACCCCTTGTGCTCCTCTGATGGCTGCTGGGGTCCAGGTCCTGATCAATGTGTTTCCTGTAAGAAGTACAGCCGGGGCGGGACATGTGTGCCAGACTGTATGTTCCTAACTGGGTAAGTCTTCAGAAACATCACAGTTAGAGTCAATTATGCAGGTTTACCTGAGTGCTTTACAAATTTCCTTTGTATTTGCGGTTTGATGAATATTGTCATATGCCTTTTTGCCCCTAATGCAGAGAGAGGAGGGAGTTTGCCACACAGTCAGGCGAATGTTTGCCATGTCATCCAGACTGTAAGGTCCAGGAAGGGTTGGAGACATGCACAGGCCCGGTATGATCCTTTTGGGTTATTTTTCTTCCCCCTTAAGACCTACAGCATGTTTCTATTTAAACTTGTAAACTTTCATGTCATAATTGGTCAAAACTGAAGGTAAGTAGAGCTTTGGCAAAGGTCCACTACTGCCCCCTCGTGGCTTCTCAACAGTCATGTTCAATGCTGTAATAAAAAAAATATAATTTTCTTCATTTTGGCTCTTTTTCTTTTGTCTATCTCCAGGGAGCAGATCAGTGTGTCGCCTGTTCCCGCCTGAAGGACGGTCCACACTGCGTCTCATCATGTCCAGAGGGTGTGATGGGCGGAGAAGGAGTCATTTTTAAGTACGCCAACCGACAAGGCCATTGTGAGCCATGCCACATGAACTGCACCCAGGGGTGAGTGATGATCACACGTCTGTACTATTACATGTTTATTTTCCATCTTAAAACGGACTCTTTATCTATTCTGTCTGCAGATGTACTGGCCATGGACTCTGGGACTGTAGAGGAGTTGCTTCTCGGACCCTGTCCAAGTAATTTAATCTCCTATTTAGATACATCATGTTTGATAGTTTTGACATTTTGATCAATGCTGAAGTGCTAATTGCATGTCATGTCTTTAAACCTGTGCGATTAGACAAAAAGTCACCGGCATCGTATTGGGAGTAATCGCCACAATCGTCGTGTCATTCTCCATTTTTGTGCTGACTACTCTGTACCGACGAGGCCTTGCCATCCGTCGTAAGCGAGCCATGAGGAGATACATAGAGAATGGCGAAGTGAGTTTGCGTCACTTGGGTTTTCCCGTTCCTGTTGTAAGTTAATGACAGCAATATAAAGTTACACCCTGTGTGTTTTTTTTAGAGCTTAGAGCCTTTGGAGGAGAAAGAGAAAGTCCACGCCCGAATCTTGAAGCCGTCAGACCTGCGTAAGATCAAACCGCTGGGTAACGGAGCGTTTGGAACAGTCCATAAGGTACATCGATCTGCCATCTTCTACAGCGCTCCTCTTCCCTACTGGATTTTCAATGATCAGCGTCTGAGACTGTCTCCATGCTCTCTTTACTTCTTTAGGGCGTTTGGATCCCTGAGGGGGACACAGTGAAGTTGCCTGTTGCCATAAAAACGATTCATGATCGTAGTGGTCGACAAACTTTCTGCAAAGTGACAGACGTAAGTCAACACAACCTCAGTTAAAAGTTTCATATGAAACAGCCGTAAAATTTAAACCACTTGAAATAATCTGTACTAGTTTCTACTTTGTGGAATAATTAAATTTATATCCATCCATCAATAAAAAGAGACTCAATAGGAGTGTGAACTTTGAGTCTGGAAGAGACTTGAATTTTGTTGTTTAAATGTGATTTCACTGAAACCTCCCATACTAAACAGAGTCTAATAATGTAATCTAAATGGTGTCCACAGCACATGATCACAATGGGAAGCTTGAACCACATCAACGTTGTGAGGACGTTGGGTTTGTGTCCCGGTGACAGCCTCCAGCTCGTCACACCACTCAGCAATCAGGGCTCCCTGCTGGAGCATGTCAGGAACAGCAAGAACAAGCTGAACTCACAGAGGCTGCTCAACTGGTGTGTTCAGATAGCAAAGGTAAAGGAACAATGCGTTCTCTTTTTTTTTTTTTTTTTAGGCATGCATGTAGTTTTATTCTAAAGATAAGTCTACTCTGATAACTACATTGTTCTTCTTCCCCAACAGGGAATGAATTACCTGGAGGAACACCGGATTGTCCACAGAAATCTGGCTGCCAGAAATGTTCTCCTCAACAACAACTTGACAGCACAGATATCAGATTATGGCATTGCGGATCTGCTCTACCCAGATGACAAGAAATACCTTTATAACGAGGGCAAGGTCTGTTTTTTTGGACGAAAAATGTACAATGCTATGAAAGAGTATAACATTGCCACATGTTGTCTCATCACAACCATAGCCTTTAATGTATTTTATTGGGATTTTATGTGATAGAACAACACAAAAGACATGGTCGCCCGTATACACTGACAGGCTGGGGAAGAGGAGCATTATTCAGAAAGCAACCAAAGCAAAACAAAGATGTATTTAAAAGTTGTAAGACACAAATCCTTGAGGGCTGGACACGTGAACAATAGTTCAAAGCCTGTTCATCTGTTAGAATGGTCTAGTCAAAGTAAGCACCCAAATCAAACTGGGAATGTTTGACATGATTTAAAAGTTGATGTAAATAGACTCCCCTGATCCAGTCTGACTGAGCCTGAGGTATTTTGCATAAAAATGGGCAAAATAACCCAGAAGACTTACAGCTCTAAATGCTTGATTGTTGTTGTTCTTGTAAAGTTTTTTCTGTCCGTTTCCTTCCCATCTATAATAATGCTTTATTTTGTGTTGGTGTCACATGAAATCTCAATAACAGACATTAAAGTTTGTTTTTGTAGTAGGACAAAATGTGAAAAAGTTCAAAGGTGTGAATACCATTGCAGTGCAGTGAAACACAAAAACAGACTTTCATGGGAAAGATCTATATCTATATATATATCTATATATATCTATAACTATATTTATATCTATCTATCTCTCTCTCTCTCTCTCTCTCTCTCTCTCTCTCTATATATATATATATATATATATATATATATATATATATATATATATATATATATATATATATATATATATATATATATATATATATATATATATATATATATATATATATATGTGTGTGTGTGTGTGTGAGACAGAGTATGTATGTGTGTATATAATCTACTTTGTACCTAAAATCTCTTTTTTTCCCATTGTTTTATTTGATTTCCAATAAACAAATTTTCTGACTATATTTGCAGACATCTATCATCAAGTGGATGGCCTTGGAGAGCATCTTGTTTCGCAGATACAGTCATCAGAGTGACGTGTGGAGTTATGGTAGGCTTTAAGTCCTGGCTTGGTTCAAAAACTGGAAGGATGTACATCTTGGCTCAGACTGCTCTAACGTTCTCTTCTTTATCTTAGGGGTGACGGTTTGGGAAATGATGTCTCATGGGACGGAGCCATATTCCACAATGCGTCCACAGGAGGTTCCTGATCTGCTGGAAAAAGGCGAGCGTCTATCTCAGCCTCAGATTTGCACCATCGACGTCTACATGGTGATGGTTAAGTGTAAGTTACTTTAATTGTAAAGGTGTAGCTGGCAGTGGACTAGTTTTGAGTCCCCTCAGAAAACCATTAATAACCTTATTTCTTAATTATCCAGGTTGGATGATCGATGAGAACGTCCGTCCAACATTTAAAGAACTGGCTGGAGAATTTACCAGAATGGCCAGAGACCCGCCTCGCTACCTAGTGATCAAAGTAAGACAAGTCTGTCTTTCTTAGGACTGTTTTTAACTGTTGGTGTTAATGCAGCATGCTCATCTTTAAATTTTCCTGGGTTTGCAGGAGGACTGCAGCCAACAAGATTTGACAACTGATGAAGTTGCTCAGCGAAGTGCAGACCTGGATGATTTGGACGATTTAGATTTTGATGTGGAGGCCTTGGCAGACAACGTGACTCCAGCACCATATCACCTGTCCAATAGCATGAGCCGGATCTCCAGGGCAGACACTCTCAGAGTAGGGGATGATTATCTGTTATATTTAAGCCATATCATGCCTAAAAGAGTCTTTTTATGATAACCTGTATCAAAATAACATTTATTCATTTTGTGATAAAGGTTGTGCTCAATCCATCAACCGGGGTTGGATATCTGCCCATGAATGCAGGAATTGACATGGTAGGACAGGTAGAAGCATTAAAATTTTCTTTTATCAGACCACTACGTATCCAAACTTCTCAAATAATTAATTTCAAACTATCCATGTGTCACAGTCCCGTTCTCGACTTAACTCTGCACGCACCATTTCTGAGAGCTCAGAGGGGTGCGGCATTGCGGTGGAGCTGGAAAAGATTGAGGACCTTTCTATGGCAGGGAGTGTGAAAGGAAGATTCCAAAGGCAGGACAGTGCTTATGTGTCACAGAGGGACAGCATGTCCGGTGGACCACCGGAGACTCCCTCCCCCGAGTTGGAGGAAGAAGATCAGAATGGATATGTGCTTCCTGGAGGAAGCCCAGAAAGAGGTGATAACACAATTTCAACACTGAGCATGTAAGGGGACGTATTTGACATGTGGTTGGGACGGTTCTGTAAATCTGCTAAAGCTTGTCGAGGGTTTGTTGTAATGCTGTCCTACAAGACTTTACCAATGTACACATAAAAAAAGGAATAGAATTTAAATTTAAGAAGTACGTTATTAACCCCAAAGGGAAATTAAAGGTTGTTGTAACTCACAATAGGCAGGTTTCTTCAAAGAGTTATTGTAAATACTCATGGCATTAGGCAGGAAGGATCCTCTGTAGCGATCTGTCTAATAGCAGAAGCCTTTGACTGAATACAATATCTTGTTGTATGATGGTGTGATGAAGAGGATGCTTAGAGTTTTCTGTAAAGTCCTTCATTTTATGAAGATTTCTTTTTACAGTCCCCAGAACAGACCTAGCCTTATTATTAGCTTGTTGAGATTTTTAAGTGAATGGCTCTGATGCTGATATCCCAAGAGATGACGGCAGAAGAGATCACATTCTCCACAACAGACTTATAGAAGATATGCAGCATCTTGCTGCAAACACCGAAGGACCTAATCTTAGGATGTACAGTCTTCTCTGTTCCTTCTTATAGATAGCTCTGCAGTTGCATCTCTAGTCCAGTCTGTTATCTAAACGAACACTGAGGTATTAATAATCCTCCACTTCTACCATGATGGTAGTAGTATGTAGGCGTGATTAAAACCAACAGATATTGCCACAAACTTATTGAGTTGTTGTGTCTATAGCTTAGCAACAACTGAGCTGGTGACTTCACTCGTATTGTATGTACAGCAGATGTGGTTGCCAAAATAAAACTAGTGAACTCTCCGGCTAAATATTATGAATTTTTTTTTTATCTGGGCTGAAGAGATGAAACTTCATAGTAACATGTCTTGGATTGCACCATCTGTTGTTCACAAGCACTGCTAATCCACCTCCTTTGCCTTTGCTGCTCCTCTTGAAATCTCTGTCTGCTTTTTAGTTCAGAAACCCCAGCAGAGAGAAGCTGACTCAGTCAAAAACATCATACTCCATTCTGGATACTCTAAACTCTGTTCTTCTTGCTCTTCTTTGTTTCTGCTCTGCATCCACAGCTCCTCCTTTTCAACTCACCTGAGATTTTGGGGCTGTAGTTGAAGGGTTATTTTAGCTTTTGAGATGCTAATTGGCATAAAACAAAATTTAAAAAATGAAATAAAACTTGTTGCCATGGTTATGCATCACAACAAATTTCCAAAAGTAAAAATCCTTCCAGGTGGCAACAGAAAGGACATCTGGTGTTAAAAAAATAAAATAATAAAAAATCTGCCAAGTCTGTGTGCAAATTCTGAGAGCTTTCTGTGACAACCCCTAAAAAGGAAGCAGCTGAAAGGATTCACTCTATTATTATTATTATTATTATTATTATTATTATTATTATTATTATTATTATTATTATTATTATTATTATTATTATTACCTCAGAGAGTGCCTTGGTCTCGACTTGATCTAAGGTTAAGGGTTAAAAAATGTGTTACTCCTCCAAATACAATAAATATTCATGCAAATGTGTGTTGTATTGTTGGTAAAAGAGGATTTACTACTACATCTTGAGTACAACCTTTTAGAACTAGGTTCTCTTTTAAGTAATGCCTTCTTATTAAAATGACAGCTGTTTTTTGTTTTTATTATTTCAGATCCTCTAATGTACTCAGGTCGAGCCACTCGCGGCAGAATGGGAAAGTCTTTCTCATTAGGCCTCCTGGATGACCCAGACGATGAGGAATATGAGTATATGAATAAGCAAACACCTGTTTCTCTCAGGCACAACCCCCACATGCTGAGGTTGAACAAGAGACGGACCCATTCCTTATCCTCACAAGCGACAGCCTATTCCTGTGACACAACGCTCTGCATGGACGTCAGAAAAGGGCAAACAATAAGTCAGAACAAGCCCGATTCAGCCCAGCAGGGTTCCAAGGAGGTCCAGTATGAATATATGGACATCAGATGTAATGACAAAGAGGAAATCCCACCAGAGCATGACCCCCCTCCACCTCCAATTCTACCAAGGATTAGAACAGCAGTTAAGGAGGGAGAGGAGGATGAATACGTTGAGAATGACGACTATCATTACACGAACAAACAACCAGAGCAGCCGCAACCTCTTGCAGACAATAAAGACTCATGCAGTGACAAAAATGAGTCAGTCGAATACGAGGACATGGACTGCTTAGCTGCTCCGCCAACTGCAGATGATGTAGTCGTTTACCAGAACATGCAGAGGGAGGGCGAAGGAGCAGGGGGAAGCACACAAGCACACCCATCTGGGTTTGAGTCCCACATTAGGGTGCAAGCTGGCGTCGGGGAACCTACTGTTAATGAAAGATCTTTTGACAATCCAGGCTACTGGCACAGCAAGATGTTCCTGACTGCACCGTCTTGAAGAACATGTTCATCTCACTATTGGGACAGATTCATGAAGGACCTGAAAAAGGAAAAAAGCCACATAATGTAGCCTTTAATACAATCTCAAGGAATCATAAACAACATGAAGTGCACACAATGGAATAAGAATTCTCTGACCATATAATGAGGCGGCAAGATGTATTTTTTTAAAGATGTCTATAGTTTCGATGAGCTTGTACAAATGTATGTGCTTTCATGTTTTTTTATAGTTATTAAGGAAAATAATGTAAAAATATAAAGAGTATACAAGGAGCAGTGGTATAGAAGCCCATTACTGTCAATTTCAGGGGAAATATACTGGAAGTGCATTTGACAATGATAACCTCAGAATATTAAGTTTAGCAGAATAAAGGCTGGCCTTGTCATAGCTGAAATTAATAAGTACAACAGTGTACCATCATAATGCTAACTGGTTTAGCCATGTATAAAATGTTAATATCTACATGCTCTATAGAACTTCATTGCTTGTCTACATTTCTGTAATAGCAGAGATTGTGCACTTATGGCAACTAGACAACAGATTTTTTACAGTTTTTCAACAAAGAATTAAGTTTCTCACTAGATAACAGAAGTAAATGTGTTATATTTCTCCATCATTGTCAAAAATGGGCTTCTGTACTTTTTTATGTTTTAGGCCTATGATGTTTGGCATTACCGGACCTAAAAGCACTGAATGTTTAAAACATTAACACAAATGAACAGATTACAAGCTACAGTTTACTCATTACATTTTTAATACATCAAATGTTTTTTGAGAACAGTACATGTCAATGTATACTTTAATACCTCTGTGAGTGATTATATATCAAATGTATTTGGTACACAATATAAAAATACACAAAAAAGACTATTTGAGAGCAGTTTATCATGTCTTCATTGTTTTTGTTTTACAGGTTGCTCCAGTAATAAATACAAATTTGAAGAAACTGTTGATACCAAGTTGATTTACAGATAGTATGGCGTCAATAGACCAAGAAACCGCAGAAAGGTCAAGGATGAAGTTGTGGAGATTTTTTTAAGAGGGTGTCAGTCTTAATATTTCAGGGAGCTCTGTTCAATTCATCATCTTAAAATGACATAACAGTAAACCTATCAACTAGGCATATTATGGCCTATACAATCATGTGGTAGACTGGTGACTTTACAGATGTTCAGAAGACAAGAAGGTTGTTGCTAAGAAAGCTTGTTGCTCACAGAACACTGTGTCCAAGCATATTCATAGAAAGTTGAGTGGAAGAAAAACATATAGTAGGAAAAGGTACGCCAGTAACAGGAGTAACTGGAACATTTTGTTCTTGTGTAGCTATTTAACTGTATTGTACGTATGTGTTTTATCTAGCATGAACAATTGGCTAACTGAATTGTAAATGTAACAGTGGCTCATTGATACAACTTAAAAATTATGAGCTTACTTTGTAAGATGCCTTGTTAATTTTGTGATCCAATTCGAATCACAAACAAAACCTGTTTTGTTTTTTTGTCAAAATACCAATCAAACAACTTTATTTTTATTGCACTTTTCATGCAAACAGCAACATAAAGTCCTTTAATAAATTAAAAAGAAAACGACCCCTTCAATCACCCACACCCTCCCTCAAAAAAGAAAAATACATATCCGACATGTACAACACAACATGAGCAACCAATTTTGATTGCCATTGTTAAACCTGCTGACCCACTATGCAAAGGTACTGCTTATAAAGCTGAGTTTACCTGAAACTCCCCAGACTGAAGAAGTGTCTTGGAGAAGAGGCAGTTTTCAATAAAAAAAGAACCCATCCTACTTTTCTACTTTAATTATTGAGACACATCAGGACACATTACAACATCCTGCCCATACACATATATCATGGTTACAGTGTGAAAGACCAAAATAAACTACAACTTTGTAACATCTACATGCATACACATGTAAATGCAGTAAAAGATTCTCATCAAATGGCAGGAGCATAGGTGCAACATATCAAATTACAGTTACAACTGCAATTGCAATGTTGACGCACGCAACATCACAATGGTAAAGAGCTGCTTGGATGCAGTATTTGGGAAACTATAATGTTTCATTGGCTGTGCATTAAAGCAATACTATATTTTAATTGACTTTTACCATTCATTGTGTCAACATCATTTAAGTTTTTTTGTTTTTTTTCAACAATGATCAAAAAGCTCAGAGAGAGTGATGGAGAAATTGTGATGCTGGAAAAGAAAGAGTGATGGAAAAAGTAAAGAAAAATGTATGGGTTCATCATATTTTTACATGAGCATATTTTCAATAATGTCCCAATGCCATGTTGTCCTGACACTGTGCAGCCCTAAGATATAGATTCATATAGAACAAAATAATAAAATAAAATGAATATTTGGCTAAATAATATCCTTCATCTACAAATATAGATTCATCAAAACAAATCTGAATGAATATAGTAATGAGGAGTGATTAAAAATCATATATATATATAAAAAATAGGCAGGGCTATGAAATTCTATTTATATATTTAACATTGCTAGAGAGTAACAGAAAAGAAAAACTACTAACTGGTCTGCCGAACTGTTATATGACAAATTCACTTGCCATACTTCTAGCGTTTTTGGCGGGCCGGGTTTGCTGTGACGTCACTCCGATTGGTGGGAGGAGTTAGCGGGGCATCCGGGGGGGCTGTGCGCGCGTTACAGCGAGTAGCAGCTGCAGCGTAGCGGTCTTGAGCCGAGCTGATCTACGGTGAGCTGTCGCTTCGTTGGGCCCAGGAGCGACGAAAACTTCACTGCCAAACATGTCCGACGACGAGCAAGAGCAGACCATAGCCGAGGACCTGGTGGTCACCAAGTATAAGATGGGGGGTGACATTGCCAACCGTAAGTTGATGGGAGGGGGGGGGATGTAAAAGCCGTTAGTGCCTGGAACGACCTGCCCTTATCGGCCTGTCGCGCTGCCAGCTAACGACGCTTCCCACACAGCAGCAGCTTCGGCCATGTGCTTTTACATTCAGGGAGCATGTATGCTATCATAACCGGCAGGCGAACAGGTGCAGCGCCCACAGTTGGATACAGCCGAGTTAGCCGAAGCTAGCTGGCGTAGCTCAAGGTTGATGTTCGGCTTTTAAACGGTTGGAGCCGTTAAAAACTGTTGTGAGACGCTAAGCAACAAGCTAGCTCAGCTTGGGACATGGCTGTCCGTTAAACTAAACGCATTCGAGCCGAAAGATAAGGCAGCAGAAACGCATTTAGCTCAGTTGTCCCATTTATGAGACGGTAAATGGGACCTATAAGTGAGTTCCTGAGACTTTTTCACCCGTCAGTAATGTTCCTGAACACTTTTTACTATGACTTTCTTTTTGAGCCACTTATATTCCAACGTTTAATAGCCTCTGACTGGCTAACATGAACCATAACATAGGCTTTCTCACAGAAAGAAAAGTCATTTAAAAATTTAGTTCAGGCGCTGTATTAGAATACATGTTATATGATTCAAGTGAACTTTTTCCCACCTGGATGTAATATTTGTTTTGCCTTAACAGTATCATAAGACAGTGTAAGAAAGTGTTTTTCTTTTCATATTACATGCATTAATCATTTGAAATCCAGTAAAATAAGTGAAGGTCACTAATTCACAGTCTGACATGCAGTTTCCTAAGTTTAAATTTCATTAGTTACATTTTTATATAAAACTCTTGTTTTGTGTGTATTTTGGAGAAGTTTTATATTAAAATATATATATACTATGAAATGCATATATATATATATATATATATATATATATATATATATATATATATATATATATATATATATATATATATAAATTTTTATTTTTTTAAATGAGTTAAGATGTGTATTTACAGGTTTAACCTGCTGTTAATGTCCACTTTTAATTCACTTCTTCGGCCTTTCACTTTTTGCCTATAGAAATGCTTGTGAGACATCCGCTGAACAAAACAGAGATACCCTCTCTGGCACGTAGCCGTTTGCACCCCATTTCCATTTGTTTTGGTTCTGATGACCATTTTAATTTATGACCCCCTGAGCAAACAAAAACTCTCCATGTGCGACTACTTTGGTTTGTATCCTTTATTTTCTGTCATAAACCTATCGGGGCTGGTGCAAATGGTCCGTATGAATTGAGCTACGGTCCTTACAATAATTCCCCCGCTTAATCAACAAGTAGGAAACGATCGAAACCACAAAGGGACACAGTGAATAAACCTCCACTAATATGATTAGCAAACAGAAAGCAGAGGTACACCGTTCATTCTCAATCCTCCGTGTTGCACGTTTATGTTCCAGCCAACACAGACTGTCCATTTAGGCTGCGTGTTTCACACCAGTGCTTGTATTACATGTCTGTGTTACACCTGGAGGTAATTACAGGGATAGAGCCGTCCCTTGGGCATTGCAACACAGAGGCTTGAGCAGCAACACAATAAGCTTTAGGTGGATGGATCACAGATTCGGTCTCCAGTGCACCCACCTCTGTTTGCTGTAATACCACGGCAGCTCATAGTGCAGCCGTGGATCGGTTAAAACCCCAATGTGTGGTGATATTTTCTGTTTATGGATATCCAAGGCCCACCACTATATTGGCTACTGGACTGTTCTGCTTCTTGACTTCATACGGTTTGTTTCCTCCCCCCAGAGGCTCTTCGTAAGGTCGTGGAGGCAGCTAAAGCCGGCGTGTCCGTGCTCAGCCTGTGTGAGGTAGGCGACGCCTACATCATGGCTGAGACGGGAAAGGTCTTCAAGAAGGAGAAGGATATGAAGAAAGGTGTGGAAAATGTGGTGTTGCTTGCATCTTCAAATCAGCTCAGTCAGATCAGTCTAGCTTTTGCATACTGGATAAACTTGATCAGCTGTTTTGGGTATTATTGTCTGTTTTCTAGCCAGCTTAATGAATTAGAGTACTGTCCTTTATACATTTGTGGATTGTTTCTAAATGAAGACTCCTTTCTCCCTCTTATTCTCTTCTAGGCATTGCCTTTCCCACCAGCGTCTCCGTCAATAACTGTGTTTGCCACTTCTCCCCCCTGAAGAGTGACCCTGACTACACACTTAAAGACGGGGATCTGGTCAAAATGTAGGCACCGCACTGCAATAATGTCACTGCTGGCTGTCTGGGTCTTCCAGTGTGTTGTCCGTCATTTTTTTAAACAACTCTTTATAATCAACTGCTGCTTTATTTTGGGTTGACTTTTTTTCTCTTTTGTCCAAAGCATTGGCTACAACAACAAAAAAAACTGCTGAAATGGTTTCTACGATTGCGTGCGATTAAGCCACGTTGCAGTGGTTTGTTACTGCTTGAGTCTTTTAACGTATTCTGCACTTTGTTTTTTTTTTTTAGTTTTAGGTTGTGACTGTTTAGTTTTCTAAACTGTTAACGCATACACTGAATCTCAGAGGTGTGCATACCACCGTTAAAACACGGGGGGCTTGGTGACATAAAAAATGTGACCAGGAATAGTAAATTCAAAACGTTTTCCACCATTGATGTGATTTAATTTTTTTTTATCCTGTATAAGTCAGTTGAAAAACAACAAATAGTTTGTTAAAAGTAGAAAAAGAATGAGCTCCAACAATCTGGTTGCCTAAGTGTGCACACGCTGAGACTAATTTATAGTAACTTCAGCTGGTCTGATGTGTAGCATCATCCCGCATCTTTTTAATGTTTGTCCACTCGACCTTTCCAAAAACCTCCAAATCTGTCAGCTTTGTGGGACATCACTTTCCCATCTCTTCACCATATATCTTTTTGTCAAATTGAGTTTTGACTCAGCTCTGCCAAACCAGAACTTTAGTATTTCTGTCATGAAATGGTTCCATTTTGAGAATTGGGCGCATGCCTGGACTCTGACGCTGCTCTTCTTCGTGAACTTTCCTGCAGACTCCTGAAAGTTTTGGCTCAGACCTGACTTGGTTTTAGAGCCTTCCGGATTTCCTCCACCCTAACAAGAAGCCAAGTTTCATCTGAAGAATAGCAAGCCCAGATCATGATACTGCCACCGCTTTTTCATTGTGAAAATTGTGGGTTTTGGTGATTCTTCTGTGGCAAACTTGCTTTTTGCAATCATGGGCAAAAGTTCGAAGTCTGGGTTGATCAGACTAGGACAGATTCTCCCATAAAGTTGTGTGAGGTTTTAGCACGTCCTCGATAATTTGTTTCTGAGAAAATCTGCTTCAATCCTACGCTTTAGTCCAGAATATTAAGAATACAGGATTGACTGAACACCGGCAACGCTGGGCAGAAACTCCTGCAGCTCCTCGCTTATGTAGTTTCTGTCTAATTCTTTATTAAACTCGAGAAAGCGCCTCCAAGAAAATACGGTTGGTGCATCTGGAGCCCAGATTTCAAGATCCTAATTTTTATTCCTGTAGTGGAGAAACATGTAGATCACTGATCAGACCTCCTGATGGTGGAAAATTGGACGGTTCCAAGCTTTGGCTGGTTTTATCTGTGCTTTTCTAATCATGGGTTCATAAGGAGTTGGTTTGGGTTTGGACTGTATACATCTTTGACTATAGTCCAGCTGTTAGACTTCCACAACAGAAATCCCCCACTAACAAATGTTTATATAGCAGACTGATTCCTGAGCTTTAAAGTTAAAACTGTGACGTCTTGTTTTACGCTTATTTTAATTGCGTATCAGCAGCAGAGCTGCGGCTGAACTCGCTCGAAATCTTCACGCTCCTGTCTTATCTTGTTTAGAGATCTTGGGGTCCACGTTGACGGCTTCATCGCGAACGTTGCTCACAGCTTCATTGTTGGCGCCAGTAAGGTGAGAGCTTTCTAAAAGAAAAAAATATCTTGCTCGTCGTCCTTTGTCTGTCACCTGTTGCTCACCGCTGAGGACCGCTTTTGTTCCTGCAGGAGAACCCCATCACAGGCCGAAAGGCAGACGTCATCAAAGCAGCCCATCTGTGCGCAGAAGCAGCTCTGCGCCTGGTTAAACCTGGCAACCAGGTGAGACACGCCGACATGGAGCCAAAAACTTACATTTAGTGAAATCAATGCTTTAAATGCTATTTTCTTAGCTTGTTAAATGGTTCAGAGTTTATGAAACAGATTAGAAACTGGTTTGATTTTCTAATATATATATATATATATATATATATATATATATATATATATATATATATATATATATATATATATATATATATATATATATATATATATATATATATATATATATATATGAAAGGGATTTTAGATCTGTTTGCCTCTTTTAAGAGCAGCAGATTTTAACCGTTGCACACCGTCTGTTCTTCTATTTCTCTCAGAACACCCAAGTGACAGAAGCCTGGAACAAGATCGCTCAGTCGTTTAAATGCTCTCCAATTGAGGGTGAGTGTCTGCCAGGTTCCTGCGTTGCCCTGTAATAGGATGGTGATTATGGATGTCGGAGGATGTTTCCGTTGCATAATGTGCAACGTTATTCACTGCTTCTGTATTTGTGCTTTAAAGGTATGCTGTCTCATCAGTTAAAGCAGCATGTGATAGATGGAGAGAAAACAATCATTCAGAACCCGACAGACCAGCAAAGGTGACGCCGTTTTTGGTTTTTATTTGGGCCACGGTTGGGAAGGGAGGGAAGATTCCTAAACCTTGAAAGGTGCTGAATGTTTCGGTGTCTTTTGTTCTCCAGAAAGGACCATGAGAAGGCCGAGTTTGAGGTGCACGAAGTATACGCTGTCGACGTCCTGGTCAGCACCGGAGAGGGAAAGGTTAGGGTCGTCTCAGCTCCTCTCTGGCTCAGATTCTCAACTCAAAGCAGTTTACAGTAGAGGATATGAAAATTTCAACTCATTTCCTGTTTTTCTTCAGGCCAGAGATTCGGGTCTGAGGACCACCATCTATAAGAGGGACCCCAGCAAACAGTACGGCTTGAAAATGAAGACTTCTCGTACGTTCTTCAGCGAAGTAGAGAGACGCTTCGATGCCATGCCCTTCACACTAAGGTTAGGATGCAACACGTCACTTTTGCCGTCTAAGGTTTTCCACAGACGGCGACAGGTGAATAAACGCCATCGATTGTGTCATCAGGGCCTTTGAGGACGAGGCCAAAGCTCGTCTTGGAGTGGTGGAATGTGCCAAACATGAGCTGCTGCAGCCTTTCAGCGTGCTGCATGAGAAGGAGGGTGAGTGTTTTGCCTTCTGATGGGTTTACAGGTACATCTCAGTAAATCAGAATATCCTCAGAAAGTTATGTCAATAAAGAGGTAGAGTTTGATGGTAATGGATTTATTTCACAGGGCCTGGCATGATTTTAAGTGTTTGATTCTGTTTTAAATTAGCTTGTTATGGCCTACAGATGATGAAAACCCAACATTGTTTCCCAGAAAGTCAGAGTATGACTAATAAAAAGAGGATAAATGTGTCCTTGTACTTTATGTGCATTCAATGCTTGAACTCCTGCATAAATGCAGTGTGACATGGATCAGTCTCTCTGCCGAGGTTTGCTTTAATGGCTGCCTTCAGGTCGGCTTTATTGTTGCTGCTTGTCTCTAATTTACTTCAGGTGGTATTGCTGTGGTTTGTGCATCTTTTTCCTTCCTTCACTCAACTTTACATTAATGTACTAGGATCCGGCACTCTGAGATTCAAATATTTTGATCGTGGATAATCCAATTTTCATAGAAATTACACATTTGGGTTTTTTTCATCAGCTGTAAACTATAATATTCAACATTGATAAAAATAAATACCAGAAATGTCTGTGTGAAATGAAGCTATGCGAGTTAACTCTGGACATAAATCACTTAAATAAATGACCTCTTCTGTAATATTTTAATTAAGATACACCTCTGCCGTTATCCCCCAGGAGAGTGTGTCGCACAGTTTAAGTTCACCGTGCTGCTGATGGCCAACGGGCCTCATAGAATCACAAACGGACCCTTTGATCCGGAGCTCTACAAGTCAGAGCATGAAGTTCAGGATCCAGAGCTAAAGGTGAGAGTCTGGAAGAAAATCTGATTCTATTTCAGATTCATGCTCACAAATCGACTTAACGCGTCCTACACTTCTTCTCTCTTTAGGCATTACTACAGAGCTCCGCAAGCCGCAAGACACAGAAGAAAAAGAAAAAGAAGGTAAACAATGAGTGATCCACAGCAAATCCTGTCGCTGCTTTTAGCGGCACAAATTGAACAACTAGTTTGCCGGTTCCCCTGTAATGGTAACCTTCCCTTTTCACATCCTGTAGGCGTCAAAGACGGCAGAAAACGCGACTGGACAGCCAGCCGAGGAGACAGAAGCACCCGAATAAAAATAAAGAACTGCCTTTCTCCACATTCAAGACCCCAAAGACGAGGGAGACAAAATACGACAGGTTTTCCTGAGCTCTACCAATTAAATAAGTGACAAATTAAACTGATATGTTTAAAAAAAAAAAAGACCCTGCCACAGATCAATGTTTGGCTTAATGCTTTGCTGTATTAGTCGATGGAATCACTGGATGACATTTTTCCTTTTCTTCCCTAATTTGACCAATGAATCGGGAGAATTAGCATGACTGATTTGTTTTTTTGTTTTTACATAATTTGCATCACATACCTATTCTGCATCTTTTTTCTTGTTTTTTAAACACAGTGGCTACTTATTTTTCTTTTTCTTTTTTTTCTTTTTGTTTGAAAATCACCAAACGGCATACTAGCTCAAACATGTTTAAGATTTCCTTTAGCTTTATTGGTTAGAAAACCAGCTTATGTCGGCTGCTTTCGGCAGCCAAGTGAGTTTTAAGGTTATTCACACTTGTTTCTAGTTTGCAAACACATTTAAAAAAGTTAATTTTCTTGCTAAAATTACGCAATAAAGGGTTAATTATTAGGACACACATTTATATTTTTGCTACGGCTGTGTTTTTTTCTTTGAAGACGCTATGTTTTAATCCCTAGATTTTAAAGAGCCGACCAGAGAATATTTTAAGTACACAAGAAAGAAAACTGACTTTAGGGAACAATCCGCTACATTTACTGCCAGTCCCCTTTTTATTACGGAAAATAAACATATATACCTTGTGATCCAGTTTCAAAAGGGAGAACTTTTCTAACATTTCCACCTGTAACACACTTTAGCCTCAGGAATCATTGAGACTAAAGCAGTTAAGAGAGTTTTGGGAAACTTGTCGGGGGACGAGTCTTCGGTTGAGACAGAGCCGCGAGATAATTTCATGTTCGTTTTCATTTTGAGGTCTGAGAAAAGTGTTCGTTCATATTTGTCTACAATGAAATCTGTTGGGGAGGGGCACAATGCTGCTCTACTCACCCGACTACTGGGCAAGTAACTTTACATCTAAAAGGATGAAAAAAATAAAATGTTTTCATACACACTGGTCTTCCTTTGTCTTTTGTCAGCCTGCATATTCACCTTCTGTTTATGTTTTTATTCTAATTAGGAAATGATGGTGAGCACTTTGAAGCAAGAAATGTTTGAAGAAAAGATTTTATTTTAATTACAGCTTAAAGTATTCAAACCTTGAGCTGTTTTTTTTAAATAATATAGAAGAGACAATGCATGGTTTCAGAGTATTTTACAAATATTTATGTAGTGTGGTGTGCATTTGTTCAGTTTCTACATGAGAAGAGGCTGCTGAACATGATGCACACTGGAAGTCTGCACTATGTCTACCAGCATTGTGCATTAAGAGGATAAAACCTCTGCCCATCTTTTGCAAAATTTCTCAACCTCTGTCAGATTGCATAGAGAGCATTTATAAAATGATGTTTACATTTTGTAAGAAATGTTAAGTCTTAATCAGGCCTGGACTTTGTGCTATTCTAACATGAATATGCTCTGATATTAACTACTTCCTTGTAGCTCTGGCTAGATGTTTGGGGGGTTATTGTCCTACTTGAAGGTGAACCTCTACCTAGGGCTGGACGATAAAGAAATAAAAGCATAGCTGATAATTATCAACAAATTCAAAACATTTTAAGTGCAGCCATGACCATCTTATGCTGTTGCTAAGTGACCTATTTATTATTTAGATAAAGAACACTAAATTCAAACTCAACCCTTTAATTCAACCAACTTTTTACCAAAACTGCAAGTATTTATGAAAGGAAAAAAAAAGAACTCGTGCTCCCTGAACTCTTTGAAGGTGGCAGAGCTTGGTGAAGGAGCGTTCCTCGGTCTGCGTTGTGATTGGTTGGGAGGTTGTAACGACTGTAATATTAACCTACATGATTGGCTACAATGCAAAAGGAAGGATAACTGTTATTCTATTGAACTTTTATTGGCCCTTCTTTTTTTTTTAAATCGATATCTATATATCGATATATATTATCGTCCAGCCCTGCCTCCACCCCAGCCTTAAAAGTTGCCTCCAGGATTGCCCTTGTGTTCAGCTCTGCCCATAGACTGACCAGCCTCTCTGTCTCTGCTAAAAGAAAAGCATCTGCAATTCCCTGCATGCTGCTGCCACTGCCATGTGTCACTGGGAGAAGGGTGTGTTAAGGCCGCACCCTGCAGGTTTAGTTTTCTGCTACACAACACCTTCCATATTCAACGAAAAGTAACATGTTGGTTTTATCCTGATTCTGAACTCAGCTGTTAAGGGAGCTAGTCAGTGCTCATATTCACAAAGATTCCCAGAGTCCTCTCAGACAGCTCCTACCTTAGCCTAAAAATTCCTCCCTAGGATGACAGAGGTGGGTAGAGTAGCCAGACATTGTACTCAAGTGTAGCACTACTTCATATTTTTACTCAAGGAAAAATTGTCAGCCAAGAAATTACTCAAGAGTAAAAAGCATTTAGTAAGAAGGCTACTCAAGTATTCAGTAACTAATCATAAATTCTCCTGATTTAATAATTAAAAATTATGTAATTGGACATACAAAAATATAAAGTCGTGCAAATTATGGTATTAAGATGCACATTGAGCTTGAAAGCAAAACTTACAGCCGTTAATGTATATACAGTATGTTAGAACAATGCAAAGTACTTCCATTGACAGGATCCACTGTTCACTGAATGATCATTTGACCTCCAAATGGCTCAATGAGCTCAGCAGATAGAAAACATTAAAGTAACAAAGCTTGTGCACAAACAAGAAGTCTCACTTTAACATAAATTCTAGGTTTTTTGTCTCAGGTGCATTTTTATGTTCTAACATTTTTCATAAAATTACGTCACTAAAAGCTACTTCAGGAGTTTTTGTGAATGTGGGAACAAGTGTGTGTTATATTTCAACCGGGAGAGAAAATATATTTTAATCCATCATATTATCCAAGGGCCCGGCAACAAATCCTCCACAATTTAGAGTTTAGGAGTATTGTTAATTTGTCAGAAAATATGGCAAGCTTGCCATACAGAAAACAACTATAAGACCTCGTTTTGGGATCTTAAGGAGTGTGATTAGTTGAGTTCTGTCGTGAAGTGGCCACAACGTGACCGTCGCGACTACATTTCCCGACATGCCAGTCTAAAGTGACGTCATTACTTTATAAAAGTCGCGCTCCTTCGTCGTCACATCCTCTTTCCGTTGCTCTTCTCCCTTCGAGGTACGGTGGTTTGCTTCACCGCAGACTGAATCCAACTCAATCTTTGAATATCCCAAAGCATCTGCAGGTTCTAACCAGTTATTTGTGTCATTTTTACAGAGAAGTCTCCACACGATGAGAGCCAAGGTGAGATGAAGAGAAATTGTCCGCATTTCAGACGGTTTCTTCTCGTGTGTTTGCTGCTAGCTTGTAACTCAGCACGGTCTCTCCCGCTCCTTGTGCATGGCCGATCGATTAGCTTGTTGCTTTAATGAAAGTGTTCGCTGCTGTTATTTTTCTTCTAGATTTGATGGAATATTATGTTTAGTCTGGTAATTTCACCCTGGTGGCGTTGATTTCTAAGAAGGCCCAGGCTTCACTACCTGCTACTGCTAGCTTGAGTAAAACTGAATCCGTCATTCCCATGTTTTTGTTTTGTTTCTTGATATGCAATAATTTAAAGCCTCTTAGTTAAGGTTCTAATCTCCGCCGTTAAAAAGCACGCCAACGTCTAAGCTGCTGTGTAAAACTAAACTATTCACATTTGATGTTAACTGCTTTTATTTTATTTTCCAGTGGAGGAAGAAGCGCATGCGCAGGTAAGCGTTCACTGTCTCGCCGCGAATTTCTTTTAGTTGAAGGTTTCTGATCGGGTTATGTCCAGGAAAATACAAATGTGTTGTATTGTTGATCAGGCTTTTATCTGAAAATGAATGGAATTTTCAAATAAATGTGGGTTTAAAATTAAGATTTTAAATATTCTGCACTTTCTCCAATAACATCAAAGCACACACTGGTCTGGTCACAACTTTCTATTGATCACAACCAGAAATATTTGTTGCATCCTTTTTTAAAAGAACCTGTCTAAACTCTTAAGAGACACTGTTTGATATGAGGAATATCAATTACCCAACTTAGTTAAGTGGTCTTTAATTCAGTCTAGTGCGTTGATCCCCATTCTTAAACTCATCATTTAAAAGCTGCAATTAAGGACATTGTAACATGACGTCGGTGTTATGCATCAATCCTTTTCAAAGGGAACCTTGCAGAGATTTAAACAATCTCAATAAACCTCAGTACCTTATATTAAAATGGGCCTTTTTTTTAAGGTTAGAATGCAACTTCAGGGCTTATTTGTTATTAGGCCACTGAGGATGGATACTTTCTAAGTGTGCATGCATCAAATTGGTGGCCTTTTTTTTTTTCTTCTTGACTTTCCATACTTAAAACATTTAAAAAATATATTTGACTCTATAGCGAATTGGTGCTCTTTAGGCAGCCAGTGGTTTAATCTTAAATACAACTTTTTAAAGCCTAGGTCCCTGATAGGAGAATAAAAAGTTAATATCTTCCTGCATGGATTTAGATATACGCATGTTGGTGTCCTTAATTAATCTTGTTTAAAGTGTTTTTTTTTTTTTTGAAAGTTAGAAGTTTTTAGAGGTAATTTTGTTGAACACATTTCCCTGCAGTAACCCATTAAAACATAAAAATTTTATGTTCGTCTTAAAGCAAGCAGGCAGTGATGCAGGAGGGTGCAGTGACCTGTACCTAAAGCCAGTATATTGGCTGAAGTCTTGAATTTAGAAATTTACGGTATAAGTTGGTGTACTTTATGGAATTTACCTCCTTAACAAACTGCAATTTCAATTGCCCAGATTGCATTCAGTACGTCTGCTTCTGTAAAAAGAAAATGCATCAGGTTTCACTGCTTGGGTTCTTACTTTATGCACTCCTCGGTTAATAAAACCTTTACTAGTACATTTAAACCCAAGAGCTAATTGAAGAGATTCAGATGTAGCAAAAAGCATAAAGCCCATAATTTTGCTTTTAAATGATTGTGAGCTGAACGTTTTCCTCAAAGCTGTTTGTTTTTTCCCAACAGGCTGAAGCGTAAAAGGAGAAAGATGAGGCAGAGGTCAAAGTAAGCCCTCATCCCTGCCAGCTGTGGTCCCATCTGAGCTTCTCCAGATCAACAGACCATTCATCCAGGAAGTGGCTGTGTGACGCATCTACTGAAACTGTGGAAAAGTCCCGATTGTTCATCTGAGGACAGCTGTGGATGTGCTGCTGGAAGAAGTTGAAGATGCTGGACGAATATCACCAGAAAGTGCAGCTGCATTGTTCATGGACCATGATACAACTTGTTTACTTGCAAACTGTCATGTGGTGTATTGAACAATAAATGAACACTGTTAAGTCTCCACACACTTCTGCCTCTTTTATTCAGTGAGTATAGAAATTTGGAGCTGATAACAGTCAGTTTAGTGTCCTCGAGGTGCTTAAACGAAACTGGTGAAGAGGTTTTTGTCAAAGCATAAATATTGATGCACTGTGAAAATGTAGAATATTTGAAAACTAAATTTTATTACAACTGAAACTAATTCATTACACACTGAAATATTTAACTTAAGGTTTTGATTATGGTTTACAGATTTAAAAGTAAAACTATGCAAGTTAACTATTGGAAAGTCATGTCACTTCCTTATTGGCGAACCCTATAAAGGTAAAATATGGATTTTTCCTCTATTGTGTAGGCCAATAAAGAGAAACAATGGCTATGCTTAAGTTTGTTCCTAGAGTCTATTCAAGCATAGTCACTAAAACTTGGGTGAAAGGAGAGAGGTGGCCCACCAATAGGGAAAATGCAGCCTTTGGGTTGTTGAGCAATGGAAATATATTTAAATGTTTGGGGAGTTTCTCAAAGACAATGCATCCTACATACGGACAACAGGTAGCATTCCTTGTGTATAGCCACTCCTGAACCAGAGATGTCGGAAGCACCTTAAATGCACTACGAATATAAAGAACGGCTGTTGCTCAATGGTCCAAAGTCCTCTGTTCAGATGAAAGTTAAGTTTCCATTTCATGTGGAACTCTTGTCTCAGAGGAAGAGTAGAGGCACAGACTCTATGTTGCTTATAGTCCAACGTGAAGGTCACCCTCCCTCCAGCATTTTAACGTGACTTTGCTCCACTCATGGTCGTAGGACATTTCTGCCTGCAGCATCAGAGGAGCACAGCGCTTTCATTTCATACAAAACAGATATTCAGATTCCTCCACATAGTTGCAATTAACCTTTAACTCTAACCTGACCTTAAATCTCCACAATAAGATAAGATGGGCTTTATTGATCTCACATTGGAGAAATTCACTTGCCACATCGGCTCATAAGAGAAGGTGCAAAGTAGGAAAGGTGCATCAGTCATATACAGTGAATCTTCAAATATACAGTGGATCAAAGAAAATAAGAATAAAAAAAAATACAAAAAGAAATGGGAATATCTTCAATAAGGTCTACCAACCCTGCATTGTACAGGCAAAAGCAGGTTTCAGTGTAGGCTTTGCACATAGTTTCTAATCTTAAAAACTATTTGTCTCATGCCTTCACATTTCCAGCTATACCACTGGGGTCCCAGGAAATTTTAGGAGTACTCCGTGCTTCCTTCTGATAGGCTTTATGGAGATGCTAATTTCGTTTTCCAGCAGGACTTGTTACCCACTTCAAATGGTACTAAAAGCTGCTTATGACAATGGTGTTGCTGTGCTGAAACAGCCAGAACCTGACCAGCCCCGAACCTCATGGAGAATCTACGTTGCCAAAAGAATATGAAAGACACCAAATCTCAACAGTGCAGACGATCTGAAAGCCGCAGACTGGTCTGCTGTTAACAATTCTGACCGCCATGTGGCAAATTAAAATAGTAACTCAGTTTTCTTGGTCAGATAAGACCAGACCTACACTTTTTGGCCTAAATATAAAACGTGGCAAAACAAAGAAAAACACACATCTCCATAAACAATCCCGATGGTGAAACATGGTAGTGGTAGCATCATCCTGTGGGGATGCTTGTCTTCAGCTGGACAAGGGAAGGCGGTCAGAGTCGACTGGGGAGTGGATGGAGTTAAATACAGAGTAATAATGCAAGAAAGCCACCAGGCTGCGAAAGACTTGAGACTAGAACGGTACGTGTACCAATAGCCCAGAACCAAATTAAATTTTAAATCTGCGGGAAGACATGAAAAACTGGAAGACATCCACACAGAAAGGACTCGGAGTTGTAAATGTGGAGAATTTTTGGACAGTAAATCATGTTACCAACTTTTGTGTGTATGATTTCAGGACTTAAATGTAAAAAAATTTCAATAATCTATTGTTTTTAACGTTTTTAGTTGATTCTTTTTTATCTGTGAAAGCTGCTAATATTATTATTACACATTATAGTAAGATGATATTAAGTACTTTTGTCATGATAGGTGGATAACTTTTGGATTTCGTTACTTGTTCAGTTAAATGAACTGTATACACAAAAACCCTGTGTCGTGCAATAGAAGTAAAATAAAAAAACCCCGAACTGAATTAAAGTAATCACTCTTTCATATCGACATTCCTGGCTGTTTTTCTCCGCACGGCCACCAGGCGGCGCTCGTGGCCTCCACGTGGGCGCCGCGCAGACCAGAAGCCGTAGAAGAAGAGCAGGCATTGTAAACACAGGGATATGGCTGACGAGGGAGGCGGAGGAGAAGACGACGTTAACGACAACATGGGGAACCATCTGCGTCTTCTAGCAGGTAACAGAGAGCAGCAGAGGCAGCCGTGGAGGTGTCAGCAGCGGAGAGGCCACGTCGTCCTCCCGGCAGCAGCGGAGACGGCTTCAGGCCACTCCTCAGCGTTCACAGCCCCACTGGTCCATCTTTGATCCCCGAGCTTTCGCTTTCTGTCCGTGTTTACCTTTTTTTTTTTAGAGCGGCCCTTCCGGCTCCTATAGCGGGGCTTTTAGCGGCCGTGGTTGTGTCCGCATGCAGCAGGAGCGCTAACTCCGCCTCTCTGTGTCTTCACTGACTTGTGCCGTGACAGGCAACGAGGAGGAAGAGGAGGAGGAGGAAGATGACATGGAGACTGAGGACCGAGACGATGACGAGGCGGAAAAGCCCAACATCATCACGTTTGACCCCAGTCTTCCCACGTCTCATGCTGTGAGCAGTCAATCTGTTATTAAATGTGAACTAATTGCACATAATTGTCTTTATGTCTCCTATCAGCTTATTACTAATGCTTCTCTTCCATGGTAGGAATTATGTCTCTGGTCCGTTTCGTGCCGACGAAGTGTTGCAAAAGTCATCAAACCTTCTCATTTTATCATGTTATTCTACAAACCTTGATATATGTTTAATGCTGTTTATTACACACCTTGATAAAACATCCCCTCGGCATGATGCTGCCACCACTATGTTTAACAGCAGGGATGGTGATATCAGGCCCAGGGTAATGTGCAGGGTTAATTCTCCCAGGCACATAAGACCCTTTTCCACCGGCTCGGTTTGGCGCGCTCTACTCCCCGTTTCAGCTTTGCTGTAGCGCTTCAGCAACAGTTTTTAATTTTTGTTTTCAGGGCCAGCCCGGGTTTCTCCGGCCCTGCTCATGAGCAGGGTCAAACCGAGCTGACTCGAGCGGAGCTTTGACGTCAACACACTGCTTTTAAGTGATTGGTCGGGGGGAAGTGAAAAGGTTTCTCTCAGAGGAACTCCAGAAAAAACTGAAGCGTGACAACATTAATATTAAGGACCGCCATGAACTATGTGAATCCGCAGATTCTAAACACTTGCCGCAGAGAGTAAAACTGAGTGGGGCAGGTCAAGTTTAGTAGGGCCGGTATAAAAGGGGCTATAGCAATTACCTTTTACAATGGCAAGCAAAAGTATTTACCACTTTTTTTTTTTTTTTTGTGGTGCTGGCTGTGGCTCTGATATCAGATGCTCCTCATCTGCGTGTTGTACTGTAAAAAGAGAAGGAGGATTTATACGCCCTTGTTGTTCTTGGACAACTAGCTTTTCTTAGCAGTGGCTTCATAACTACGATCACACAGACTTTTTTGTTTTTTGTTTTTTTGCTTCCCCACCTGGAATTAAAATAGATTGTTTCAGAGTTCGCATAATCTTACCTGCAGGACATCCCAACAATTTTGAATATGTATTATTTTATATTGTGAAGCACACATAGGTAAAAAAAAAGATAACCGTCACCGTCATGAAAACCCTAACTTTTTATGATGGTATTTGTTCACTAATGTCTCTAACAAACCTCTGAGGCCTTCAGCTGGAAAAGCTGGATTTGTACTGAGATTCAAGTGGACATTTCATGCTTTTTAAAGGTACATAACCATGTTATATGCTTAAAAAAGACCAAAAAACGTTTGATCACGATAAAATATATGAACACAAAGCGTCCATCCTGATAGTGTTTTATTGGTTTTTTTTTTTAGGCTAAATATAACCCCACCATGGGCATGATGAGCAGTGCTGTACGTGGTCCCGTTAATATAAATAAACACAAAAGGCTTTATTTACTAACAAATTGAGCAAAAACAAAGCATAAAACACCAAAATAGCAACTTATAGCAGGGTGTGTTAATTTTTCATAAAAACTTTGTATGCAACCAGAGTTAGCTACTGACGTATGAATAAATAAATAAGTAAAGTCAAATAAGGTGGCTATGCTCCTTTAACGCCTTTTTTTTCCACATTGATATCGTTAAGTTGTGGCCCATAGAAAGTGGGACTGCAATGCTTTGGTCTGAATTATGGTCTCATTGTTGTTTCACCACGGTAATAGGTTATAAAAACGGGATGCTGAATACCAATGAAAGCCACATTTTCAGGTTTTAATCTCATTCAGTTCCAACAAAATGCGCTGAAGCCTTTTCTTTGAAACATGGCAGAATATAAGGAAACGTAAGGGGTATGCAAACTTTTGAAAGGCACTAAATTTGCCCTTGAGAACCAAATATCCAAAATTTAATTCTTCCTGTCTGCAAACATTTAAAATTTCTGAAACAAATTTCTTGCTAAAGAGAAGTGACATCACCAGTCCTAGGAAAGAAAATGCTCCCTATATCTGAAATGCAGATTATTCCTTTTACTTTCCACCTACATTATCTCCACCAGTAACTAACCCGTCTGATTGCAGTACCTGGGTTCAGACATGGAGGAGTTCCACGGGCGCACGGTGCACGATGACGACAGCTGCCAGACCATCCCGGTGCTGCCGCACACGGCCGTGATGCTGGTGCCGGGTCAGACGCTGCCCCTGCAGCTCTTCAGGCCGCAGGAGGTCAGCATGATGCGCAGCGTCATCCAGAAGGACCGAACCTTTGCGGTGCTCGCACACAGGTGCGTAGTGGGGGGAAGTGTAGTCAGAGGAGTCAGGCGTTGTTGTGATCCCTTCAGCTGTTCTGGATCCACAGTGTTTCTGTACGTGTTTGCAGTGATGCGGGCGAGCCGGAGGCCAAGTTTGGAACGACGGCTGAAATATACGCATACCGAGAGGAGCAGGAGTACGGCATTGAAACCGTCAAAGTGAAAGCAGTTGGGAGGCAGAGGTTTAAGGTCCATGAGATAAGAACTCAAGCAGACGGGTAAGATGGTTTTAGTCTATTGAAGTTTAAAATCAGAGGTCACTGACTAAGTGCTTGTTTTCAATTGTCTTTATTCCTCAGCTCAGTGGGGGTGGACAAAACCTGGATACTGTACTCATAGTGTGTGAAATAGGATTTCTCTGAGCAGGTTGTAATAGTTTATACCAGGGGTTCCCAGACTTATCAGCCCGCGACCCCTAAAATAACAGCGCACAACCCCCATTTGGTGAGGTGGGAAGTGTTGCTTTTTTTTTTAGAAAGTTACAAGAACAAAGTCATACAATTTTGAGAATGTAGTTGTAATTTTATGAAAACTCTTACAAAAAACTGCAGTCTTCCCCTTGTGTTTATCCTCGGCATGTTCTTTATTCTTTTATGCCTAATATTTTGACTTTGTTCACGTAATTTCCCAAAAAGCTAAAAACAAGTCACATTACGGCCATGGCTGATTAAAGAAAATCACTGGCCACAGAGGAGTAAACTTCTACAAAAACCTAAACATTTTCTTTTTAAGAATTTCACATATTTGCAAGAAAAACATGTTTTATTTGTCTCCAAAGATCAAACATGTTTGCTGATGTCGGATAGTCTTACATTTTTGAGAAAACATAATTTTCCACGATTAAAGGCACACATTTGCTATATTAAAACAAGTATATCACTGACATTGTAAAGTCAGAAATTTGGATCATCTCGCGGCCCCCCTGAGGGGTCCCCACTGTGGAAACCTGTGGTTTATACTTTAGTCATCGGATCACAAAGACATAAAACTCTGAACAGGGGCTTGGCTTTAGTCTTTGATTTTCTGAAACAGAAGCCAGGCCTGCTTCCTCTATGAGTCGACCACTGACTATAAGGTTGACAGTTCAACTTCTTGTTAATCTACATGCTAAAATGTCTGTGGGCAGACACCGTAGTCCTCAATCTAGGAGAAAAAAAAATGATATTAAGCACCTTAAAGCTATTAACTCAATAATATAAGAATATTGTTTGTAACCGTCCTTCAATCTTTATTTAAACAACTCTAGGAGCTCACAGCTAGAGGGCATTCTAACCCTTAAATACAAAAACAGCATGAACAGTTTCTGCAAGAGGAGTTCCCTGAGTGCAGTTGTTGTTTACATTAGAGGAGAGAGGGCGGTGTGGTTTCATTGGTTTTTAGACGCACGCTCACGTCAATAAATCCATGCTGCAGCTCATGAATTTGTGAGGAAAACTGAAACAGAAATGTAGAGATCCCCAAGCAGGACTTTATGTCCCAGTTACCTGTATGAGTCACTGAAGAACATAAATTAACCGATACTTTATTAAAATCAGTGGCTTGTGTGTGTCTAAAGTGGTCTAAAGTGCAGTAAAATCACACTTGCCCTTACTGTATGGTCTCTTATTATTATTTTTTTTTTTTGCTTTTCTATTTATACCCATGTGTGTATCTGCATTGTTCCAGGACAGTAAAGGATGCTTGTGTTCTGTTCTATATTGTAGTATTGCATAGTTTGCGTTAAAGTTTGTGGACAATTTTACTGAAACTGTAACTTTTACAAGGCTGCACAGTGGCGCAGTGGGTAGCGCTGTTGCCTTGCAGCAAGAAGGTCCTGGGTTCAAGTACACCCCTGGGTCTTTCTGCATGGAGTTTGCATGTTCTCCCTGTGCATGCGTGGGTTCTCTCCGGGTACTCCGGCTTCCTCCCACAGACCAAAAACATGACTGTTAGGTTAATTGGCTTCTCCAAATTGTCCTTAGGTGTGAGTGTGTGCGTGAATGGTTGTTTGTCCTGTTTGTCTCTGTGTTGCCCTGCGACAGACTGGCGACCTGTCCAGGGTGTACCCCGCCTCTCGCCCAGTGAACGCTGGAGATAGGCACCAGCACCCCCCGCGACCTCATGAGGGATAAAGCGGTTCAGAAAATGGATGGATGGATGGATGTAACTTTTACAGTCTGAGACTGTAAAATTGAGTTTGACTCGTGGTGCGTAACTCGAGTCTTTTAAGTAAAAAGTTGAAGCAAGCCATAAGTGTGCTGCTCCTCATCTGCGTGTTGTACTGTAAAAAGAGAAGGAGGATTTATACGCCCTTGTTGTTCTTGGACAACTGGCTTTTAATGGCTCCTAGGGATTTATTCATGTTAGCGGTGGCTTCATAACTACGACCACACACAAGTCTCTCCAACTGAGCGCTGTTTTAATAACGTTTCTGGGTACAATAAGCTTAACTTACCTCCAACGTCTTATTATCCTGCTGTTAAGACAGCTGTCATTACAAAGACTTTTTCGGTTCATCAAAGTAAAAGCACTTCCTGTTCTGTTCATTCAGAAATTTGACTTGGTTTATATCTCATAGACTTGAGGCTGTATTCCGACTTGCCCCCGAAAAGCCTTGAGAATTGACTTGGACTTGAGAAAAGTTACTTGAGAAATCCCCCGTTGGACACATGCAGCTCCAGTCGTCAATAAATCACGTCTTTCTACCACTGATGATGATTTTATGCAGAGCGGTTTACTGCAGGGTGAGACTGATGTCGGCTTGCTTTACTCTCGCTGTTGATGTGACTCCTTAATAATTCAGCTTGGATACGAATTTGTGGATGGACAAAATTTTCAAGGAGAATAAACATATTCACCCAACAGGAGTACGGCTTGCAGGACTGGATTATAGCTTGTGGGCAGGAAAATAAGTAGTTTCTTTTAAAAACTGTCTATGGAAATGTCGCCCACTCTGCTCGCTGGTTAACAATGGGTGCAGCAGTCAAGAACTTCAATGGCAATAATTTAGAAATGCCTCGATATGATTTAAAAATCAGATGTTTGTAATCGGCATGTTCAGCTCTTCAGTACCAAACACCACTCCCCTGAGGGCAGTTTTGGAGAAGATGCAATACGCTGACGACAGTCTGATCTGAAACAACGTACCGGGAGCCGCTTCTCATTTTTCAACCTAAAGCTGTTTCAAGCTGCTGTTTTTAATCCTCGTATCTCGGTGGTAGATGATGGACAACATAAAGTTATGAATATGCGGTACTCTGTCCGTACAGTATGCCTGATTTGCAGCTGTGGACGCAGCTCGTCGAGATGGGTTTCATATTTTCTTGTTTTCTAACGAGGGGCTGTTTGTTTATGAACCAGGTGGCGTTGCTGAATTAAAGCTTCTTGCGTCACTGCTGAACCCGTGTTGTAGATCAGTTTAACTAGCGTCCTCCTCGGCCCAGGAAGTCACTGACATTTTCTTTCCATGTCAGCAAGCCTTTATTAAGACACATCTCCATCTTATTTTTAGTTAGGATTGTATAATGCACATGAATTGTTAGCCTTAATGTTGTTAGAGCCTCCAATTATAGTTCTAACTCCAGAAATTATAGCATTTACGCTATTGCTCAGTTAATGTAACCCTTTTATCCTGTATGCGCTTCAGATTACATAAATACTGCACTTTCTTTCTGCTTGAGAAGAGACATTTATTTAATCTGTATTAAATGTGTTTTATTCAAAGGGATTTAATGGGTTGTTGCTGGCGTTTTTTTTTTTTTTGTTACAGTACGCTCTTCATTGTCGTTCTTTTGTGTGTCTCTCAGAATCAGACAAGCCAAAGTACAGATCCTCCCCGAGCGAATCCTTCCAGACCCGCTCTCTGCCGTGCAGCTGGCGCCCATGTCCCGGCTCCATGTGTCCCCGTCCTCCAAGCTGCGAGCTCAGGGCTGTAAAAAGGCTCAGCGCTGGTTGAATCAGCAGGTCAGAGGCTCCCGCGCCCATTAACTGAATATGTATGCCTCACTTCAAACCAGAACCAGGAGAGTTTACTTGTTAGACATTCAGAATATATTGATGAAAGGCCAAAACAAAGAGCACACAACTCTGTGTTTTTCATTTTCTATTTTAGAGCAGGGCTGTCTGCGATGATTTGGATTAAAGTCCTTAGTTGGAAGTAGCTAGACTCAAAATGCATTAATGCACTAGGTTTATACACACCGCCTTGCTAAAGCATTGCCAGAGGTGGATAGAGTAGCCAAAAACTGTGCTGAAGAGTCACACTACTCAAGTAAAAGGACAAAGTATTTGGTAAAAAGGCTGCTGAAGTAACTGATCACACCATCTGATTTAATATTTAAAAATGAGGCAAACAGACAAAAGTATAAAGCTATGTATAAATTCTGGTGTGTTAATGAGAAAAACATAAAGTACATTCTTACAAAATAACATTGAGGCAGTAAGAAACACTTTTCCAAATCTGTTTTTTTTTTTTTCAATATAACGTTATAAAACCAATACTATGTATTTGTTAGAACAAGTACTTCTAGTGACAAAACATCCTGTTTACTGTGTTTTCACTTGACCTCCAAATGGTATAAGGAGCTCAGCAGACAGTAACATTAGAACAACAAAACTTGTGTGTAAAAGTAACTTTTACATAAAACTTGTGTCTAGTGCAGTTTTGGTTAAAATATATATTTTTCTATATTTAGTGAAGCTGCTTGCGGTAGGTAGAGTAACCAGCAATATTTTGCAAGTAAGAGTAGCAATAGTCTTTTACAAAAAGTAGCAACACGCCATACTCATATTACTCAAGTAAAGTCCAGTAAAACTACTCCTTAAAACACATTTTCTTCAAAAGGTTCCTCAAGTAAACATAAACCTAGTTACTACCCACCTCTGAGTATCGCTACTCCATGAGCCTAACCAAATTTTGTCACATTACATGAAACATAAAGTAGTTCATAGTGCGAAGCTGAAGGAAAACAATAGGAAATAACGTTCTCTTTATAAAAATCTGGATGTGTTGCAGGAGTTCAGCTGCTCTACCTGCTTTGCACGTCTAAAAACGGCAATATTCGCCTCAAGTTCTGCTTAGATTTGAGGGAGAGCATGATGCTGCCACCTCTGTGCTTTGCCGCGGTGATGGTGTGTTCCAGGTTATGTGAAGTTTTAGTTTTCCTCCACATATAAAGTGTTTTTTTGTTGTTGTTTTTTTAGTTCCCTCTCATCCTGACGTCTTGTTTGCTTTGTCCCCCTACGTGACACGTGGCGTCTTACAAACCTCTGAGGCCTTCACAGATCTGCTGTATTCAAACTGAGATTAAATCACACAGACTCTATTCAAAAATTAAAGGACTTCTGAAGGAAGTTGAATTTTATTTGGACCATCAAACTAAACGTGGGCTGAATAGAAACGTACCCCGCACATTTTAGATTTCCTCCCGTGTTGGGAAGGGGCATGCGCAGCATGTGGATCTCTGCTCAAAGGCAGTGTGACGCACCGGTGTAACGTTCAAGTGCACATGTAGCACTGCAAGAAGGGAACTAAATATAGGTAAAATTTTCTTGAATTTAGTGTATTTGTTCTTGATTTGAGCAGGTAAATAAGATTATCTGCCAATGGAGTGAGTGTTTCTACCCCTAAAATAAGATCATTAGTTATACTGCACTTGAAATAAGATGATGGCGAGGAGTTGTTCCTAGTTTAAGTGCAAATATCTTACTCCATAGGCAGCTCATTTAAACATCCCTGCTCAAATTAAGGACAAATACACTCATTTCAAGAAAATTTGACCTAATTTTAGTTCCCTTTTGGCAGTGTTCTTATCCATTAGATTCATTAGTGTTCTGTTTCGTTACATTTAAGTCACCTGTGGTTGATTTGTTGCCGTTCACAGAGGAAGTTTCACTGCGCCAGCCTGACTCCGTGGCCTCCCTGGGTGTACTCTCTCTATGACTCCGTGAGTGCTGCAGTCCACTTACACACCACGGGCTATCCGTCACGGGTGAACGTCTCACATAAGCGAATGTAACCCGTTTGTTCCCCGTGGCTCGACCTCACAGGACTCGCTCATGAACAGAGTGAAGAAGCAGCTCCACGAATGGGACGAGAACCTGAAGGATGACTCGCTCCCGACCAACGCCGTAGGTCAGCCCCTCTTCAGTTTATCACTCATCCATCACGCACGTCCGCGCTCGTCTGGCCTTTGTTTACGCTCTTTTTTTTTTCTTTTTTTTTGTGTGTGCCTCCTGTTTATTTCATCCATCTCCTCTTCTCCTGTCTGCTTTGTGTCAGACTTCTCCTACAGGGTGGCTGCCTGTCTGCCCATAGACGACGCTCTGCGGCTCCAGCTGCTCAAGATCGGCAGCGCCATCCAGAGACTCCGCTGCGAGCTGGACATCATGGACCGGGTGAGGACAGGTCACCGCGTGCTCCGTCCCCACAGAGGTGGACATAATTTCCCTCATGTCGTGATGAGATCCAGCTCGCAGAGCGTGTCTGGTTTTCTTTCTGCCGTTCTTTGGTGTGCATGCAGGCCTGGATTCAGCTGACAGATGAGTTGTTGCTGCAAAGATTCAGTCCAGAGTTAATTTACTCTGAAGCACAAGTAATTTTTTTAATTATTTGATTTTTAACAGCAGGACAGTGGTTGATCTCATCAGTGGGAGGGTTATCATCCAGGGTTAAAAGTACACTCGCTGCTGAAGCAGCTTTTTTTTTTTTTGTTTCTGGTATAAGTCGCACCCTTCTTGCTTCTCTTTTAGCACACATGTTTACGTTAAACATAACAAAGCGGTCTGGTCTTTGTCGTCCTGTTTTCTCAGTATGTTTAAGGCCTGTGTGTGTCGGGGCAAGTTTCTGGTCCTTCAGGCAGGTCCCCTCTAGGACAGGAATGTCTGAAGTCCCACCATGTCGGTACAAACATTCACATGATTAATTTCAGTCGTTTGTCAGTCCCGTGTAGGAACATGTTGCAGCCGTATTTTCAGCCGCCACCTCCAGGTTGCTGCAAATAAACTCCCAAGTTGCCTCCATAATCGGACATTTCTATCCTGATCAGGCGATGCTCGTAAATGCAGGACAGACGGGGGCAGTGATGGTAGCCGTAGTTACGACCCTTGTCTCCAACAACAGCCTGACTTGATAATGTGATTATAAAAACATCAAATGAGGTCACATCCTTTTTTTTTTTTTTAAATGGGGTTATATGTAGTTAGGGTAAAGCTGTTGAGAGTATAATTTTTTTTTAAACAAGCTAAACTCTTGATACTAATATGCCCACAAGGGCATTTCAGCCGCTTGGATCAGGGATCTCCCTCTTTTTCCATTTATATTATTGCAATAGTTCAGGGCAGGGGTCTGCAACTTGCGGCTCCAGAGCTGCAAGAAGCTCCTTGGATGCTTTAACAATAGCTTTTATGCTGAAAAATTATAAAGAACCAACCAATGTTTTTGAATTTAGATACAATAACAAGTCAATTTTTTCATGAAATAATTGCTTTGAATTTTCACAACAGAATGACAATAAAAGGACCTGCAATTATTTTGTTTTAGTAATTTTTTTCTTGTAATTCGGTTTTGAAACTGGCAGTATACCCTTTTAAATCATTTTTTGGCAAATATCAACATCTCTGCAAAAGGGAAAAATGTATCCATCCTGTTTCGGCAAATGTTTTATTTATTTTTTCTTATTATTTTAAAATCTAAAAATAGAAGAAAAATTGTTGTTCTCTAAAAATAACAACTAATTTCCCTGTATCAAACATTATAAATTGTCTTTTATCAAACAGTCCTGTAACATTTATGTCTCCCGATAAGTTTAATTGAAGCTGAACCAGGGCCCTTTGGATTGTGAAGGTGGCAGACCCCCGGGGGAGGGTAAGAGGGTGGAGGGACGGATTTAGCTTTGCTTTTTGGCTTAGCTCTTCCTTCACCACAACAGTCTGGAGCAGCGGCAGCATCACTGGAGACTAGGCCCTGATCTGTCCATCAAGAAGTGAGATCCTTCAATAGCTGGAACATACTCTCCCACTCCTTCCCTAAAAGCTGGGACCTACTCGATGAGGTTGGTCCCAGCTAAATGCAGTATAGGAGCAACATGCTCCATCAGTCTGCAGACCCCGCCTTTTTATCGAACACCCTGCTTGTTATAGAACAAACCGTTCAGCAAGGCACCGATTTAGTTGACACCTAGCTGACTAACACCACGTTGATAAATTACAAATATTCTCAGGTGCCAAGGTGGGGCAACCCTTTCAGCACTTTAGACAGAGGGAACCTCTGCTGAGGTGTCAGGTGGCTGAACGCAGCACTTTTTATACTTGTTCTAACCCCAGTTTCTCTTTCTGAAGACTAACATTTCCGATGAATTTTACCGTCTTGTCGATCACAGTCATTATCGAAGACAATGGCCCATTTAAGATGTTAATTTGACGTTGTGTTTCCTCCTCAGTGTACGTCATTGTGCTGCAAGCAGTGTCAGGACACAGAGATCACGACAAAGAATGAAATCTTCAGGTGAGGACTTATTTTTCTTACTTACCTGTTGGACTTGCTTCATGTGTTCAAATATCAGGATTATAATATAGTTATTTTGAAGGTTGTGAATTTCAGTGACCGTTGCGCAGCAGCTTCTGACGTGTACCAAAATACAACCACCGGTCTATAAAGGAGTCAAGTAATTAAAGGAAAACACTAAATGAAACACATAATGTTCACTTAAACTTTTCACCTTCTGTCACAGTGCATCTGCAAACATTCTTGTGTTTCATTGTGAGTTTATGTGATATATAAATAGAAAGAAGTATAATTATGAGGCTGAAAGAAGAGGGTTGATGGTTTTGAATAGTTTTTACTGATAAAAATCTGAAAAGTGGTGCACAATTGTTATCAGCCCCCCATAATCTGAAACCCCATAAATAAAATATAGTGCGGAAATTGTCTTCAAAAGTCACCTACGTGGTAAACAGACTTGACCAGTGTCATTTAATCTCAGTATAAATCCAGCTGTTCTTTAAAAGGCCTCAGAGGCTCGTTAGAAAACATGGTGGAAGAAACGGCATCAGGAAGAGCCTCTGTCGAGAAAACAGTTCCCTGTTTCTAACATAAGGCTAAGAATGTGGGGGTCAACTCAGGGTAGGGCTGTATGCTTTTGCCAAACATCAAAATTGCGATATATTTCAACCATAATTGCAGAAGATGTCACAGAGAAACCTACCAAGACATGGTCATCCAGCTAAACTGACACGTCAGTCAGGAAGAAGGAGAATATTGATATGAAAAGCCGCTAAGCCAAAACAATGTTCAAAGGTCTATGTCAGATAGATATATCAGTACATTTACCAGACACTTGTGATGTACAGTACAGCAAGTGAACTTCACTTGACTGCAGGACAGATGCGGTTGAAGTTGGCTGAGAATCTGTTTTATTTTGAGCACCAGAATAAAGCAGCGTTGTCATTTTGTCTGTAATCACTGTTATTAACGAAACACATTGTTGTTGAGGTCCTGGAAGTTGTAAAGATTCAGTGGTTACGTCACGAGTAAATGTGACACCTCCACACCGACGGTCTCTCTTATATAATGTCATTTCCAAGCCGTCTGTCATCTGTTTCGATGATCTCTTAGTCCGGCAGCGACACGCACAACAACCTGAGAGACATGGGAAATTGTCCAGACCCTGGCTGGATATGTTTCCAGACAAAAGTGGAGGTTTTGTCCCACAGATTATGGGCGGCAACCAGTGATTATGTGTGCTGCAAGATTTCTGATGCTGACATTCAGTAATTGCTGCTCTGTTAAAAACACTTCCTCCCAGAAATAATAGCTGCATTCTGCTAATGCATTTTCATTTTGGGGCTCTAAGAAAAACATGATTGCTTTACACACACCGTAATTTTGTCCCGGAGAAACTGACAATATTGATGCTTCGAAAGGAAAATGGGCTTTTTAAATTTAATCCGACGAATTGCATCAAAGCATATGAAATTAGATTTTTACAACACAAAAAAAAACTTGGTCTATCAATGGAAGTTTTTATTTACTTTTTAAATCCCTACTTGGAATAGTATAATGTTGAATAATTGGAACATATTTAATAGCTAGGGCGTTTAGTAAAGCAAAAATTAAATAATTCTGCATGAAAATGTGCTGTATTTTATTTCTACTTTGCAGCCAGGTAATGACGCTAAACATTAGTAGGAAAGGAATTTACCAAAACAATTAGTTGTAAGAAGGGGAAAAAATTTCAGAAGAGCTTTTTCCAAGGTTTTAATAGGTTTCTTATGCCATAAGGAGTGATTTATTAATTTTGGTAAAATATCAGAGCAAGATAAGGTTGCTGCTGATTTAAGATTTCATTGACAAAATGTGGATTTTAAAGGAAGTGGACCTGATCCTGTCCAAATTCGAACCTTTTAGTTTGAACTGTAAGCCCCGCCCCCAACCATGCTTTCCAATGAGAAACCCTCGACACGCACGGGACTAAACATGCAGGAAACGAGGCTTCATCGAGGGACTTCTCTTTGTTTTCTTTGAAATAAACGGCTACATCTCGGGAAAATTATATTTTATTATGCGACTGATCAACACTTACATGCCTGGCATGTTGTCCGGTTCACATACCCCATGGCTCATGGCGCTGGAGGATCAGCTGCTTAGCAACAGCTCTGTACCTCGTTGTATCATTGAGAGAAAAGTCGTCCCAGGTTGTCCCCATCCCCAGTTCACTCTCAGTGTTCTCAGATCCTGATGTGGACACACGTTCCCCGTCCTCATGGTGGCTGAGATCTCCGTCAGGACAGCGAAAGTCCAGATTCAGTCTGAATGTAATGCATCTGAAAGTTTGCACACACGCTGATATTGCATGATGAGGATTTGAGATTCAGTATATTGTGCCAGGTTTCACCATGCGTAGCCATGCAGCGTGAGGTTGTTTCCAGACATGGCAGAATCAACATTTTATAATCTTTTAAGGGTGATTAAGGAGCCTTCAGTGAGTCTCTCTCTCTCTCTCCTTGTGGTGTTTTAGCTTTTGACTGAATCAGAGTCCAGGCTAATCCCTCTGCCTCTTTCTCCTCCACCAGCTTGTCCCTGTACGGCCCCATGGCTGCTTACGTCAACCCTCACGGTTACGTTCATGAAACCCTGACCGTCTACAAAGCCAACAACCTGAACCTGTCGGGCAGGCCCTCCACACTGCACAGCTGGTTTCCAGGGTAACTCTCATTGCTAACTGCTAGCGCTCATTACCCAACCTGTTCACTGCGTTTATAACTCCTGGGCATGATTTCACCGTTGTCTGCATGTGCCCCCAGCTTCATATCTGCACTCAATAGGATGATCAGAGTTGTCCAATGTGAACGTGATCTTGTGCCACAAACACAGTAGTTTCAGAGATGATGAAAAAGACAGAGCTTCAGGTCCTCACAGTTTAAAACCAGCGCCGGTCTTTGAGAATTTGGTGCAGGTTGCTCTGGCTGTAACAGCAGTGCCGCTTTGAACCCATGCGTAAGCCCTTTGGTTCGCACGCTTTTACCTCCTGGTAGGTTAATTTGCTTGCTAGTGTAATTTGCTTTATTTATTTTTTACTTTTAAAATAAATAACTTTAAACTCAGTGATTCAAAATCTGGGTCGGTATTTACACTTACAGAGTGAAACACATCTGTTGAAGACCAAAACATCCTGACTGAGACATTTAGGAGATGAAAACAACTGGGGTCTCTTCCAGTGATGTGTGAAGCTAAAAAAGAAAAGAAGGAAATGGGATGTACGACCCAACACAAAGATCTCCAGACATAAAAACATTTTTTAGCTGAATAAAAGACTAAGACGCACGGAGTCAGTGGGATTAAGGAAAATGTTTGATGATTGTTACTTCAGATGGATTTTTATACAGCATTTTAATATGTTCATTATGTTCATTCGTTTCATATGTTCATTTCCTTTATTTCCTTCCTTCCATCCTTGCTTCCTTCCTTACTTCTTTCCTTCCATTTTTCCTTTCTGTCCTTCCTTCCCTACTTGCTTCCTTTCCTCTCTCCTTTCTTTTCGTCCTTCCTTCTCCTTTCTGTCCTTTATTCCCTACTACCCTTCTTCCTTTCCTTTCTTCATGCCTTCCTCCTTTCCTTCTTTAATTACTTAGTGTTTTTTAAGCTTTAACAATCAAGGCCTGAACATGGTAGATAGAAAAGCTGCCATAAACCCATTGTGACTTATTTGTATGATATATATATATATATATATATATATATATATATATATATATATATATATATATATATAGAACTGAGACCACAATGGAAAATGTTGAGCTTTGACATGAAACATTTGAAGAAAGACAAAAATAAATAATCCTTTTTGTTTTGACACCTTTTGTAATGATTTTTTTAACTGACATTTTAGCAAACTATTTGTTCTTGTGGGGAATTATTAGTAGACAAATTGTATTTTTTTTATTTTATTCATCAATTCTTTCTGTATTATTGAATTTCTCTTTGCTCTCAGGTACGCCTGGACTATCGCTCAGTGCCGGACCTGTGGCTCTCACATGGGCTGGAAGTTCACGGCCACCAAGAAGGACTTGTCTCCGCCTCGCTTCTGGGGTTTGACCCGTTCGGCCATGCTGCCCCGCATCCCGCAGGGGGAGGGCGAGGACAACCGAGGAGGTTCTCGCCTCTTCTGCCTGTGACTTCAGACCATCCGGTCCTCCCTCCGCCTCAGTCTGCTGTCAGTGTCTAGCTGCAAAATACTTCTTCTTCTTTAATAGTCATCAGTGCATCACAGAAGCTGTCACCTCTGGCAGGAAATCCATCACATCAGTGGATGGAGTCATGGGGTCTTTTGAATTGCACCTTCAGGGGTAGACTTTATGAAGGTAGACGGAGCAATTGCTTTAATGAGCTCTTAAATTGCGGCGGGGAGAAGTTGCCGGTGAGACAGGGAAGGAGACCGACTGGCTGGACAGACTGGAATCTAGTGTTTAACATCCCTGCATGCAGCAGCTACACATCAAGCTGTTTTCTTCATATATAAGCTCTATGGCTGAAGGTTCCCCCACCTCCACACACAAAACACAAAATGGTTGGCTGATTGCATCCTGCTTTACGATCTCAGCTGTTTTCTTCTTGCATCGCAGGGCCTCGCCTGCATGCAGCTGGCGCCGCTCCGGCAGCCGCTCTATTCAGTGAACTCGTCGTAATTCCAGCTGTTTGTGTCTGAGAGATTTCGTCCGTCAAAGAGCCGCGAGGAGAAGCGCACCGACCTGCGGTCCATCTCAGTAAAATAGAATATCGTTGAAAAGTTTGCGCATTTCAGTCTATATCGGTTCGGGGGGGGCTCCGAGGGATTTATTTCAGGTGTTTGCATCTGCTAGTGCTGAGGGTTGTGGCTTACGGCTAATGCAGACGCAACGTTCAGTTTCTCAGGAAATTAAAGGTTGAGATCAGGTAAAAAGGTATTTTTAATGAGGAAATGTCTTTCTACTGAAAAGTGCTTGTGCTGTACCGGAAGTGCACTCAGTACTTGGTGAGGGCTTGTTTTTCATGAATTACTGCATCAATGCACAGTAACGTGGAGGCCCTCAGGCCTGAAGGAAGCCCTGGTCGCCTGTAGGCAGAGTGAGGACCTGGGTAGCTGACGCATGTCTTTCTGTAGCGGAGACATCTCCGATGTTCGGGAATGGTTTAAAAAAAGCAATTTGACAAGTTTAGTCCCTGTTCTGGGAACTTCTGTGAGTGGAAGCTCTTAAAGCTCTGATTCTAGCTCGTTAATCACCCCAAACTCTTGACAGGGTTTTTGCTTCACAATCCTCTCAAGGCTGAGGTTTCCCCTGTTGCTCCTTCACCTTTTTTTTTTAACTGTAGTTTTTACCTTTCACCTAATCTTCCATTAAGATGCTTGAAAACAGCGCTATGAGCAGCCGGATTTATTCGCAGTGACATTTTGTGGCTCCTTCTCCGTGATTGTAAAATCCATATTGGGATCATAATGTTTTTTGCATTTAAATCCTTATTTCAGAGGGACTGAATTTTAGCTTTTCCTTGGCTGTAAGCTTAAACGATCTAAAATACCCGAAATAAAAACGCTAAGTATATCGCTCAGTGTGATGAATCTATTTGAACTGAGTTCCACTTTCTGAATTCAATTACTGATGTAGATATTCTAATTTATTAAGATGGACTCGCGTATTTGTAGATAGATGATGAGGGGCTATTTTTGAAATGTTAGATCTGATGTATTTTTGTACGCAAGAGTTATTTTTTTTTGGGATTAATTTAATATTCTTGCTGATGTGTAGAGAACATGTGCAAGTACGTATCACAGCTACGTTTTTTTGTTTTGTTTTTTTATTTTGGGTTGATCTAATCAAAAACCAGAGGTTGTAATATCAGTGACGATAGCAATGTGTAATTATACCTGATAAAATCTGCTCGGTTTGCTTTCAACAGCGGCTGCTCGTCCCGTCTGATGATGTGCTCCGGGAGGCGAGCGTTATCTCTGCTCACACGAGTGAACAAGATCTTTATCGTATCGGCGCCTCAGGGCGGGATGCTTTGTAAAGGTCGAAGCTAATTAAGACGGAGAGCAGAGCGCAGCGTTTGCCCTCCTTGGGTGGCATGTTAAAAATTCGGCGCAGTCATTGGAGCTTGGGGTTCCTCTTGTTGCTTCAGAGAAACCTGTGAAGCGGTCCTGAACGCCGGCTCATAAACAGCAGCCCGGTGATGAGATTCACAGCTTGTTGTTTCATGGTCTCCGGTTCGCTCACGTCTGTTTTCCATCCATGTTTGTGTGACCGTAATAGACAACCTGTTGTATTACGTGACTATTATGATACTGATTTGTAGTTTATCATTTATTTCCCAGAGCTCTTTTCGTGTTTTTGAAAACTGTTGGGAGATTATCACTTTATCCGTAAACAAAGCCGTCGAAGCAACAAGAGATCGAATAAAAACTGCAAGTGTTGGTCTACCAAACATGTTTTATTATCTTTCTGGTTGACTTTTTTTTTTTTTTTTTTTTAGACAATAGCTTCTTTTTTCCCTCTTCACTTGTTTGGTAAGGACGATGATTATTTACACGACTCATTTAATCATTCAGCTACAACACAACTCAAGCTAGAGGAACAGTTTGCATGTTTAGTCTGTTTAGTCTCGTTCATCTGACTTTAACAATTATACAAGCAGTTCAGTTTGAGGCCACTTTCTGAATTTTGAAAAATTTAATGCAGCCTTTTTTTTTTCTTTTTTTTTAATTATTATTACCTTGGTACGTTTTTAGACCAGCTAGATGCTGGTCGTTAGATTCTGCCTTGGTCTAGGGTGGCTCCCTCTGTTGTTTCCAGTCTTTCAACTAAACTGAGCCATTTCTCTACAGCTTGTAATACATGTGGAAGAAAATTTGAAAGTGGAAAAAAAAGCATTTTTAAATCTTTCTGTAAAATGTAATTTAAAAAAATGGCTAACGTTACACGCAGGTCAGACCTGTTACATGTGATGAGAACATCAGTATGCGGCATCTTGAAGGTTTGTCCTGCTTAGCTCCATTTGATCGTGTCCAACTGAAAGGCAATGACTCAGAGAGATCCAAAAAGCTATTTAAGGCCTTCAGAAAGAAGATTGTAGCAGCTTTCAAGTCTGGTATGGGAGAAAAAGAGGTTTCAAAGTTATTTAAAGAGAGGGTGTTCCAAACAACTGGCAGAAGGCCCAGGTCTTGATCTAAAAGCACGTTATCCTGTAAGCGGACTTCAAGGTGCCAAGAGAAGTCTTCAGAAATCCTCACACATCACTACAGGATCTAAAGTGGGTGACTCTTTGTGTTGCACCATGATGGACCTGTAGCTCCTTAGAGCCGGAGACAACCCTGCAAGGAAATACTGGGTAAAGGAAATGAATGGATGGATTTTATTTATGGGTATCAGACGAAAAAGGGGTAGATGTAAAGGCAAACCACAATTTTCTTATGTGTCTGTGTGTGTATACAGTGTTATTCAATAAATTAGAATGTTATTGAAAAGTTTTTTATTTCAGTAGCTCAACATACTATGGGAAACATTATATAGATTAACAGACTGACAGTGATTTAAAGACTTCGTGTCTGTTATGAAGTTTTTTTTTTTTCCAGCTAATAAAAACTCAGCATTTAAGAGTCAAAAATTGCATCAGACCAATAAAAAAGCTAAAGTTTTCATGGAGAAATAGGGGCTTGCTTGGTTGTTTTAAAAGTTGTTGTTTTTTCAAAAGGTACTTTAATCTGGTTAACAAGAAATGCCTATCCTAATTTATAGAACACTTATATAAAACACATTAAAGTTTATAATGTGACGCAGTATGAAAGCAGGTTATTAATACTTCTGCAGTGTGCTGTGTATCTTTTATTTTGCAGACTTTGTGTCCAGTCGTTGCTCTAAAAGCTGGATGTTTTTAGCCAACTGTAACTTGTAGCCTGGTTCCAGAGAAGGACTTTGCTTATTCTTCAACGCCATTTATTGCACCACTGGGTAAAAATAAACATGCAGGTTACAAACTCCTTGGTTTCTTTTTCAGGTTTCTTTTCAGAGTGTTCACCATGATTCATGACTCACACTCGGCTACCAGAGAAACGTGACCGGTCTAACCATACATCTCTGTGTTTTTACAAAGCCGGGATACATTAGTGATGCTTTTAAAGAAGCTGGTAGAAGCTCCTTTTTGATCCTAACACACCTACAGACATGTTGGCAGGTCCCTCCTTTCTTTTTTTTTTCTTTTTTTTTGTTCCCAAGCCTTTGTGTGTGTGCCTATGATGTGGTCTTGGTGTTTCAATGTCTGGTGCTGATGCTCCCGGATGCAGGCTCATTTTGAAGTGGTCTAATGAGTCTCTAAGAGTGGGAGAAGAGACACGTCGGATGTTATGCTTCTTAGAGAAAAGCATCTCTTTTACTGCTTTCAGAGATGCTTTATGTGACATTTCACCAGAACAGCTTGTTTTATTTAACTAGCTTTGTGGCTGCTGGGTCGTTTTTTCCATCTCCAAAATGATAGAGATGGAAACTTAAACTTTTTACTCTAGTTGAAACTTGGACATTATTTTCCTTCATTGCACATACAGGTTCACATTTCAAGTCTTTATTTTGGTTGATCTTGATGATTACGGGTTGTGGAGGTTTTTGATATAGAGGTTATGGGCTGTTGCCCAGGGTGGAATCAGAAGTAGAGGACTGCAAGCATCAAATTAAATCTAATACAGTTTATACCTCTGCTCTCTTCTCCCTGGATGAATTTGGAGAGGATGGCAATGTGAGAGGATTTTCTGCAATTTGACTGGTTTTCAAGTGACATGGTTGCATTTGCAGTAGGCCAAATTGTGTTCACTTGAGGTGAAACGTAGCTTACCCTGTTTTATCTTTCCTACCTGTAGCGAGAGGGTCTGGCTGCTTCTCTGAGCAACATCCAACCTGGAAATGATCAGAGATCATGCCTTCACAAACGGGGACTGTTTCTGTGGATGTCTGCATCATGATGGCACCAGATGGTCTGGAGCTGGGCGCGCTGGAGATTTAGGGTTTCAGTGGAGAAAAGTGGTGTTGTTGTCAGGGCAACAGGGCAGAAAAAAAGTGTTTCTGAGGGAGACACAGGGACGATATGCAAACCCTACGCAGAAAGACCCCAGACTGGGATTAAAACAAAAGACCTTGTCACTGGAAGTAGGAAGTGCTAACCACTACTCCACCGTGCAGGCCACGCCTGCAGTTGATCATCTTAATTTCATTAAAATTAACTCTTCATTTCCTGTTAAATTTACTTTTCAAAGCAAATTACGCACGTTTATGTAACCCATTTCTCAGAGCTTGTATCGGGTCAGGTGGAGTACAGTGTTTTTTTAAAGTCAGTCTTCTGTGCAACCCGTGTGAGTCTTTCAATCTGCTGTTTTTAATGAGAAGATACTAAACACATTTGTTCAAAGGAAATAGATATAGCAGTAGTTTTTTTTTTTTTTTTTTTTTTTGCTTGGAGGATCTGAAAGAGAAATTGAGCAACAGCGGATCAGAAGATAGTGGACAGCATTAAGTCAGATGTAGAAATGGTTGTAGTGGGGTTTATTCACATGAGATCTCCACCACTATGATGACGACGTTTCAGTCCAATGAAACTCAGCGTCTTTGTCATAGGACACAAACACCTTTGTTCACCTGTTTTTCTTCATCACAGTCCAGGACAACTTAGACTCAAACATGCTCAAAAGCTGTTTTTGTGTGTTAATATAATGATTTAGTGAAATGCAGCTTCAACGGCAGCACAGTGTACTGTGCCCTTTTTTTTGCGCCGGTCCCCAGCCTGGGTAAATGCAGAGGGTTGCGTCAGGAGGGGCACCCAGCCTGCAACTTTTACCAAATTTACCCTGCGAGTCAATAACACAATGACCCACTGTGGCAAGCCCTGAAAGGGAAAGGCCAAAAGAAGAAGAGAATGGTATGGTGAAACCATTTCATTTTTACTCAAGGTTCCCAGAGAAACCCATTCCTAATTTTTTTCCGTACCAAAACTGTTCATACCCCAGGCAGATTTAGGTTTAAAGTTTTCTTCTTTGGACCAAAGGGACCCCAAAACACAGATAAGACAACAGACAAAGGGTATCATTTTTGAAAAAAAATAATTTGTTTTTATTTACATTTGAACAAAGATATGGTATATGGAAAATTACACCACTCTCAATAACCAGTGGAAAAGGCTTCATTGGCACCAGCTTTTTGCACGTTTCCACCGGTATTCTGACTGTTCATCTTTTCCGACGAGCCCCAAGTCTCTGAAGTTGGAAGGCCTCCTGGCAGGGCTGCATTATATACCAAAACACAATTTTATTCGTAATTTTGATGTGTGCAAAATGGCAAAGGACTGTTTGGACTCAATATTCAGTTGACTACAATATTTCAGGTGGCAAACTCTACCCTGGCCAATAGTATATGCAGTCAGTCGGCCAGGCTTTCACCGTATCTTATCCTTACATACTTGATATGAAGCTTAGTGACCAAGATGGTGAAGCCCAAGGAGAGTCGTGGCATCATGATTAGAGAAAGGTGCAAGAAGTGTGAGAAAATATGTGGGTAATTCATAATCCTAATGTAATTTTCAGCAATATTAACATTTTCATGTTTTCCTCGTATGATGCAGGAGTGAGTCCAGGCCATTGCTCTACTCTTCAGCCACCTCCAGAGATTCTTCATCAGCCTCAAGTCAGAACTCCAAACATAAATATTCTTTGCATGCCGGTAAATTAAAAACGGATTACATGTGAAATCTAAATCTACTGGCAGTGTGAATAGTGTTGTGCTGATACATGTGGTTTAAACGCCGCCATAATAAAGGAAGAACACGTGATCACATGAACCTGACTTTTTTCCTCTTTCATGAACAGATCAACAAGGTTTTGGTTGATTTGTTGTTGTTGTTTTGGTCGTTTTAGCCTGCTGAAATAGACCTTTCCTGTTCGGATCAATGACGTAGAAAACAATTGAACAGGTTTCCCCAGGCACTCGTCGTTTTTCTTCACAGTTTCTTTTTTTTTTTTTTTTTTGCTGTTAAGTGCATGTAGTGATTGACACTTTTTGGCATAAAAACGGACATCCCCTCTATAAATACGAGCATACATCATTTTTGCTCCCACATAGTTCATCATGTGCTGACCCCATCATCAGCTGATGATCATTTATTCTGCACATATTGCCTGATGATGACACCCTCAGCGGGGCTGCTACGCCTCTTCACTTGAACTTGAAGCGTCCAGACTCTCCCTCTTGATGCCCTCCACAGCCACCCGATCACAGTCCGTCACCTCCGTCCCCGAGTCCGCAGCGGACAGCTCCTGCTCCAGCTTGTCGCCGTCCTCTCTGTGGTTCTCCTCCTCTCGGCTCTCGCCGCCCGGACAGCCTTTGCTCCGGTCTCCGCGCCTCCTGCTCAGGCCGTTCCTGGCCAGGCTCCTCCTGACGGTGGACGGGTCCACCAGGGTCCCGCTCGTCACCGCCAGCTCCGAGGTGATGTCGCTGCTGGACATCTTCTTGTTCTGCAGGCAGATGAGCTTTATGTGCCGCTCGTCGGCTCCGCTCAGCTTGCGCGGCCGGCCGCTGCGCTTCTGGTCCTCCACGGTGCCCGTCCTCCGGTGCTTCTGCAGCAGCGCCTGGATGGCGCTCTTGGAGACCCCCGTCTGCCGGGCGATCTTAGCCTGGGACAGTCCCTGCTGGCTGAGGCTCACCACCTGCAGCCGGGTCTCTATGCTCACTTTACCCATGGAGCTAAAAAAAAAAAAAAAAAAAAAAAGCCTCACCTCCTCTAACAGGAACAGGCCCGGTTCATGGTCCAGACAGTCCGCGGAGCCTGCCCATTCAAGAGGCTTTAAAGCACCGCGGACCGGCGCGGACAATGATCGGAACACCGGGACGGCATGCAGAGGCGCCTTTATGGAGGGACTAGGGTGTGAAGAGGTCGATGTGAGGCGCACATGTGCAAATATTGCTGTAGAAACCGGAGGAAAACAAAAACATGTCGAATTCCTGATGGAAATCACTTCTTCTTCGTCAAATGCTCAAATCCAGCTCGACGTCGCCAACTAGCGGCCCGGAGAGCAAATGTCCAAACAACAACGTGGGAAAGTGAACAGCCTTAATGTGTTAATGACCCAAAAATAATGTGGCAGTCATTCTTCTGGAAAATCTGGTTCAACTCTTTCGAAAGGTACTAAATAAATAGGGCTTGAGGACTTTTACACATGACCGCAGTCTCTTTCACTTAAGTAAACACACTTCTCACCTCACCTCATCCAAAAAGCAAACAGTGTTACTCCCAGGGCTGCATGGGTACGAGAAAATATGTCATACTTACAAGATAATATGTCATAATTACGAGATCCTGATCTCGTAATTATGAGATAAGCTGTCTGATTTTTCTTTCGGTGGTGAATGCAATACGCTTCCGTTAGCTGGGTGATGTGGACCAATAATAATATCTCGATGTTTTCAGGTTGGAATGCCAATAAATTATATTTATCTCAATATGTTATGCTTTTCGTAAAGTAATTATAAAAAAGCATCCATGAATGAAAGCTTTATCCCAAATGTCTCAGAGGCAAACAGCTGTAGATAAATATGAGAAACAGCTAAAAAAAAAAAAAACTACTGGAATACATAAAATTGTATTATAATGCAACATAGACCATCTCGATAGAAACAATATAGTCTCATCTTATATCCGTTTTTTTTTTTTATCTTGATATACTGACCAGCCCTATTTACTCATATTAATGATCTGAATGTGGTTCCAACACTCAGTGTTTTGAAATAAAACTTCTCAGTAATGTTTACATTGCTAAAATGAAAACATCGGCATGTAAATAGTGACTGCACACAACAGGTCAGTCAGATCTAATGATGCATGTACTGTGTCCTGACTTTAGAAATAACCTTGAAAAATTACAACCCAGTGTCGGTAAAAGCTCATCGTTGAGATTTGTTTATTATGACGGCAGGAGAAAGACACAACATAATTTAAACATGGCTTGTTATGTGTAGCGAAAAATAAATGATCTAAGTTATTGGCATGTATATGAAGCGCATGTCAAACATTTGGCAAGCTTCCTCAGGTATGCTGCACTGTGTGTTAAAATTCCTCATCAGGACTGTGAATTTGCAGATAATACATTCCCTGAGTACAACATGTCAGATTTTTAACAAAGAGAGCTCAGGACGCATATTTACAATTGTTGTCAACCTGAAGTTGAATCTCGCCCCAGTTTGCCCCGTATTTTGCTCCATCCATCGTCTTATCAATTCTGGCCTGCTTCTCAGTCCCTGCTGAAGAAAAGCATCCCACACCATGATGCTACCACCACAGCTTTTTTGTTTGTTTGTATCATAAAACATTTTTAAAATTATGTATTCCCTTCCACTTCACAATTATGCAATAGTTTGTGTTGATCGTTTGTGAATACTTTGGCAAGGCAGTGTGACAGAGTATAAATTACTTTACATTCTTGTGTTATTATTGTCATGCAGTATTTTAAATTTGTATGACCCTAGAAGAAAAGAAAACAGAAATTGGGAGTTTAAAGCTTTATTGTTCATTTGTTCCGGACACTCACCATCATCAACAAGTATGTACAAAACTGTTCATATGTTTTCAGGACCAAAACATCCAGCCTTTCTGTACATTTATACAAAGTATTTTGTTCTTCACTCTTTTTAATAATAACTTATCACTGAAGAACGAAACATAGATCTAACAGAATATTTACCATTCAGAGTTTAACCTCAGGGACTGTGGTATAAATTGTTGTAATTGTAGTCATTTGACCAACCTTTGTATGAAAAAAAAGAACACTGTGCAGCTAAAACTAAAAATAAAACCTTACCAAATCCAAGTCCAGTCTCTTTCAGGTTTGAGAAATATTCTATTCTGCTACATAAAAAAAGCCTTTTTTGATTTTCTTGCCAGTCTAATTCAAGTCTCCTTTAGACCAACATCTGAAGGAGATTCTGTCCACATTTCATTAATGGTCATCCATCCATGATCTGCTCCCCTGATGATTGCTTCGATGAAAAGCAATAATGTTGGAAAAGTCAACAGGTAAAGCGTATCTTGTCTTCCTCTCTCTGTGGAACGCAAAGAGAGCTCAAAGTATGCTCTTCCCGGCACCCAGATCTCCACTCTGTTCCCCCTTTAAAGGCATGGTGTTACAGTCCCTTTGACTCTGAGGCATTTTTAAAGCTCATATACAAAGTGCTGACGAGCGTCGCTTCCTCGTGTATTGGATCATTACCAGCAGAAAGTGGCCGTAAACACAAGAGCTTCACCAGCCTCTGTGGAAACTCCCCGCAGAACAGGAGGTAGATGCAGGGGTTGGCGCAGCTGTTCAGGCTGGCCAGCAGCATCAGGATGGTGAAAATTGCAGCTAGAAGGACAAAGCAGAAGTCATGTAGCATGTTTGTAGGGAAATTTAAGAAACATATAATTCTAGGCTTTCATTATATATCTAAAAACAAAGAACCCGGACAAAATAACTCACTTATAAAGCTAAATACGCTGCGGCTTAGCTTGCAGGCTTGCATGGAGACCACGACAGCGCCTCCAGGACAGAATTACGATCTCAAAACTTCCAATTTTATATTTGCATTTAAAGAAATGTTTGAAGAGTTTAAAACATATATTCAAGATTTGTAATTTTTTTTAATTTTTTTAAACCAGTGAATGTACCAGTTGTACTCACACAGAAAATATTATTCATTGTTTGCTTGCTATAACAGTTGCAATAGAATAGAGCCTTTGTCTCTGGGTTAAGTAATTTCCAGTGTATCAGCAGCAAAGTGATAGACAAATAAAAAGAAAAGCAACATATGTCACACTCAGCTGAGCAATAAAAATAGGAAAACCTTTCTTAAAATCTACAAGTGAAACAAACTGAAGCCGATTTTGTGAAAAGGCTACAGGAACACGGGAGCATTACTGTAAAATGGACACAATCTGGTTCAGGTAATGTGATTGTATTGATATTTTCCATAAATCAACACTGAAATCTGCTTGGATCTATTGACATTTTTTTTTTTTTTTTTGGCTGGCTTACTAATAATGTAGCAGCAAACTGCAGTAAATGATTATCAGAACGTCCTGGCCTGCTCTGCTGAGTATACATTGAAACGCAGAACTCTGGACATTATTATATCATAAATAATGACAATGTATGTTATATCAACAGATGAAAGTGCCACAATTCGATACATAAATGAGTTGTTAATGCAAAAAGTGGAATGGTTCAATGTGAAAATAAATATGGAAATTGTATATTCATTATATGTTAGAAACATACACATTTAGTTAAGTATCTATTTTATTTTATTACTCCATAGTCTATTTGTCCATTTTTTATATGAGTCAGTTTTGCTTCTCTCAAAGGGATTGGTCGGGCCTAACCCTGTTAAAAAAAAGGTGATTGGTCTGCCTTTAAGTTGCTGAGCAGGTTAACCAATCAGATGTGTCGGTTCATTAACTGAGTCATAGTGACAGCTTAATAAATGTCATAATATCCTGTACCACAAGAACTACTGAATAATCATATCAATACTGAAATAATCATGTATGATTGTACAAAAAAGAAAGTAATTTTTTTAATGATTTTCCATGCTTGTTAGTTCATAAATTATTAACCCACTTTTAAATTATGATATACACATGATTTATTTAATGCATTCCTTAGACAGGTTTTTTTTATTTCCCTAATTATTAATTTAGCACATTATATATTTATTGGAGTGGAAAGAATTGGGGCTGGAAATCATATAATATCTGGTGAGCTATGACAGGATTATTAAGGATGAAATACTTAATAATAAATAAATAATAAATACAGAAAGAAATATAGATTATATTTTGACACATAATGAATCAAATTAATTCCTAATTTCTTTACCTTGTTTTATATACTAACACATTAAAATTGTTAGTACTTTTTAATGTATAATTTCTGAGTTGATTAATTTGAATATGTTTATTTATATATTATTATTTATTAATTTAACATTACAATAAATAAATAATTTCAATACAAATCAGTGAATTTGTATGTGCAACTTATTAGCTATCACATAAATAAATTTGTGAAAAAAAATACATAAAAAATATGGATAGAATTAGGGCCCCAAATCAAAGTAGTCTTAGAGCCCCATATAATTTCGGGCCACCTCTGCTCATAAGAAGAAAATGCAGTTACTTACTCTCTTTTGGCGCTTGTGCGTCCCAGGCGGACCACAGCTGGACAGTGAAAAAGGGAGCCCAGCAGATAATGTACGCCAGCACAATAACCACTGTCATCTTCAGCGTCTTCACCCTGGCTTTAGACATCCCGGCCACTCCGCTGGCTCTGCTTGGCAGCGGGACTCCGACCCTTACTCCCTGCTTGGGAGTCTTCTTGGACAGGTTGGTCTGGATGGCTCTGCAGATGCGCACCTGGCAAACGACCACAGTAGAAACTGGCAGGATGAAAATGACCAGAGTGGTCCAGGTGATGTAAGTCTGCAGCCCCCACGGCTGGATGAACTCCGCCCAGCAATCAAACACGCCAGGTGCGACCTCCACCTGGGAGAAAATAAAAACCTGCGGCAAGCTCCCCAAGAGAGAAACCCCCCACGCCACGCACACGGGAACGTTCAGCCTCGTGCGCGCGCGCTGAAACTTCACCATCGGGTTGCAGATGGCCTGGTATCTGTCCACCGTCATCACCACAATCATATAGGTGGAGGAAAACATGCCCAGCACTTGTAGGTATTTGACAAGGCGGCACACCAGGTCGGGTCCGACGAACCGGTCCGTGATGTCCCACATGAGCTGGGGGCACACCTGGAAGAAGGCGACCACCAGGTCCGCCAGGCACAGGTGGAAGACGAAGACGCGCATGCGGGACATCTGCTTGCGCTGCCTCCAGAGGACCAGCAGCAGGGCGGTGTTGAGGATGGCGGCTGTCACGAAGATCACACCGAGCAGCGCGATCTCCACCCGGGCCAGACCCTCGTCCCGCGGAACGTCGTGCGCATCCACGAAGGCGCTCTCATTTAGCAGACGCATTTTCTATTTAAACTCGGATACAACCGGTCTGAAACAGAAACCCCACCAAAAATCTATTTAATAATGAATAAAAAAATCTAACTTAAACACTTTACAAAGCCTTACTCTAACTTCAATTCTGGTAATATTTTCTCAATGAAAAGCTCAGATCAGAGTAGCTACAGACGGCTTTATATAGATGTCCTTTCTTCAGTATATTGGTGGAGGTGCAGCTCTGCTGAGGTTGAACTCTTATTTTGGTCTCCTGTGCTGCGCGTCACAGTTTTTATACAAGAACCAGAGAGGGAGGAGCTCACAATCATTAAGTCACTGCAGAAGGTTTGATTAGCTCATCATAGATAGATAGATAGATAGATAGATAGATAGATAGATAGATAGATAGATAGATAGATAGATAGATAGATAGATAGATAGATAGATAGATAGATAGATAGATAGATAGATAGATAGATAGATAGATAGATAGATCAAAAACTGTGAATAGAATGTCAAAGTCTTAACATCAAAATATAAAACTGAATTAAATTAAATTTAAATTAAATGATATTTAGACATTTAACTGCTCATTGATCTAAATTATAGTCCTTGTATAGTCTTTCCTTTGTCTCCCCTGTCCCTGCTGAGGAAAATCCTTGCCAGAGCATGATGCTCTCCCACTGTCGTGCTAAATGAAAAGTGCTTTTGTGAGATTATAAAAATGGACGTTTTACAGCCTCCACCTGCTTTTCAACTTCTCTGCAACTTTCTCCTCTAGGTGTCTGCTGTGTTACGTAGTCTCTGCGATGCTGATTCCTCACTGATGTTTTCCAACAAACCACTTTGGAGAACGGCTGCATTTCTGCTGAGATGTGAAATCCACACAGGCAGACTCTGTTTACCGGTACATGGCTTTTAGGGCAATTAACTGCTCTATAGCTTTTAGTTTTGGAGGATCAGAGTAAAAGGAGGTGAACACACCACATTTATAACAGTCACATTTGTAAGAACATTGAAAGCCTATCATTTCCCATCCACCTGACCGTAATGTTGTACCTTGTATTGGTTTGAATCTAAATTAACTGTTTGTTGTTTTAACAGAGCCAGATTTAAAAAAAAAAAAGGAAAAAAAGATGCATAAATACTTTTGGACTGTTCTTTATATCCAAGAATAACTAAGAACTCACACAGAATTCTGAAAGTATGTTGCAGCTTCCTACCTTCTTCACCTCTTATCTTTGTGAGGTGGAGCTGGACACCATCATTCATCAAAACCTACAGGATGTACTGTGTGCTTCAGCCGACACCTGCTCAGCACCTGCTTTATCCTGTTTAGCATACTACGCTCAGACCAAGCGATGCACGTCTGCTGACTATGATTTTAAAACTTCCTGTTTTATTTAAGCTGTTCTGAGTTTTCACAAACACAGAAGACGCCCCAGAGTTTGAGAGGTCACTTGTTTTTTAGGATTTAAAAAAAAAATTTTTTTCAAAAAGATGTAAGATAACACAGAGGTCTTTGTTAAAAAGTCTACAGTCATAAATGTATCTAATTTCTCCAGTAAGGGTCAATTGCAGGTCATCCTGTCACTGGCTTTGCTCTCAAGCTGTAGGTTTTGAGGTAAAGATCCAAACGTTTCTAATTAAATTCTCCAGATCCCAACGGAATAGGAAATTATCCCAAGTAGGAAAATTTGGCTACTAACGTTGCATTTCTGCTGAAGCTGACATCTCTGGCAGGCCTGTTAAAGGCAGGGTTCCTAAATATTTTATTATAAAATGCCATAATTCTCTAGGATCCGATTTCTAGATTTTCTTCCCAGCATTTTTTTATATTTTTCTTGCTTGTTTCTGTATAAAATGCCACAGTAAATGTTTTTGAATAGAGGTATGGACAATCTGCAGGTTCCACGATACTAATACATGATTGTGATAATTCTTGGAGCCTGGTATAGGGCCATTTCACAGCTTTTTAAGCAACTGGAAAAACTTAGATCACCTTCATTTTTTAATCCATACCTCTTGAACATGTCAGTTAACATAGGCTATATCTGCGATTAAATGCAGATGTATCAAAGCACAATTTGTGACCTTAGGTTCCCTTTAATAAGCAGTTTTAGTTCTTGTTCAGAATTTTTTATCCAGTTTAAAAACCATGGATATTGTTCAAACTAAAATGTCTTGATTTTTAATGCGTTCGCTCATTCAGTAAAGTGAAAAACCAAATAATGATGGGTAATGTTAAAAACAAAGTGTGAGTGGGCAAATGTAAGATAAAGGGTGTCAAATTAAAAATCAAAGGGATAACTGTTAGGGAAATGTTGACAGTGGTTAGAAAGCAGGGAGCTTGCGTTATGGGGATGCTGTAAAGTTCCTGGTTCGACTCCCACAGACACCCACTCTGGGACTCTGAGCCTTACAGTGGCAGCCCGCTGCTCCCCGAAGGATGTGCTCAATGCAGAGGACAAATTTCATTGGAATGTATGGGGCAATGACAATAAGGATGATTATTAATATTATTGTTATTTATTATTGTGTCGTTTCAAAATCAGAAAATCAGAAGAAAAACATTTCTGAAATAAACCATAATAGGTGTTCTTTTTTTCCATCCTTTTCCACACTTGGAAAATTATGAAAAGCTAATTTAGACTAATGAACAAAACAAAGTGCACAGCTACAATTTACAATTCTAACACAGGCAACCATGTTACTCTCGCGTCGGTCGTAAATGAGGTCACCCTGCCTTCGATGCCCCATTCCTTCACGGCGGGTCTTGTGACAGCAGCGATGCTACGAGCTGTATGAGCTTCAGGAAAGGTGGTACTCCCAAAAAACATTGAGGCCACCTCGGCAGAATCAGCCACGTGACGTCAGGTAAGCGCTCAATTTGTGTTCATGTAAACAGAGGTCCACAGATCAGCAGTCAGGGTCAGAGTCTCCAACTTGTGCTTGAGGCTTGGCTATCTGGGCCTTGTATCTCTGGATCACCATGTCCTTTAGAGCACTTTTGGATGGAAGAGTGTATGTGGGATCAAGCAATGCCACAAACTCCTTGAACCCACAGTCATCCACGATGGAAAAAGGCTGTGAATCTATCACTAGCATGTTCACAAGAGCCTCATCCAGCACTCGCTTCCGGTCGTCTAGGACAAACAGATAAACAAAGACGTGCAGAAATAAAAAGGAAATGCATAGCAGTGTGAAGCTGAAGCATTTTGTGTTAGCGTTCTTGTTATTAATAACAAAAGTATAGCACGTGTATCCTACCTTGGCTTGTCTTCCTCTGGTTAGCCGCACCTCCATGCTGGCTAGTGAAGTGCCTAATCATGGAGGAAGTATTCCCATTATACTTCAGCTCAGCTGAACACACCGAGCACCGGACCTGCACAAGATAAAAACACATTATGAGTCAAAAAAGTTTTACCCCAGTGGGTTACAATGCTCTTACTAGGAAACTCCTCCACTTCCACCAACCACCACATTGTTAGCCCCGAGCACCTAAAAATAAAAGAGACCAGATAAAAGGAATATAATACTGTCTGATTTGCATGTGACGAAGAGGCTTACTCTGCACATCTATACCTCTATAGTTTTTTTTGTTGTGTCTGTTAGATATAGATTTTACAGCCCATTTAATGTGTTGAGGGCTAGATTTAATTAGAAAACAGTCCTCGGGTGTTGAGGAACAAAAGAGTCCACATGTGGCTGCTGGAGGTCGCGTCGTAGCAGATTGGTTACATGTAGCCGCCTGCAGCCCACACAGGAAACAGCAATGGAAAGTTTTCTACTGTATAGCATCTGGTTTTTGGAGCGTGAAAGAGATGCAGAACTGTTAAAACATTGAAAAGGCTGATTGAGTTTGGGCTCAGTTCAACTTTCTTGCCCACTGCTGTAAACCTGTCCTAGCGAGAAGATGCAGCTGAGACAAACTGACTTGGATGCAGTGAGAGGAATCGAACCACCTCACCTATGGGACTAAAATTTAGCAATTACTTATAAGAACTTCCTGTTTGCTAAAGATGTTTAAAGTGAACTAGTCTTGACCGTTGATACTAAACATATGCGTTCGCTATGTGAAGGCAACAGAACCAAGTCTGCTGATGAAGTGTGAAGGAGAGCTTCCCGTTCTACATGAGCATACAGTCTCTCCTTTAAATTTCTTGTACAATACAGATGAAATGTGACCGTATGAGCCATTTTATTGAAGGGTCTTGTAATGTTTTCTTTAGCAGAGAGAAAATAAATATGCCAGCCAATTTAGGTAGCTCCGGCCAGGTCTCTGTCTCATTATCACAGCCGGAGCTGGAATCTGCTCCGTGAGGCGCAATTATTATGTCCGAGGTTTGCAAAGTAAGCACTCGGATAGGGCAATTGTTTCTGCACTGTGTTCTCCACTGCTCCGGCATAGCTTCTGTAATAAATAGGGGAACAGGAAAACAAGTTTGCTGCCCCGCTTGTAAATACAGGGGCGCATCTGCTCTACAAGCACCATTATTGAGAAGAGCCAGCACACCTACCCTGTCAGGGGTGATCAATTTGAAATATTCCCACATATCAGAACGACCTTTCTTCCTGGGTGGCTCTGTACTTTCATTCAAAAGCAACGTGGCCACTTTGGGAAAAGGCTGCGAGCGCTCCACCAGCATGTTCACAAGCGTGTCATCTAGGTCTGGCTTCTGGTCGACTTAGACAAATAAATAAAGGCAAGTTAGTGAATAAAAGGAAAATGTGAAAGAAAGCAGTGGTTTATGGAATATGGTCAGATTTTGTTTATGTCCTTGTTATTAACATTATAAGACGTAGACCCTACCTTCGTTTGTCTTCACTTGCTTGCCCACAGCTCCATGCTGGCTAGTGAAGTGCCTAATCATGGAGGAAGTATTCCCATGATACTTCAGCTCAGCTGAACACACCGAGCACCGGACCTGCACAAGATAAAAACACATTATGAGTCAAAAAAGTTTTACCCCGGTGGGTTACAATGCTCTTACTAGGAAACTCCTCCACTTCCACCAACCACCACATTGTTAGCCCCGAGCACCTAAAAATAAAAGAGACCAGATAAAAGGAATATAATACTGTCTGATTTGCATGTGACGAAGAGGCTTACTCTGCACATCTATACCTCTATAGTTTTTTTTGTTGTGTCTGTTAGATAGAGATTTTACAGCCCATTTAATGTGTTGAGGGCTAGATTTAACTAGAAAACAGTCCTCGGGTGTTGAGGAACAAAAGAGTCCACATGTGGCTGCTGGAGGTCGCATCGTAGCAGATTGGTTACATGTAGCCGCCTGCAGCCCACACAGGAAACAGCAATGGAAAGTTTTCTACTGTATAGCATCTGGTTTTTGGAGAGTGAAAGAGATGCAGAACTGTTAAAACATTGAAAAGGCTGATTGAGTTTGGGCTCAGTTCAACTTCCTTGCCCACTGCTGTAAACCTGTCCTAGCGAGAAGATGCAGCTGAGACAAACTGACTTGGATGCAGTGAGAGGAATCGAACCACCTCACCTATGGGACTAAAATTTAGCAATTACTTATAAGAACTTCCTGTTTGCTAAAGATGTTTAAAGTGAACTAGTCTTGACCGTTGATACTAAACATATGCGTTCGCTATGTGAAGGCAACAGAACCAAGTCTGCTGATGAAGTGTGAAGGAGAGCTTCCCGTTCTACATGAGCATACAGTCTCTCCTTTAAATTTCTTGTACAATACAGATGAAATGTGACCGTATGAGCCATTTTATTGAAGGGTCTTGTAATGTTTTCTTTAGCAGAGAGAAAATAAATATGCCAGGCAATTTAGGTAGCTCCGGCCAGGTCTCTGTCTCATTCTCACAGCCGGAGCTGGAATCTGTTCCGTCAGGCGCAATTATTATGTCCGAGGTTTGCAAAGCGAGCACTCAGATAGGGCAATTGTTTCTGTGCTATGTGTATCCACTGCTCCGGCATAGCTTCTGTAATAAATAGGGGAACAGGAAAACAAGTTTGCTGCCTCGCTTGTAAATACAGGGGCGCATCGACTCTACAAGCACCATGATTCAGAAGAGCCAGCACACCTACCCTGTCAGGGGTGATCAATTTGAAATATTCCCACATATCAGAACGACCTTTCTTCCTGGGTTGCCCTGTACTTTCACTCAAAAGCAACGTGGCCACTTTGGGAAAAGGCTGCGAGTGCTCCACCAGCATGTTCACAAGCGTGTCATCTAGGTCTGGCTTCTGGTCGACTTAGACAAATAAATAAAGGCAAGTTAGTGAATAAAAGGAAAATGTGAAAGAAAGCAGTGGTTTATGGAATATGGTCAGATTTTGTTTATGTCCTTGTTATTAACATTATAAGACGTAGACCCTACCTTCGTTTGTCTTCACTTGCTTGACCACAGCCCCATGCTGGATAGTGAAGTGCCTAATCATGGAGGAAGTATTCGAATGATACTTCAGCTCAGCTGAACACACCGAGCATCGGACCTGTAAACGAAGCTATATGTTAATTTAAAAGGCAGTTTGAGTTTTAAATGTTATACCCACGGGAGATGCTAGTCATTTGAGTGCCCTAAGCACAAAGGCTTTGTACATTTTTGGTAATACCCTCCTTCTGGAAATAAAAAATAATACAGTTTTTGTGCATTTCATATTTCCAAAAAAAACCCCACTTCAATAATAATGTTTTAAAAGCAGCTGCAATAGGTAAAGGGAGAAATTAAAATATCGATAAAACAGTAAACTAGTTCAACAATCAACAATGGTGCATATACTTCCACACAGGATAACTGTGTTTTACCGATCATGGAGGAAAACAAAGACAACATATTCTAGGTTGGATTAAAACGAGGAAATACATTATTGGTTCAATCTACTGTACAAATACAGTGTTATGAAGGAAACACAACAATGGGGAGAGCAATACAGAACTAGGACTCACCCTATCAAGTGCTGTTAGAATAAGACTTATTTTTTAAAAGCAAACTCAAACATGCCTGTTTTCTCAAGCTTTTAGCTAAGCTCCTGTCTTTTATTTGCAAAAAGCTAATCTTCTTCTTCTTCTAATGTATTTATATTTTATTTTAAGTGATCTAATTTGCACGTTAGTGTGTGTGTTGTCATACATCTCTAAAGACTTTCTTTATGCTTGTGCTGGTGAAGATTCTCAGTCATCCAAGTCATGGTCATTCCAGTTGCTTTGTTTTTTACTTTTTTTTTGGAATTTCTTTATGCTTGCCTTATGTTTTGTTCTTATCTCTTTTCATCGTGTCATTTTTATTTTTACATCGTTTGTCAAGCACACTGAGCTTTAAAATGTCTGAAATGTCATAACTAAATCTAAAGCTTCAGCTACACCTGTTTACTTCCAAACAGCTACATTTTCTGCAATAATGACCTTTGTTGCTCTTATCCTCTTTTGTGCCACCAATGGGCTCTCACAAAGTCCATTATACACAGTCCCGTTAACAGTTTGTTTTTGTTTTTTAAATAAAGAAAACAGTCACTAATAATCCTTTGGATGCTGCAAAACCTGGTGACAGTCATCACTCCTTTATGGTACTTGCTTCCGGTTTAAGGGGGCGTGGCTACAAAGGCTGTTTTTGTTGTTGTTGTCTGAAGCAGGTTTAGAAATAACTTAAAAAAAAGGCCGTCCAAAACGATGAAAAGGAAGATGAAGATTTATTAATGTTTCATACTTTAAGAATGCGTAAAGTGTATGGATTTAAATACGACAGTTACCACAGATTTAAGCTGGACTACTACCAGTACAGTAGTGTATTTGCAGCCACTATCGTTTATGCGTCTGTTGCTACGTTACACACATATGGAGGAGCCAGGCAGCGCACCCTACCTTATCAGGAGCGATCAATTTAAAGTATCCCCACATGTCAGAACGACCTCTCTTCCTGGACGGCTCCATTCTGTCGCTCAACAGCAACAATTCCCGTAACAGCGCTTACAAATCAGCCATTGTTCCTAAGCTCTGACACGGCGCTGTTTGGGGGTCTGATGTGGGGTTGAAGCTCGTTTCGAAGCTTCAGTAGAGGGCTGCCATAATATTCGTAATCGACCCCTGACGTTCTTTTTCTGCGCCACGCACTGCACGCTCGCGAGACCTCTGTTTTTTTCTTTTTTTCTTTTGAGGGCGCGTCACATCTTTCTGACCAATCAGAACACTGGAAAGTGCTGCATCTCTACCGGAAGACGGAATATAAACATCTCTAGCGGAGCAAAAAGAAGCTAGGTGCAGTTTTCCGATGCGATCGTTGGTGACGTCGTTGCTTGTTTGTAGCGTTTTACGCTATGTTAACAAGCTAGACTGACAAAATAGACACATTTCGTCGGTATTTTGATGGGCTTACGTCGACGACAAAAAAAGGCACCTGGTTTATTTGAGCTAGCTCATCTCTAGTTAGCCGCTGAGCTAACCCCGCTACACCTCCTCCGCGAGTCGGTGACCAGGACCAATGCCTCAGGAAGGAGAGCAGCCTCTTCCCCTGGTCCGCTCGCTGAGCAGCGAGATTCGCGTTAATGTTGTCTTCTGTAACCGCACCAGGCGTGTTGTCCGGCCGCTGTGGATAGATTACCGCGGCGAGCCGCGACCTTACGAAGACATCCAGCCAGGATCGGGACGGAGAATGATCACATACGTCGGTGAGTGAGTGAGAAACCTCATCAGCTCTGGAGCCCACGATTAATCAGAGGACTCAATGTTGGCTGTTCTGAGATGCAGCATCATTTTAAACAATAGCACAACCCTGATTAGTGCGCAGTTGTAATCTTTCTCAAAGTCTTGTTGCTCATTTTTTAAGTTTAACATCCTGTCCAGCTCCTGTTCATTTACACTGCTGCCATACAGTACAGGTGCACTACGGTTGACTCAAGAGATTGCGTTAACAGGACGTGTCTGACAACGTGAAACTAAATCATGTAAAAAAAAAAAAAACACACACACACACATCAACCAACCACACCATTGGCATCTCTTAAACCTGAAAAAAGGTGACAAGCTGTTTCTCTCGCTTGCAAATGGAGAGAAAGATGGGGAACATGTTTTCCAGGAGGTCACAAAGGAACCTACAACAACATCTAAAGACCTACTGGATTGTTAAAGTTAGGGTTTACATTCAACAATAAGAGAGAGACTGGGTGAAGATCTAGATCCAGATGACCTTTCTAAAGTCAAAATCACTGTTGACCAAGATGAACACGGAGCATTTTTGATGATCTTAAAGACCTCATACAATATTTTATTGACTGATGAGAAAAAAGAACATTAACGTTCTGCTACTTCTGGTGTTAATGCAGCTGTTCAGTAAAACAGCATCATGCTCTGAGTTAGATGAGGTGATGGTAGTGTGAGGATTTACTGCTTCAAAACCTAAATAACCTGCCCTGATTTAATGAAATTATGAATTCTCTCTAGCTGAAAATCCATAAGGAAAAGGTCTGGCCAACAAGTTCTGACCTAATCCACCCCCTGAATAACCTAAACAGAAAAGGAGGTATTGGCATAGTTTTGACTTGAATCCCTTTGTGATGCTGTGGCATGACCTTAAACGTGACCTGAAATACTTGATTGTGTCTGAATAAAAAAAATAAATAAAAGAAATGTCAGCTGAAATTCCTCCACAGCAATCCAACTTGTTGTTTCCCCCTGGGTGGAAAAACAAATAGTTAAGTTTAGTGGAAAGTTGCTTTTTTTAAATATGATGATGATGATTATTATTATTATTATATAATTTGACTATTTCTAAAGAAAATATGTTAGCATAATAGCTAATATTCGATGAGATGTGCTTCCTGGAATAATAGCAAACCTTCAGTAAGCTGCAGCTTTGGTAAAAAGTGAGTTCCTGATTGGCCTCAGAGCAGTTTGCTAAGATGTTATCTGTGTCAGGAAACCTCTTTCATTCAGAAGCTGTAATCACGCGAGCAGATCTGTGGACATGATGAATGCGGGTCGGTAAAAACGTTTCCACAACCACATCTTCATTGTCGCAGTAGGAAAGAGAGCTGCTGCTCCAGCCAGCTGGTTTCAGTCCACACACAGATGGTTGAGACCCAAAGACACGTACACAATTCTGATCTCAGAACACATTCATTGGCGGATGGAAATAAAATAACACCTGGCGGTCAGGATACACCAGTTGATTGACTTTTACCAGAAATGTTTTTAAACTAATCTGTCCTGTGGTTTTTTTTTTTTCACCTTATTTTCTGTTAAGGCCACCCTTGGATCTTCAGAGATGCGGAGACAGACGAACCTTTTAAAGTCAACTGCAAGGAGCTTTTTGTGCCGAAGCCGTCAGATGAAGGGGATGTACATGTTAATATCACTTTGCCAGGTAGGTCAAGTTATTGAAGACATCTAAATTGCAAAACATTTACTATAGAATTGATAGTGGTATGGTTTTACTAATTATGTATTTTCCCCAGTGGCTTTAAAACTCCTTTCTTATAAAATTTTACATAAAAAAGTAAAACTAGATTTCCCTTTGACATCAATACTGTTCAATCAGTCCTGGTTTGTTTTAAATTGCATATAAATTCTTCCATGGGTTGAAGAAAAAATTTGCCCCAATGGTATCCTAAGCTTAAAAAAACACACACAAACACACAAATGAATGGATCCAGCCCTAAAAGATCACTATGGGGAGTAAAAACAATATGAAGTCTTGAAATCAGACACTAAATAAAACCGTGAATAACAACACTATATGCAAATCAGATTATTTTATGAATTTAAACGTTGTTCAATTATCAGTTATTTGTAATTCTAATGGCAAAGATGCACTGATCAGGCTTTACTGGTCAATGTCAATTTTTTTTCTTCTCTTTAATGTTTGACTTAACTATTCTGTTTTTTTACCCACACATTTGTTTGTTTTTTTGCTGAGGACTTTAAAGCATAAAGGAGGTAATAAATGCTCTAGATTATTTAAAAAAGGAAGGAAGTAGTTGTGAATCAGACAAAAAATGTACAAGATTGTTATTAATGCACAAAAGTGTAAATCTTAAATTTTTCCATGAGTCTTAAGATATTGCAAAAGTGCAACTTGTCAGCTCGTGCGTTTATAGATGATGATGATATGGTGGTGATTTTTAGTTGTGATGCGTTAAATGAATAGAGGTATTTTTCAGTGTCTAACCTGCTAATTACAGCTGATCAAGGGGAAATGGGTGCTTGCGATCTCCTCCCTATTGGTTCATGCCTCTGATGATAATGAAAATGGCTGTGGAAGGAAATTGGCAATAAAAGGCATTAATGTATTCAAATAGGAAATCCCTTTAAACATTTGACTTTCTCGTCTGACTTTCAACAGTTGACAGTCTGAAGGATCGAGCTCTTTATGTCGTACGACGTCTGGTGCAACCAGAGGACTACAGAAGGCTGGAAATCGCACGATGCCTTCACGAGGAGCTGGAAAATCCACCCAACCACCTGAGAGATCTCCAGCGCATTAATCAGCGGGTAGAGCAGCATCTGCTGGAGAGCATCCAGAGGCGCGAGGGAGGAGAGAGCCAGGAAACCGGATGAGTGTTTGTTGCATATGAGCATCGGTGCTGCAGTGCTCTCTCAAAAAAACTAAAGACTGTCTGGATGAGTCGCTGCTGTTCATGTGCTGTAAAGGACTCTCTCTGTGATTGGCTATCGGATTCGTCACGCTCACTCTGATAGTCTAGCAAAAAAGTCTCCCTCGGGAGAAAAGCCAATTTAGCCTTTCAACAACCGCCTTTGAAAAAGAGAAGAAACAATGCTGTAATGAGACAAAACCGTTTGTGGGAATTGAAATACTCATTTATGTAATAACAGCAAATTCTATGCTTTGATGCAATATAGAGGAATTTTGAAGAGCTATATGCAACTTTTGGGCAATCTTACATTTACTCAATTTGAAGCTTCAGTTAAACTTTTTTTTTTCTTGCTGCTAATTTTCTGTGAGGGGGGGGGGGGAAGTACAATGCACCTAAAAGTTAGATGATAGGACACTGTGAGAGATGTATGCATTCCTTTTTTTTTCTATCCGTGGCCGAGATCCTAATTTGCATATAGCTTCTTTACCGGAATTACTTCCACTGTATATTTTTGACAATTAATAAATGCAAGATATATTTGTTCCAGCGTGAACGTATTTTTGAAATATAGTGTGCCTGAATCCTTTTTGGTCAGCCTTTAAATTAATAGATTATCCCTGCGCGGATCAGCAGGTATAGACAAAGGATGGCGAATGGTCAGACGTGTGCATAAGCTTCTCATGGGCATGAGTGTCATATAAATTTGAGCCAATCAACAGTTTTATTTTTTTAAAGCAAAAAGTAGTGCACAATTTTAAATCGATATGAGAATTTTCTGAATGCATGCAAGCTCAAATATAAACTTAGCCACACTAATGTTTGGTATACATGTTTTTAAATGTTGCAGTGCAACCACAAACTGAAGCCATTTACAACACTTTGGTGTGGAATATATTAAGTATAAATGGATTTGTTAATTTGTGTCTGTGCTGTCTAAGTTCATGGTTTAAGCCCACCATGAATAAAAAACTGAACTAGAACAAACCAGGAACTACCAAAGAGTTGTTCTTGAACATCCTGACCAATATTCTGATTTCTGAGCGCTACGGTTTGTGGCAGATGGCAAAAAATGTGAGACATTTGTGAAAATCCTGCCAAACATTTTAAAACTCGTTTTGAGACGGGGCAAACAGGCTAATGATGAACTTCTTAGATTTCTGACCTCAATCCCATTAAAAATCCAGGTACTGTGATAAACCACATCATTTTAAATGACTCCTAACGTGGCGTATAGTGGTGGTCAAATATTCTACAAGAAATATGTAACAAATTTGTTGGCTACAAGAAATTGAGGACTCTGCAACTTAAGAAAAACAATCATTGATGATGCTACATACAGTGTTCAAAAATGTTTTTAAACACTTTGAAAACACATCACATCTAAGTAAGAAAATAAACTGCACCTATAGGAACCCAGGAGCGACTGCATCAGCGAAGGGTCTAAGGGTTTCATCCCGATACCTAATGGCAGTCAGGGTGCCATCATTTATCCCTTACAGGTCTGTGTGTCCCTCCACGGATGCCTCCCCAGACCAACACTAACCACCACCACGTCGATCACGCAGCATAACGTTCACCTCAGCTTCTCCAGACCCTTTATCGTCTGCACCATGAGCTCAGAGTGAACCTCCTCTCATCTGTGAAAAGAACAGAGCACCAGTGCCAAACTTGCCGGTTCTGGTGTTCTGTGGCAAACGCTAGTCGAGCTCCACAGTGCCTGGCACAGAACACAGGGCCTACTAGAGGATGCTGGGCCCTCGGGCCACCCTCATGAAGCCTGTTTATAATGGTTTGGTCAGAGACATTTATGCCAGTAGCCCGCTGGAGGTCCCTTTGTAGGACTCTGGCAGAACTCATCTTGTTTCTCCTTGCATAAAGGAGCAGACACCGGTCCTGTTGATGGGTTAAAGACCTCTGACAGTCCTGTCCAGCTCTCCTTGCGAAACTGCCTGTCTCCAAGAATCCCTTCCATGTTCCTTAGACTGTGCTGGGAGACACTGCAAACTTTCGGACAACGGCACATATTGATGGTCCATCGACCACAACAGCGGACAATTCTCTACCCTCTACTACTGAACTGACCTGATCAATGTTCCTAAAGTTTAATTGACCTGATATTATGCTCTGATTAAAAAGTGCTCGCTCTTTATTTTTTTTAAGCAGTGCATATTTCAACTTGGTACCGCTAATTGTGAATGTGTGGATAAGAGAAAAATCGATGTAGTTGTTTTCTCAGCATGAGTTGGTCGATTAAAAACTTCAGCAACACTTGAAGGTTCAGTTTGACCCTGAAGAAGGCCACAAGTCAAAACGCGTTGGTCTGTCAGTAAAGTCTGCTCCCGAACCTTCAAGTTTTCATCGACCAGTTCATTTATGCTCTTAATGCACCTTATAAGTTGGTGAAGCCAGAAACATTTGGGTCTTCTCACGATGCATTCAAATAAGTTAATTAAAGCACAAAACCAATAAATAAAATTCAGACCCAACATGACTGCAAGTGAACTTTTGACCAGAAGTGAATGCGAAAAGATTCATATGGTCACTCACTACACATAGGTCTATTATATTAAGGCTTGTTTTTTGGTGACTTTAAATGAGAGAAATCCAAAAGTTTTATTGTGTGAAAGGATGTACCTCTGGTTCGTACAGCAAACTGGTTACTAGTTTTTTATAAAGTTAATAGTTAATCGCCTGAAACTGGATTGAAAGTTGTTCTGTTCTATATTAGTTTCTTAATGAAATCAGGGGAAACATTTTATTTTTGCAGAAAATTTATTTTTCAAATTATACTACTGTAGGTGAAAAGCGCCTAAACGGTCATGTAATCCATCAGAACGACCTCCTAACTGATAGTGACACAAACATGCTTTAGAAGCTCTCTGTGAGACAGGCCAAGGACACCGCCCCGGTTGGTGTGACGTGTCGGCTCCTGAAATATTAGCCGTCCTCGGTTTTCTCCGCAGGGGTGCCACCGCCAGGCTTGTTGCTAAGCAGCTCGCTAACACAACACGTCCTGGAGTGTGGAAGCCAGGTGTGAAGCATTGTTGGGATCATGCACCCAGAAGGAGGAGAAAGAAAGAAACCACGGGACTCAAGTCACTTCAGGCGAGAGCTGTGAGTCCTCGGTTTACAGGAGAGGTCATTCCCTGTGTCTCGCACGGACGTACGATATTTGTGTTTTGCAAGTGTCCGCCATTCATAATTTATTTTTTTTGTGTGTTTTCCTCATCAGCAAGACGTTTTGGCCCAGGAGTCACCCGGTCGTGTTCCCACATCTCCAGACGGATCACTGGAGCAAAATGAAAACAACGGTCAGAGTTCACGTAAAAGGAAATTCCAGCGAAACCACATTTAGGGGTAGATCATGTCATGTGTGCCGTGTAATGCAAAGTTGTTTCATCCCAGGTTCCAGACTATCTGTCATCCATTCCAGCCGCCTGGTTGAAAGATTCAGGTTTGTGAAAAATGACAAGTTTTCATACATGATTTACTTTTAGAAAGTAATTTATAAAACAGAACAAAGCCCTGGTCTCTACGTGTAACCAAGGCACGCATTGCTCAAATCTAGCTTTACAGTGCCTTGCTAAAGTACTCATACCCCTTATATGAGTTCTAGTTCATCTCCCCTCATAGCCACAAACCTCTGTGTTTTTTTTTATTGGGGGGTTTATGTGACAGAACAGGCTGCGCAGTGGAGTAGTTGGTAGCACTGTTGTTGTTCTCCCTGTGCCTTAAGGCACGCAACGATGCGTCTACGTTGCCTTGTCATTGCCTGATGACTGCCTTAGATAGGCATAAGCGGATAAAGACGGTGGTTGTTACAGACCAACACAAAGAAGTGCAAAGTAGCAAGGAGGACTGAAATTTATTGTAATGTTATCCATCCATCCATCCATCCATCCATCCATCCATCCATCCATCCATCCATCCATCCATCCATCCATCGTCTTCTGCTTATCCGGGGTCGGGTCGCAGGGGTAGCAGCTTCAGCAGGGAGGCCCAGACGTCCCTCTTAGACTTAGACCTAAGTCTAAGGTCTAAGTCTAAGTCTTAGACTTAGACCTAAGTTTAAGTCTAAGTCTGTCTAAGTCTAAGTCTGTCTAAGTCTAAGTCTCCCCAGCCACTTGGGCCAGCTCCTCAGGAGGAATCCCAAGGCGTTCCCAGGCCAGACAGGAGACATAGTCCCTCCAGATTGTCCTGGGTCTTCCCCTGGGCCTCCTCCCGGTGGGACGTGCCCGGAACACCTCACCAGGGAGGCGTCCAGGAGGCATCCTGACCAGATGCCCGAGCCACCTCAACTGGCTCCTCTCGACGTGGAGGAGCAGTGGCTCTACTCTGAGTCCTCCCCGGATGACTGAGCTCCTCACCCTATCTCTAAGGGAGAGCCCAGACACACTACAGAGAAAACTCATTTCAGCCGCTTGTATCCGGGATCTCGTTCTTTCGGTCACGACCCAAAGCTCGTGACCATAGATGAGGGTAGGAACGTAGTTGTGATGTTATTATTAATATAATTCAGAAAAAATATTGTGTCCATTTGTAATCCACTCGCTTTACTCCGGTATCCCTAAATACAATGTAGTCCACTAAGTTGTCTTCAGAAGTCACCTAATTAGTAAATGTAGCCTTAATCACATCTCCATTTTCCAGCTGAAGAGCAGAATCCCCACAGCATGCCACCACCATGTCACACTGTGGGAGATGTGCAGTGTTTTTTTTTCCACCTCACGGAGAACTTTGGAGAGAATTTGTCACAACTCAGCAGAACTTTAAATCATTGCAGATAAAAAAAAGTCCACAAAAAGCATCTAATACATTTGCCTTTTTTTTTTATTAAAAAAAAGGAATACTTTATTCCAGAATTTTGTGGGTTGATATTTTTATTTGTTGGTCTAGAAAATAATGTTCTGCCATTTCTCAGCATCAAGAACGGCGCTTGGGTCCCTTCCAAAATGTTTGCTGTATTTAGCCACATTTAATGGACCCTTCTGGGTATAAGTCACTGGTTGTTATCATAGCGGGTCCTACCTGCTGTGATATTGAAAATATCAAAACAAAAGAAAAATAACGAAGCGAATTAAAAACAAGTACTTGTAGTGCCTATAACATTTTCCATTCAAAGCAGGTTTTTAGTTTTCACTGAAAATCTTGCATCGGCTGCATCACTTACATGTGGACATGTGGACAAACGTTGTCCACATGTCCACATGTTGTCGACATGTAATTGAAGACCTCTCAAAATCCTTCTAAAGTCTGCAAATGACCCCCAGGCTGCACTTTGGACAGCTTTGGTCTACCACACAGTAAAATCTTAATTAAAATAAATTCAAAATTACACATAAACGGTGATGAAATGCAAGTAAGTTACAAGTTTAAGCAACGATTTGTCAATTTTGTATTTTGATTCTCAGAGAATAAAAAATTAATCCCTGATGTGAACAACACGGTCAACCTGTTGCCTCCTCTTCCTGAAACCACATCTTGCCATCGAGCGACCTCCACAAAGCGAGTTTACAGTAAGTGCTGCTACATCAGAGCTGATAATGAGTTCTACCTGTTGTGAATGTTTTCTCCACTACTTCACCATGAGTGTCTTTTTCACTAGGGACACCAAAATCCATGATTTTACCTCAAAGCATGCCTCAGTACAGGAATGTTTTCAACGACCGGGCCCGGAGAAACTTCTGCTACTGGCTGGCTGAGAAGAAGAGCGCAACATGTAAGTCGGGACTGAAACACACAAACAATATTTAGCAGCTTGGTGTAACATTGCCAGGTGTGTGTGAATGGCAGCAGTGAGATCAAGGCACTAAATCTCTTTTACGGCCACTCCAGCTTCTCAAATAAACTTTGTTACACAACAGTGTATGCGTTAATATATGCTCCAAAATCATTATGTCTTTCATCAGATTGATATCCTGGTCGTGCGTAGAAAACTGTGTCAACGAAGGAACAAATTACTTTGGGAGAAACAAAAAAAGAATATCATAAACATGTTTCTTTTATTCTCTTCTAGGTGAAGGACGCAGCATGGGTGCATATAAAACCTCTCTGGGAATACCTAAAATGTAAAAGAAGTCTCACTCTGTCATGGATTTGGATCCTTCCTTTTGTTTTATTTTAAACCATTCACTCTACACATTTTTCACTTTGCTGAGACACAATTTTCTGCAGTGTGATTTCATTTCAAGGCTAAGTTTGTCAATTTTGAAGTAGGGTAAATGAATAAAACATATAGGGCAGCTTTTGTTGCGTTTTCATGAAGACTGCAGGGTCAGGTTTGACCCAATTCTTACCACCTTCTTAAAGAAAGAACATTTTAATTCTCTTTGACTTACTGTGCTGTGGTAGGCTTTGGTTTTATACAAATATCTGAGTATTATATTTAAGTATTGTTTGTTCATAATTAAAGTCTCACTTTAGTACTAACAATGTTTAGATGTATAATGACCAGTTGAAAGTTAGTGAAATTGTGAAATAAGTAACTACTTTATAAGTTTTGTCTTAAGCCTGTTGTTTTCATTATTGAATATTTGCAGCAGCTCTGCTGCCTTTGCCTTCTCCTATTTCTCTAAAATCATAAAAACAATTAACTTTGTTGTTGGAAAAAAATCTTTTTCTAAAGTCTTTGAAAACAAGGAAATAATTAAATTCAAGTATGTGTGGCAGACACATCCCTTCTTTGGCTGTACTTGCTTATCCTTACAGGGTTGCTGGTGCTGGAAGTAAACCCTGGAAAGGTAACCTGTCAATGCCAGGGCAACACAGAGACAAAAATGCACACACACTAGTATTTAAAGGGGATGTATCATGATTTTTAATGCATTCTTTTTTAGATTTAAATAATTTGCTTATACTCTATGTAAAGTGGAACTGTATTGCTTTGGTCTGGTTTCCTCCTTAATTTACCCCCATGCTCCTCCTTCTTACCCCTCTTCTGAGGTGCGTCTGAGAGAAACTCTGTCTCTTTAAGTCTAAAGGAGGCATTTCACCCCCCACCCACCTTCCAGGTCGCAGATCATTCTACTTCACCCCGTTCAGCTATTTTTGTACTATGTTGAGGCACGGTGTAATGAGCAACCAAACCTTTTGACTTATTCACTTGTAGCTTCGGCATCCTTCAGCTTGGACTACAAAATCGCTCTGAGAAATAAAAATGGTGGATTCGTGAGACTTGTAAGCTGAAAGTCCATTACCTTGTTTAGGAGCTCCACAGTAAATCCTGTGACTTAATTGTTGAAAAACTGCAATAGAAAGCAAAACAAAGAATGACCAGCTTAGAAAATACGACCCAAAAGAATATAAAACTATCAACGCAGCACATGGAAAGAATACATTCAAATTTTCTGCACTCCGAGCGACTTGAGGTACATGACAAAATCTATATGAGGGCTAAAAAAGTGGCTTTTGCACAATATATCCCTTTGAGGGTATTTTAGACTAACCAATTAACAGTCACGTTCTTGGACTGTGGGAGGCAGCCAGAGTACCTGGAGAACACCCACATATGCATGGAGAGTACATATAGAAAGACCCCAAGTTAGAATTGAAAGCCCGGACCTTCTTGCTGTAAGGCTTTGGTGCAGCCCAAGATCATTTTTAACAATATATTCAATTTATATTCCTTAAAATTTAATTTTACAGGTTCAAAGTTAATTTTTTATGTAATAAGCCTTTTGTGTTTTCTAGTTCATACAGTGATGTACAAAAGTATTCATAACCCTAAAGCTTTTTGCGCATTTAGTCTTGTTACAGACAGAAACTTCAACGTATTTCATTGCCTTCTTTTGGCATGAAGTAACACTGACAACTGTGGTGTGCATTTGTATCCCGTTCCAGTTACTCTGAGAAATTATCTTATTAGTGAATTGAGTAATTGCCCTCTGAAAATGGAAGAAGCAAGGCATAAATGCAAATCTAAGAAGACATGGCCATTTACCGATTCTGCGAGGATGTTGAAGGAGAAGGTTGATTAGAGAAGATGGCAAGAGATCCACTGTAACTCTGGAGGAGCTCCAGTGATCCACTGCTCAGGTGGGATAATCTGTAAAAGGGACAATTGTTAAATCATACTCTACACAAATCTTGCCTTTCTTGAATATTCAAAAGAAAAAAAGCTTCTGTTGACAGAAAGCCAAATGAGGTCCTGTTTTTGTTCTTGGTCTATTATATAAAATTTCCACAAAAAAAAGAAAAAGAAACTGTCTAAAGCAAACAAAAAAGAATAAAAATACTGAAGTGTAGTTCTCCAATGTAATGAGGGGTTGCATTTTAATGACACATGAAAGGATGTTTTAGTGGTGTTAGGATTTCTGTGTCACAAAATACAATTTAATGAAACAGAAAACACCCTATTAGCTTTAATAAGATGCCAGCGTTAACATTTAGAAACAACCTAATCCTCAAACAGTGCAGCTGATGTATGGAATCTAAGGTCAGTAAAAAAAACAAACAAACAAAAAAACAAAAACAAGAAGGGATCTACAGTTCTTTTGGAAATGATTATAGTTTGTTTTCTTTAAAAATAATAATATGCTTTAATATTTGAAATACTTCACATCAAATGAAGAATACGTGTTTCTTCCAAAGCACTATACTGACTGCATTCTCCTCTTTTTATAAGCTGTCCTGCTGAAGCTGGAAAACAAAAACAAAGAATGAATAAAATCTCATAGACGCGCATTTTCTCGCGAGATTCGATTACTGAATCTCGTATGTGGGTTCAAACCAAGCAGTGTGGTAAAAAAAATAAATCATCTCCGTGTAGGGGTTCATTTTAAATATATTTTTGAGTAATCACGATATCTAATTTTTTTTTTTTTAACTTCCTGTTACGCATTTTTGCTGTAACTGTTTAGGTTTGGTCGGGTAGATGGTCGCAGACCGCTAACGTCCGGTTGACCTCCCGCCTGCTGCTGTTGGGGGGCGGAAAGGTAAATAAACCCCTCATCTGTAAAAAAGCGCTAAGTTTACAAATGTTGTTTGTACCTTTTCATATTAACATTCGTAATAATTAGGCATCGAGCTACGGTGATAACGGGGCCATTCCACTTGTACCTTGAAACCTTCAGTTGCTGTTTGTGTGAATCATTGAAAGAAGTTTGCTAGCTACATAGCTAGGTAGCGGTAAACTGGATACAATGAAGGCGCCCACAGGCGGTCTAAACCAGTTCTTTCTACCGCAAAAGCCGCTCATTTTATCACACAGTTGAGGTCTACACAATAATTTTAATACGAGGTTTTTAATAATCCAAACAGAAATAAGGGCAATACTTCATATTAAACATGTAGAGTTTATTTTTGCACTCTAAGCATGTCAAAATGGTTATTTAGTCAATAGTCATGTTGAAGTCTAATGGATCTGCAGACAATAATTTACCCTGAAGACACCAAAGTGTGTCTACCACTGTCTTCTTAAATTCTGCTTCATTCACTAGTTTACTGATGGCCTTTCTGGTAAGGGAGTTTCATTAGATCAGCTTCTAGCTCAAAATAACCAACACTAAAATAGCCCAGCAGGAACTTTATGTCCAACTCGAAATCCAAAAACTTAAAAATTGTGTACTTTTTATAATTTTTATTCTAAAAAGTTGGGTCTTTCAACCCCTCCAACTGCATTTCAAGAAAGATTTGGTCCACTAGCACAGGTGGCTGCTGCAGATGGAAGATTTTAGTTTTTAATTAGGGCAAAATTATTACAGAAAAGTTAAATTCCTACAACTGAAAATGTGAAGTACAACACAAAGTATTCATCTTTTAATAAACACACTTTTGTCATCGTCTTTAATTTCATAGTAACCTTCTATCCAATGACAATTGATGCCTCAAATGCAGACTTCGGTGCCTTAAAATCTGCTTTGAATTCAGTCATTAAAACTGGTTAATTACAGCAAGTGTTTTCTAAAAACAACTGACCCAAACACTGTTCTTATATTGCTAGACCAAAAAGAGTAAAGTTTATTGTTGTTAAAGAGTCAAATTAAATTATTCAAAACAATTTGCACACTAGATGAATACAGCAAATGAGTAAAACCTTTTTTTTTTTAAGTTTTGGATCTACAATAATTTACACATTCATTTCCTACAAAAATCCGACTAATTTATTTATTTAAAATGATCATATTTTGTATAGCAAATAAAAAAATTAACAGAAGTTTTTGGTTTAAAAAAAAAAAATTGTTAATTTTTTGGCCCTTGAGTTCCTTTGACTTGACAGTTTTGGCCCATGTACTGAACAGTTTGGACACCCCTGTTCTAAGCCTTCTTGGATTAGATCCATTTCAGGATTTTTTTTCTATATCATCCAGTCCTTACAAAGACGCAGATTATGGTGCATCCCATTAAATTAGAAAAGTCATGGGAGAGGGAATTCAGACTTCATAGTTGTCTAGCAGAGAAGTCATCGACAGCCTTAAAAGTCATTGTTAAAGAAAGCGTGCTGTTCAGAGTGCTGTATCCAAGCATATTAATGGAAAGTTGAGTGGAAGAAAAACTACAAAAAGATGCAGAAGCAACTCGGATAACTCCCGTTTTGAGAGGAATTTGAGACTTTGGAAGAAATTCACAAGCTTGGGGTCAGTGCTTGAGAAGCCACTGATGTATCCAGGACATGGGCTTCAGTCGGTGCATTCCTTGTTTTAAGCCACTCCTGGGGGAAAAAACAAAGTCTGAGGCAAATTACTTTAGCTAAGGAAAAAAGAAGTGTCCACAGGTCCTCTTAAAATTAAATTAATTATTGAGTTTAATTTGGAGGTCATAATTCCAGCATCTAAAGGTAGATTGGAGAGGTACACAATCCAGATTGCCTAAGGTCAACCGTGAAGCTTTCATGTATTTATTATTCATAAAATATGTTATAAAAATTATACACATGAAGGGGAGAAAGCAAATTTATCATTTAGAGTTAGGTTACTGTGAACCTTGACATACCAGATCTGCAATATAAAATGCTAAAAGAAATTTATTTGATTTAAACAAAAAGATGTGTGAATTTAGGATAGAAATGATTAATCTCCAAACTGAAAGCCTTGCTAATGAAGGTATAGAGTATTACTAATTTGTTGAATACGCAAACCCTTAAGCTTAAGTGTATAAATTGGAATTTCTTTCAAGGCTGCACATGAAAAGAGCAGAATGTTTTTAATGCCTGACTAATATTAAAATTAACCAGGAAGACTTTGTTTTGTAATACAGCCCAATTTGGTACCTTTTTGTTTTATTTTGCAAAGTATAGTTAATATTCTTCATTTGGTAGCAAAGCAAACTAGCGTTCTGGTTCTTTCACCAAGTTATCTTAAACAAATATAACATTTGTCTCTAAATCAAAATGCTTTTAAAATTAGATACGTGGTGAAATCTTAAAAAAACTAAACAAAGAGTACATTCAGGTCGCCAGAGATTGCTAAAAGATCCAGAAAGTAGTTTAAATTGTGAAGTTCAAAGCTCTGCTCTGCTTATTTTCTTTCCGTGTTGGACTAGGACCAGCAGGGAGACATGGACAGCGACAGGAAGGTGTCCTTTAGCGGGCTACCGACCGCCGCCGCCTCACCAGCAGCAGCCTATCAGAGCAGCGCCTGCTCGAGTACCCCTCACCACGGCAGGACCAGACACGAAGAGTCGAGTGCGTTCCCCCTCAGCGACTCCCCGGGGTCTGAGCGCCTCGGGGCGATGAGACTGGACTCCCCTAAGAGAAAAGCACAGGTGCTCAGTAAAAGTGCGCCATCTGCAGGCAAAAACAAGCTGAGAAAACTCTCCAGGCAAGAACCGTGGACTTTTAAAACCGTTAAGGTAACTCTTCGCCGCTGCGTATATATCTACCTGACCTTTAACCTTGACTCCATCTCCTTGTGGATGTTTAGGCTCACGTCTCAGAGAAGTTGAGATCCATTTATATCGGATGAAAAAAAAGATACTAATAAATTGTTATTTTGCTCAGCGTTCTTCAGAAGAGCTACTCCAGCTAGACGAATCTCCAACGAGCCGTGAAGTATCACCGACTTCACAGCATTCGTTCGTCGTGAAAAAGAAATGGAGGACGCCTGAGGAGGGATCGAGGGCCATCTGCCGCATGGCTCTGATCGCGGCTATTGGCGAGACGACAACGGGTTTGAGCACATCTGAGACCCCCAGCCCCGCGCCTGAGAGCGTCCCTTCGGCCCTTCTACCTGCGCCTGAACAGACCGAGGAGCCTTCTCACAGTAATGCGGACAGCAGCAGCGTCTGGAGCAGTCGTGACAAGTATGAGGACGGAGGCTCCCCTGTCTGGGTGTTTGAGGACGCAGCATCACAAAGTTACAGCTCACGCTCTACAGCAGCTGCCAGGGTAAGCCTGCTGCTTCCAAGAAATCTGTCTCACCTTTTTAAATCGGTCACAGATAAGAGCCATTTAGTGGCGTATGAGCTCTGTTCTAACAGGTAGCTCATCTTTTGATTCACAGTTTTAATGTATTTTATTAGGATTTCATATCATAAGTCAACACAAGATCTTGCATACTTGTGAAGTGGAAAGAAAGATTTGATAACATTTTTTACTAATAAAACAATGAGATTTCGATGAGACTACAGCTCAGGATTCACAAAGAAATGTTCAAAGCTTGTTTTTACGTCTATTAATTTTTAATCTATTGTTCCTGAATCGTTTCCCGGGTGGTCAAACAACGCGTCGCCCGGGTGGGTGGCAATACGTCGGGCCCTTTTGAAGATCTTGTAGACGACGTCCCACAATGCCCTGCGCTGACCTCACCAGCCGTGCTGAGTCCTTCCTCTCCTGCACCGTGAACCACAGAGTCACGCTGAGACACAGTTTCAGTTTCCTGAGGAAGAAGAGCCGCTGTTGGGTCCTCTTCACCAGGTGGGAGGTGTTCACGGTCCAGGAGAGGTCGGAGGAGATGCTCCACCGCCTCCCCCTGCATGCAGAGAGGAGCGTGTTCAGTCTTCCTGGACCTCCTCTAGTCCACTGTACTCCTTGGTCTTGCTGGTGTTCAGGATGAGGTTGTTCCTGGAGCACCTCTGTGTCAGATTGTGGACTTCGCCTCCAGTGGGTCTCATCATTGTTGGAGATGAGAGCCACCACAGTGGAGTCGTCCGTAAAACTTCACCACCATGTTTGTGGGGTGGGTGGATCAAAGCTTGGAGTGGTGGTAACACAAACAAAAGCATAAGGACAGACAGAGAGAGCGTCTGGTGCCTGTGGGGCCACCGCGCCGCCATCTTGAAAAGCTAAACACAACAATTTTTCTGGCAGTTCCTTTTTGTTAAATAACTCAAGCTCAGTCATATTGGTGATGGAGAGCATCTGGAAACAGTATTTTATCCTGTCTTGGTGCAGATTCCTAACTTTACTGAGCTCTGTGCTTTCACAGAGCCGTTTTATAGCAGGATTTTAGTTTGATCATCATTATTCCCTTGAAGCTGTGGTCGTATTGGTTTAGGCTCATTGCCTCAGTGGAAGATGGACCTCCTTCCTGGTCTGGACGGGTTTTCCTCCAGGACTTCCCTTTATTTAGCTCCTTCCTCATCTCTGATCAGCTTCCCTGTCGCTGTTGAAGAAGAGCACCACTACTGCACAATGCTTTTATGTCTATAGACCATAGCTTTCCCTGTGTTGGCCCCTCTTGGGTTCCTTTACTCTGAAAGTCCCTTTGGGCATCTGGGGTTCTGGTTCCCCTGTTGTCTGGGGTCGGGTCTTTGGCTCCTCACAACCACTATTGAACATTTTTCTCATGGATAAACCTTACATACACAAGTGAACTCTCACAAACACTTACAGGTGATTTGATCCAGATACTTACAGATTCACTTCTATACAGAAAATCCCTATTATTAGCTTTAGCTGTCACTTTAATCATCTCTTAATAATATGAAATACTGTATATTCTTCAGTGATGGTATCAAGTCGTTGGTCGTTTGTATGTGTAATACTTTATCGGCTGGTTTTGCTTTTCTTTTTATATCTTCCTTTGCAGGTGTAGAAGCAGATTCAGAGGATGTTTTCTTGCTCTTTTCTTTCCTCTCATCTGTTTCTTTCACCTTTTCTCCCATTTAGCATTTTGTCTCATCTGTTTCTCTCCTTTTTTTTCCCTCTTCTGGCTTCCCTTTTCTGTCCATTGAACATAAAATAGTCCCAGCATAAAATCTAATAAAGCTTCTTGCATAAATCAAGCGGAGCACTACGGCAGGACTGCTCCGCTTGTGAAAGTAAAATCTGTTTGGCTCTTTTTGGCATTAACACAACAACTCTTATTGCCACATTGCCAGACAGGACACAAAATAGTCTTAATAAAATGTATTAAAGTTTGTAGCTGTAACTTGATGAAATGTGAAAGCTTTTCAAGGGGAATGAAGGCTTTTGTATGTATAAAACCCATGAAATCATCACTGTAAAATGTGAGCCATGTTGCCAAACGTCTGTTGTTGTTTTTCATTTGACGCAGGAGCCTGTTTTTCTGGAGACCGCCCCACAGGGGAGATTATTCGCCCCGGAGAATGAGGCTGAAGACCGGGGACTGTCCGTCGCTGAGCTAGAGCATCTTCCCCACTCTTCTCCTGCGTCTCCCCCTCCACAGAACAGCCTGCAGGATTGGGCTCCGTTAGCTTCTCTGGGGGCCACGACGTCTTCGGCCTCCTTTTTACCCGCCGCTGAATCCGCTGGAGCTACGCAGGCAGCTGCCGAGGACACGGAGTCGCGCTTCTTACCAGTAAAGAGGACCGTTTATTTTTCGTTCAAGCGGCCCGACAGACCAAACTTGGCGCCCTTTAGTCCTTTCACAGCTGAGACTCAGAGCTTCCCCTCATTCGTCAAAGCCAATACGTTGGATCCTTTCTCTCTGCCGCTGTGTTCAGCTGAAACGGCGTCGGACTTCTCCATGAACCCCGCGGCGCCACGCAGACAAAGTGACCATTCCTCTTCCACGCGTCGCCCCCCGTCCTCCGCCCCGGGGACTTCCAGGTCCGCCAGGCGTCTGTCCCTGGGGGCGGAGCCTCTGTGGACCAGTTACCCTCACGTCAACGCTCAGGCCGGCTTCATCGACACACACTGCCATCTGGACATGCTCTACGGAAAACTGGGATTCAGGGGGACGTTCGGCCGCTTTCGGCAGCTTTACGGCAGCAGCTTCACCCCCGAGTTTCACGGCTGCATCACGAACTTCTGCAACCCGCAGGTCATGGCCAAGGAGGCCTTGTGGGAAGGTTTGCTCTCCGAGGACATGGTGTGGGGGGCTTTTGGCTGCCACCCACATTTCGCCAAAGCCTACTCCCATATTCAGGAAAACAACATACTGATGGCCATGAGGCATCCGAAAGCCGTGGCGTTTGGTGAAATGGGGCTGGATTACTCCCACAAAAACTCCACTGACACTTCAAGGCAAAAACAAGTAAGCTCTAATTCATGTTCTCTGCACCAAAATGTGTGTTTTTATCTCCATGTACTTTTTTTTTTTACCCAAACTTGGACTGTTTTTAATCGCGACGTGGTTTGTAATAAATGGTGCCGATTCATGGGGTTTTCTAATGCTCAGAATAACGCTTCTGTGCAAAAGGTGTTTGAACGTCAGCTGCGTTTGGCCGTGGCCATGCAGAAACCGCTGCTGATCCACTGCAGGGACGCAGATGACGACCTGCTGGAAATCATGAAGAAATGCGTGCCCAGAGATTACAAAATTCACAGGTGAGAGAGTCTCCAAAAGATCACGCTGACCAATTTCTTTTATTCTGTATTTTTGACATTGTTTTTTCCCCCACAAATTTACAGCTTCATGCTTTTTACTCAGATAATACTGCTATAATTCAGTGTACACGTAATGTAGGGCTGGGCGATATGGGCTAAAGTCAATATGTATTGAGCAGTTCACCTCGATAATGATAAATGGACTAATGGATGATTTTAAATATGCAACATAAAACTTTCTTTGCTTAAATAAATGTACGAGGAGTACCTTAACGTGAAATAGAGTGAAAGTTTGCTTCGTTTTATTCACACCATTCGTATCAATCGAATCACATCGTTCACATTACGGACCGTTAATTTACCTTTACATTTAGTCTTTTAGGTCTGTATCAGGTGTGGTCATAAAAGGCAATGACAGTTCATCCAGCTGGTCAGATCTGCTACTGGCAAGAAAACAGCCTGAATGCTTGGGCCCTGAAATATTCTGGCTTACCCAAAATGGCGCCCAGGTCGTCCTTCGGGTTTGTAGTATTGCACACACTAAAAATGGTGTTGGCAGTGCTGATTACATTTATTTTTCAGCTTTTGTTAACACCATAATCTGCATCTTTATTAGGACTGGATGATATAGAAGATATAGAAAAAAAAGGATATTGATCAAATATAAATCACATTGATCGATATCGATAACTATCAAAAAAATCACAAGATATATTTTAATTGCAGCCTTGGCTGTTTTATGCTGCTGCTTGCTGACCTATTTTTAGAGAATGTACATTAGATTCAAACTCAACCCTTTATTCAGCAAACCTTTTACCAAAACTGCAAGTTTTTAAAAAAGATAAAAAGAAAGCGTGCTCTCTGAGCTCTTTCAACGGGGCGGGGCTTGGTGATGGAGCGTTTCTGGATCTGCGTTTGTGATTGGTTGGGAGGATGTAATGACTGTAGCACTAACCTACGTGATAGGCTAGAATGCCCATCCTGGTCCCTGGGAGCATTCTTGGGCTAAGGGTCTTGCTCAGGGACCCAGAGTGGCAGTCTGTGGGATTTGAACCTGGGAACTTGCAACCTTTCAAGGGTGCAAGTTCCACCAGGTCACCACTCCCCCTATGCCAGTCCAGTTTCACTGATCTGACAGATTTTTTTGTTAACTTCTGTAAAGAAAAGAGCAACAGAAGTTTCTGGACTTTTAAACAGTAAATATTCAAGACTTGAATCTTCTGGTAATTAATTCACCAAATTACCATCCACTTAGTAAGCCTTTAAATATTAAAGTGTGCACATTTCGTCACTGGAATCAGAAATGCAGTGTGTATTTAAATGTCTTTCAAGGTTTTTATTTAACGTGAGAAATGTCTTGATGCCGTTGTATTTTCCAGACACTGTTTCACAAACAGTTATTCTGTGATCGAGCCCTTCCTGACAGAGTTCCCCAACCTGTACGTGGGTTTCACAGCGCTCATCACCTACACCAAGGCCAGGGAAGCCCGCAGCGCCGTCCGCCAGGTCCCTTTGGACCGCATCGTCCTGGAGACGGATGCACCGTATTTCCTGCCAAGACAGGTATGATTGAGCTGAGGGCCAGGGAATCCAAAACATCTTTTATATGAACAGTTAAAAACATGGATGTCTACTAGATGTCTGTCCCCAATGTCCGTCTGACATTTCAGGTACTAAGTTAAAGGCTTTCTAATGGGTGTCCCACTAAAAACCTTAAAGCCTTAATTTAGTTTTAGCTTTTTATCTGTAGATTGTTTTCCTGTAGAGGTCTTGTAGATGTTTTCTTTAGTCCAAGTTCATCTTTTTCTGCTATTCCTTATGAGGAAAGAACTTCAGATCAAAAGAGAACAAGTAAATAAAGTTAAACTACATTTATCATGCTTTAATAGAACTGGTTCTCTTCTCCCTGATTACGCCTCTGTGAGATATCAGACAGAAATTCATGCTAAGCTACATACAGATGAAACTGACTCTGCTTCACCATTACGCTGCTTTTTATTTACTCATTGCTGTGGCGGATACGTTCGTGTAGCATTAATATTTAGTCGTGGGTTTCACCCGCCTTGTGGATTTGCTGTGATGGAAAACGTTTTCCTCGCCGCGCAGATTGGCCTCCCGCGCCGCTGATCTTACAGCGTTCCTGTTTGTGATCTATTCGACGCTCCTTGCCAACAGGTGGGGCGAGGCGTGAGCCGCTTCTCTCACCCAGGAATGGGCATCCACACGCTGCACGAGCTGAGCTGGCTGAAGGGAGAGGACGAGGCCACGGTGCTGAACGCCGTGCGGAACAACACCTCTCTGCTCTACTCCATATGATCCTTCCCCAGGAACGAAGCGGCGACACGACCGATACATACATGCCAGCTTTTTGTTTTGGAGTTCTAAGTCTACCGAGCTCACGTGTTGAGAGTTTGGAAAACCAGTTTGATTATAATGTTGTTTTATTTTTATTTTAAACTCTCATTGCTCAACAAATAATAAAGGTTAAAAACAGACCTTCATGAAACAACAACAACATAAGACACACCCTATATGGCTGTTTATCTGGTTATGTTTTAGCTCAATGTTTATTCAAATTAATTCAGAAGCTGTTTTAAACTTTGTTTACTGTGAAGCCGAATATTATTTGTTCTTTACATGCCTGGATGTTTATCCACCTGCTGTGCGGTGTAGTTTGGTTTAATGTGGTGGAGATGTATTAAAAGCCTTTAACTGGGACTCTTTATTCCTTAGCGTGTTTACTTGAATTGGTCATAAAGGAGTGCATGATTAAGCGAGCACGTTTGGAGTTAGGCGTGAGTAAAGATGGAAGCGCCTGTATGGACAGCCCATTAGCCTGTTTTTTACCTTGTCTTCATCCCTCACATGCTTTTTTTTTATTTTATTAGTCATGCTGCATTTTCTCGGGGCTGGCCTGCCATTTAAGCGTAATAATAATGTTACAAGGTGTTGTACTTGTGCATCAGGTTTGATGAGAGATACGTGTTATAATGCCTACAACTTCCATTTTGTCCATGTTCCTAATAAAGCCCTGTTTAAAGAGGAAGTAGGTCAGAGCACACTTTATTAAAGGCTTTCAACACGGAGGAGCAACACGGACGCCGGAGCGGCAGCTGCCCTGGTTTCTGAAGTCTGTAACAAGACTTGTCCAACGTTTGATTCTCACCAAAGGTAAAAAGGCAGCAAAAAGTTAATAACTGCTCTAATCTTTAGAGATAAAAAGCAGCATTAAACCCAGGAACTGTTCAAATGTATTTGACCAGATTAATAAAACAGGAATATTCAGTACACAATAAAAATGCTACAGATTCACGCTGTGTTCTCCAGCTACACCAGAGCCTGGAACCCAGCTAATGCTTTTTTTTTTTTCCTCTACCAAAAATAAAGTGCTTTCCAAAAGTGTTCACACCCCTAAACTACTTCAATGTTTATATATATTTTTTGTGAGTGAATCCCAACCTTCAAAGTCTTTTTGTGATAAACAGAAACCTGTATATTTGGGAAGTAGAAAAGAGGAGAATGCTTTTCAGCAGTTTTACACAGAAATTTGAAAAGTGCATGCATTCAAGTTCAATCCCCTGGTTTTGTGATTAATCTAGGGCTGGGTGATAATTCAATAATGATATTTATATATATAAAAAAAGTTAAATAAAAGAACAGTGTGTTCTATGCTATCATGCAAGTTAATACATCGATCATAAACACAGACCTAGGAAAGCTCCGTCAGCCTTCAAACAGTTCAGAGAGCATCTGTTCTTTTTTTTTTCTTTTTTAAGACTTACAGTTTTGGTAAAAAGTTGATTGAATAAAGGGTTGTGCATGAATCCATCCATTTTCAAACACGCTTACCCCTATTGGGGTCACAAGGGGTGCTGGTGCCTATCTCCAGCTGTCAATGGGCGAGAAGCAGGGTACACCCTGGACAGGTCGCCAGTCTGTTGCAGGGCAACACAGAGACAAACAACCATTCACACCTAAGTAGAATTTAGAGAGACCAATTAACCTAATAGTCATGTTTTTGGACTGTGGGAGGAAGCCAGAGTACCCAGACATGCACAGGAAGAACATGTAAACTCCATGCAGAAAGAACTTGAACCTAGGACCTTTATACTGCAAGGCAACATCGCCATTAGACATCATATACGTAGACGCCTCATTGGGCGCAGGTTCGCACGTCAACGTCATCGCCATACTGTATGTGACAGAAAAAAGTTGAGTTCTGTTATTGTGAACGTGAATCAGAGAAGATGCCTCATTCCTGTGCTGCATGGAAATGTATTCTGACTGATTTCACTACTTGTATCTGCCTTCTATAAACTAAGGCTGCACGATGTTGCAAAACCAGACACACTAAAGCAGCAGAGTGGCAACACAGGCTACATACATATATCTATATCTATAGATATAGATAGATAGATAGATAGATAGATAGATAGATAGATAGATATTTGTGTGTGTGTATGTGTTATGAATATAAGGATCAATTTGTTAAATCTAAACATTGTGGTCTTCATTATTTCATAAAAATATTTTTAAATATATTTGTTACTTGAATTTAAAGGGTAACAATAACTTTACTGTTAAGTACATAGGTGTTAAAGATAGATGTATAGAATATATATAAGAATAATCTAAGGATCTTGCCTACCTGTTGTTCAGTCAGCATTTTTCGATGGGTCCAAAATGTCTATCGGTATGTTGTTAAAAGCAATTTTTAAAACTAGAAAATTAGCACTTTTGCATCTTTTTCTAATTATTTTGTTGTTGTTACTAATTTCCTCAGCAGAAATTTCTCCTTTAGAGGTTAATTTAGGCTATATCGTAGCATGATTTTTAATCTGGCCATTTTATATCCATTTATGAAGTAATTTCTTTAATATTTTAATGTCTTTTCATTGCAGGGGACTTAAGTATCGCTAAACCACATTATCATAGTTGATCAATTTCCTGAAGTCAATGTTATGTAGCAATATTTTTCTAACTCCTGATTGCCAAACAAAAATAAATAAATAAAATAAATTAACATAATAATAAGGCTTTGTAATATGAAGGTTTCAAAACATTTTAGAGGTCCTTCAAAGAAGAAAGAGTGTAAGTGTGGAGAACGGCCACTAGTGGGCGCGCGTTCAACATGCATCCATTGAGGCCACGAAGAAGAAGTCAGACAGCTAAGCTAATGGTAGCTCAGCAGAAGATTATGTTGTAAATAAAACAGTAAATATGGATAAAAAGAAGAAAACTCTGGAGGTTGCAGCGTCATCGGTGAGTTAGTCGATATTCACATTTAACAATGAGTCATTTGGCCTTCTTTGTTTTGTCGTTTTTAAACGATAAAATCAACTTACATTGGCAAGGGCCATGCTAATGCTAACTGTAGATTGATACATAAACACTTTTTAAAACACGAATAATGTTCAGTTCTGGGTTATTATTTTTTCCCCTGCAGCTGGTGGACCTTAAAGCCGAACTTTACAGAAAGCAGGAACAATTTAAACAAGAAAAACTCGGGCAGGAAACTCCAGAAGCTGGACTCAAAATCAAATTCAACTCTAAGGTACATTTCAAGTTATTTTTCGGAAATATTATTGAGTGTTTTCCCCGTAAAATCTTCCCACTCCCCTGTTCTTTATTTAACCTGTTCAGAAGCCTAACATCTGGAGTAAACCAAACGCTGGAGTTACAGCCAGAGCCGCTAAGGATGCAGAGCAGCTGGCAGAGGAGCAGGTCAACCTGGACACAGCCAGGTGGAGCCATCTTTAGTCCCAGAAACGTTCAGCGCCTCCACACAGACACGAACATTAACCTTGACTTTGTCTCTTTTCTGATTCACCACAGGCGCAAACTGGAGGAGAAGGCCAGACTCTATGAGCAGATGACAAAGGGAGACTTCCCAGGTTGGTGCTTTACGGTGTCTTGATAAGCTGCTCATTATCCATTTAACCTGCATACAGGTTGTCACATCATTACAAACACAAACCTCAATGTATTTATGGGGATCTTATGTGACAGACCAACACAAAGTGGTGCATAGTTGTGCAGTGGAAGGCAACGGATGTGTGGTTTTTAAGCATTTTTTACAAATGAAAATCTGAAAGGTCAGGTTGGATGAACTGTGTTTAAACCTCCAAGTCTCCCCACTGATTCTCCATTGGATTTAGGTCTGGATTTTGACTGGACCATTCTGTTGTACTCTGTTTTCTTTTGGTTTTGTACTCTGCTTGATGGTGAAAGTTGAAAAGAAAGAGGAGAAGCAGAATTGAAGTGCATGCTCAACTGGGAAAATTGAAAACCTTTTTGGTCTTTCCATCAACTCCGACCATGTTTCATTTCACTTTGAATAAAAGCATGCTAACAACATGATACTGCCCCTGCCATGTTTCACCATGGATAACCTAGTGTGTTTAGGATGATGGCCTCCATGTTTAACGTTGGATTCAGGCCAGAAACTACAGTTTTGGTCTAATCTGTCTCATATGAGGCTTGTAGCAAACTGCACACATGATTTGTAGCTTACTTTTAATAATGGCTTTCTTTTTTGTCACTCTTCCATAAAGGCCAGGTATCTGTACTACACAACTAAACATGTTGCCAACTGATTCTCCCAACTCAGGTGTGGATTTCTGCAGCTCCTCCAGAGTTACCATGGGCCTTTTAGCTGCTTAATGCTCTGATTGTGAAACCTGGCCGTTTAGATGAACCACTGTTGTTTGCATTTGTGCCATACCCTCCATTCTCAAATGTAGGATTAAACAGTACTCTTTGAATAGTTTAATAGGTGATGTCTGAAGGCAATTAGTTTTATTTTGTTAAACTCTTTGAAAATCCATCCATCCATTTTCCAACATGTCTATCCCTTGTGGGGTTGCGGGGGGGGGGGGGGGGGGGCTGGTGCCTATCTCCAGCTGTCAGTGGGCGAGAGGCGGGGTTCACCCTGGACAGGTCGCCAGTCTATTGCAGGGCAACACACAGACAAACAGGACAAACAACCATTCATGCACACACTTACACCTAAGGACAACTTAGAGAGGCCAATTAACCTTACAGTCATGTTTTTGGACTGTGGAAGGAAGACAGTCTTTGAAAATCTGTTACATTTAAATTTAACTGGTTTGTGTGTCTTTATTACATAAAAACCCATAAAATGTACATTTAGACTTATTGGAGATTGGATATGTTACAAGACACTTGCAGTGACTTTGTGTTGCACTTGCCCTTTTTATCATCAGATGAAGAGACGGAGGGACTGTACCTTGTTGACTTCACCCAGAAGATAATTGACAAGAAGAGAGAAACACTCGCGCAGAAGGAGAAGGAGGATGAGGAAAAAGCTAGTTTGTCACCCATACCTCCTCCCCAGAATCCAGACGAGGAATGGTAATGTCTGTTGTTTTGCATTTGTTGAGGAAAGAATTGAGTAATCAAACGATAAATGAGCCAAACTGCCTCATCAATGGGGTTCATGCTTTAAACGTTATCAAAAAATAAGCTGAGAAAACTCCTAGTGACCTACCTTTGCGTCAAGTCAAACATGGCTTTACAAATAATGCAAAAAATGTAAACAATCTGTGTTTATCTTTGCAGGGTGGATTATGTGGATGCTTTGGGAAGATCTCGAAGATGCATGAAGAAAGATCTGCCAAACTTCATGAAAATGGACCAGGATCTTAACGGAAAAGGGTAACTATTAAAAAAAAAAAAACGTTTGGTATTTTTCCCCCTCAAAATGGATGTATAGGAGGAGAGTAAAACATGAGATGATTAGGACATATGCAGAGGAGGGATGATGGGTATATCGCACCTATGATGATGCTCCCAGGAAGGAGGAGGGAAAGAGGAAGACCACAGAGAACCACATGAGTGTAGTGACGGAGGAGGCTTAGAAAAAGTAGTAGAGTCTGGTTGTTGGAAGTCATGTTTGTTTGATCCGCTCTCAGTTTACTTCACGTCAGATAAATGGCTTAACATGTGAAGACTTTATTAGCACTTAACCTCAGATGTTAAAGTGTGTGGATATTTATATCTGTAAAAAGAGACGAGATTAAAGTTAATAACTGAGTGAAACAATCCTTGTTAATAAGGCACTGTGTTTTTTCTTTAAAGCTACAAATAGCTTAGAGAAGGTGCCATATTGGGCAGTCTAGGCTAACGCATGTTTGGTTGTTAAAAGGTGAAGATCCATGAGACATAATTATTTGCTAAAGTTTTAGAGTGAAGTTGTTCTGGAAAGTGTTTTTCATGAGGTATCACCATATAAACTGATGTTGTTTTTAGGGATGGGGCCGATCCGATCTGGTACAAGTGTATTTTACGCCTCCAAAAACTCCGATCCAACTCAGGGACGTTTCTGTGCTTTAATGTTTTCTGCTAAAAAGTCTCCAGAATCTCTGCCGGCTGCGCTGCTAATTTGATGCTAACTGAGGAAAGGATTTCCGGAGAGGAGCCATGTTACTTTGCCTCTCAGGAAATCCCTTCCACTCTTAGCAGCCAGCTAGCAGATGTGCATTGAGCTTAGCAAGCACCGCAGCTAACCAACATTTAATCACCTCATGTTCGCTTTGTTGAAATATGTTATACTAGAAACTCCGCAAAGCAAGACCACAACCTACCATGTTTACAAAGCCGTTGTATTGAGAGGCCAAAGCTCCGCCACAACCTACTTTACAACGGACTTAAGCACCTAAAAAAATAAACAAACATTGACGATCATGGGGGGTTTGGCCAGAGGGGAGGACAGAGCCTACTAATTTCCTACTAATTTCCTATATTTCTTTTGACAATCCATACATTTTCTACACTTTCTACAGAATTGACTACATGCAGTAGATAAATTGATGAATGGGTGGTTAAAACATTTTATTTATAGGCCTACTGTTACAATCCTTTAACTTCAATGTGCTGTACGTATATAAGTTTATATATTTTGTGGGATAGTTGTAATATCTTGTTGAATTTTTATTTCTTTTTTTTTCTTTTTACTAAAACAAGAATGTAGAAGAGAAAAAGAAAGGAGAAAAGATAAAAAATAGAGGAGATAAAATGGAATGAATGAATTAATTTTTGTTTCTTGATACAAAAGTAAACCTAGATTTCTGAAGTGGAGTTAAATTTTTTGGATTATTCTTGAAGGTTTTTCCTTATGGTTTAAGAACTTACTTTGAGCTTTAATTATCTCTGAAACTACTTTGATGAAGTGTAGAGGAAAATACAGCAGTATGCGATTAAATGTTAGATGAATTCATAAAAGGTGGATTATTGCTACCTTCCACCTAATACCATTGTTGACATTACTAGTTGAGCAGGTTGAAAAACCTGTATACAGGTCAAATATGGACTTATAAAGACTAATGCTGCAACTAATGTCACTACTTTTAATATCATTATTTAACATGCTGAGTGGTGAAACCCACAAGAAAAGTCGCAAAGGTGCAGGAAAGAGAGGGAGAGAGCTCTTTTCCCCCATGTCACCCCCAAAAATCACTCTCTGAAACTTAGCTGTTTATTGTTTCCCCAAAAATTAAATGAGATTTTCGCCCCTCCTCTCAATGTTTACATGTATTGCACTTTTTATATTTGATGGTTCAAAACCTTGATTGGTTGCCAAGTCTTTATACTTATTTTGTGCTAATCACATGAAGCAACCCTTTGTATTTAATTCGTAGAGGGCTAATATTAGAGGAGAATAATAATAACAATGCTTATAATGCATGTTGTTTTTTATAATTAACTTTAAACCTGGTTTATATATCTCAAATTGCTACTGTTTCGAGTGTAAAAAAGATAGAATTAAGGGAAAATTCAGAAATGAAATAATATAAAGTTAGGTTAAAAACCTTTTTATGGGTATCTGTCTTGGATTTAATAAATACATTTTGAAAGCCTTACAGTTGCACGTTGTCTTTTGGGATTTACATGATTACATTACTACATATCATACTTTCTGGTAGAGGTAAGTTCATTACAGCCTCTTAAAAGCTAAAAAACAATGTGATAATAACATTAAAGCAAACAGGGCTCTGGTAACAGAATAGTATCGGTACTGGCAGATATACAAATTATGGGATTGGTTTGGAAGTGAAAAGGTGTAGATCGGTGCATCCCTAATTGTTTGATAGCATATTCCTTCTATATGTTATTTATTCAAATCTATTGTCTGTCTCATATGATCTACTTTGTGTATTATAGTCTGTTGCCATAATGTAGCTATTGCTGGTGATTTGGCATTATTTCTTCTGACTGTTCTCTACAGAGCGGTCTGGATGGATAAGACTTTACTCTCAGAGGACATGCGGAGAGAGCTGCAGCGGCAGGAATGGGAGCGTGAGGAAGAGGAGGCCATGAAGAGGCCGGTTGGACCGATCCACTACGAGGACATTAGAGCACAAGGTCAGCGGCCAATCAGAACTCTACAAACACAATGACAGCAGACTTTGGGGATTCAGGTCCAGCAAATGCTGAGGAAGGCATCGTCCGTCATGTTATGCCTAGACCATCTACTCTTTAGAGATTATGAACTTCTTCGCTCAGGCCATCGGTATAAAGTGGCTGCAGTGAAGGCCAAGAGACAAAGAGTCTCCTTTTTACCTGCTGCTAATATCTTGCTTTGTGACAAAAATCCATAAGGTACAGCACGTCTATTTGTAAAGCGTGTTTCAGTAACAAGACAATTCCAAGTGTTGTACATGAACAGAAGAAAACATTACATTACAGTGGAATAGTAGCAGCAGGTTAAGGTAAGTTGGACAACAAACTCAATCTGTGGTTCTTCCATACTCAATATTTATGTTATTCAACACTTTGACAAGGGCGGTCTCACACGCAGCAAATTAGTTTTCCATTTGGGGACGATAAAATTATTTCTGATGTTTGAAGTCTGGTTTGGTTTTATGTGAAATGATACTAAAGTTTTTTTGTTTGTTTGTGTGTTTGTAGAGGCACGAGAACTTGGTGTGGGCTACTTTGCTTTCGCTCAGGATGAAGAGCGCCGCAGGAAGCAAAGAGAAACTCTGGACATGCTCAGAGACCAGGTGGGTTCACTGTTACACAGGAACAGAGAAGTAAAATCCCAGGTTTAGGGGATAGCAAAACAAATGATGCTTCCAGCCTTAAAGCGTGTAAGATGAGGCAAAAACAGGGCAGAAACACTTCCTGATGGAAACAACAGTATGCCGGTATATCAATTTACTTCTTTTGATCATCGGCAGGACAAAAAATAAGCTTTGCCTTTCTCTCCCACTGATGTTAGAGAAACAGACCTTGAATCTTTAAACATACGGAGCATTTATTTTGATCGTTGTGCAGTACAACTTTAACCCAGAGATGCAGCCTAAAGTGACTGAACTGCTCCATGTTGGATCTCGAATAATGAACGGCCTCTTCGCTCTGCCCTTTCTCTGCTTCAGACAACAGATCAGCGAACTAAAAGAGAACGACTCAAAGAGAAGAGGCAGGCCATCCTGAAGGCGCGACTGGCCAAGGTGAGGCAGAGGAAGATGAAGAAGACAAAGCTGGATGGCACTGAAGAGGAGGAGAAGGAGGAAGAAAATCCAGGTCAGCATCTACATCCACCGATGTGAAAGCGTTTTCTGTCTAACAGACATGTTGGTGAGGGATTGTGATTGACTATTTGTTTCAGCGGAGGAAGAGGAGGATGAAGCAGTCGGACCTTTCCCTCAGTCCGATGTGCCACCGGAGGCCAGTATTCTAAAGAAGGTGGAAGTGGAGATTCAGGAGAGGAGGGACACCAAACCTGGAGTCCCTCATGTCAGAGAATGGGACAGAGGCAAAGGTAAACCTTATTATTTAAGGTTCTGTAATAATTAAATATTATTTAAATCGCGCCAATTCACAACACATGTCATCTCAAGGCACTTTACAAAGTCAAAATCAATCAAACCATACACACAAATTGGTCAAAAAGATTCTTTTTGACCAATTTGCCGATTGCATCAAGTCTTGACAAGCAGCATTCACTCCTCCTGAAAGAGCGTAGAGCCACAGGGAGAGTCGTCTGCATTTTTGATGGCTTTGCAGCAATCCCTCATACTGAGCATGCATGAAGCGACAGTGGAGAGGAAAACTCCCCTTTAACAGGCATGAAAACCTCCAGCAGAAATAGGCTCAGTGTGAACGGTCATCTGCCTCGACTGACTGGGCGTTAGAGAAGACGGAGCAGAGACAAAAAGCACACATTGAGCCAGGAGTCCTTTCTATGCTATATGGTAATGGTAGATGATCTGTCTCCCCTGGATGATGTCACCGCTAACAGAACACCAGACCAGGTGGAGCTACTATGAAGAAAAAAAAAACAGAAAATAAAGTTAAAAGTTGAAATAATAACAAATAATGCCAAACTGGAGAACAGTAGGAGAACTCAGCAGAGTGAGATAAAACATTTACCTTAATTGAATCACGGGTATATTTGATTAAACTAGAATTGGCTGATATCATGGGAAAACAGTAGCAAAGTGTTGAAATGTTGAGCCTTTCATCCTTTGTTTAATTAATAATAGCAAGCTATACAAGTAAATCCCCACAATCTACAATGTTTTCATGGGAATCTAACATTTCTTTTGGTAAAGCAGATAAAAATACTAAAAACAATCTTCTGAAGGCTTTGGAAGACATTTTAATTTTTTTTAAAGGCAATTTTTAAAATAAGATCATGTCTTAAACACATGAAGCAAAGGTAAGAAAAAATGGTTCCAGTCACAGTCTTAGTTTACTCAAGGAGACTTTGATGATGACAAGTCGTCCTGGTTTAGTTTGAGGCTGCCCAGCGGTCCTTTGCGCTGTTCCCTTGCAGCTGGAGGGTTCCTGGGTTTGAATCACAACCAGAGCCGTTCTTCATGGAGCTTCTTCTCCATTCATTTTGGCTTCTTTGATGGTGATCTGGTTTCCTCCCACATTACACAAACATGCATGTTACAGGATTCATACCGGACCTGGAGAAGGATAAAATTAGCTTTCAGCGTTTCCCAGGCCTGGATAAATATGGAACATGTGTAGAGTCTCCGCTATTCATTCCTTATTATATTAACTAAAAGATATTAGAAAAATCTTCATTTCTAAAGAATAAAGTTCTTCTTTTATTAATTTTATCTTTTATTTACACCTTCAATCTTGGTGTCTTTTTGTTGTTGTTGATGGAATCCAAAGATCAACACTCAAAGAATATAATTTCATAGGCTCATTCACTTTTTTGAGATGTAGACTTTTTTAGATCAGAGATTTAAACTAAACTTGTTTCTGGTTTTTAAACTGGTTCTAATTTAGGCTTCAAACGAACTCCTGAAACTTGTCACTTATCAACTTTTCAAAAGGAATGTGAAAACATATAAGCTCGGGTTTTAAAAATCTTTATTTACTGTAGGATAACTAATTCTGTATTTGGGGTCTAAATGTAACAGATTTTAATGTAGAGCTGATTTAAAAGTTGGGATCAAATAATAAACACCTGACAAAAAATTCCCCCCCCCCCCCCCCTCCCCCAGGTTCAGGTTTTTCTGAATTATTTAGACCAATTTAGAAAGAAAAAGCAAGAAATAAAGAGTTTGGGTTTTCCCACTCTTGTGGTTTGGTTTAAACGTATATAGCCACATTATATGCTTTTAAAGAAAGACCCAAAACCGTTTGATCATAATAAAATAAGCTTATATACACCAAGCCTTGATAATATTTTGATGGTCCTTTTTATGGATAAAAATAGCCCCAGCACCGGACGCTATTAACAAAAATAATCGATCGAAGACCAACCGTTATTAATTAAATACACCGATCTACAGCAACTTTAAGAGCTTCATATCAGAACATTTACTCACGTCAGTCAACTCTGCGGTCACATCTGAGTGATCTGCAGGTTTAGCGTCCGCTTCAGTGAACACCAACGTTCATACTGTATTCCCAGCGACATTCCAGTCTTTTCCCTCTTGGATTCATATTTCTTGCATTTTGTTTAACTTAAGCTTGGACCATTCTTCATTGTTTCGCTGGGAGATGCTAATAGCCGTTAGCCGCTTCCTTGTTTTATTCCCTGCTGAGCATGCGCAGTGTCGTACTTCCGTTAATGTCATAAATAAACATGAAAGACTTTATTTGTTAACAAATTGAGTAAAAAACTAAGTGTAAGACACCAAAATAACAACTAATACGCCAGCAGGAGGTGATAAACTTTCATAAAAACTTTGTCTGCAACCAGAGTGAGCTACTTTATGTATAAATAAATAAAGGTCCAAAAACGTGGCTATGCACCTTTTTAAAATCCCCCTGCGAATGTGAATGGATGACTGGAGACAAAAATGAAACCAAAGGATTGTGGTTATTACGCTTTTTTAGGAGCAAGCTGGGTCTGAACCGCTTTCATTACTCTTACTTGTCTTGTTGTGAGTAATGAGCCACGCTGAGGCGTCAACCAGCTGCTGATGGGCTTCTGAGCAGAGCTAGTCACATCATTTTGTGTAATGTTACAGAAACAGTTTGCTGGGATTTTATGTGGTGGAATAACACAAAGTGGTGCACGAGTGTGAAGTGCAAGGAAAATAGCTTTAAAATAGGTTTAAAGGAACACTAAGCAATATTATACCACTAGGTGGAGCTTGAGCTCTGTCTGTAGACAAAAACAAGATGTGTGACAAGCCACGCCTCCTCCACCTTCACTCCAGCTGCCATCCAGCCCCTCCTTTCCCTTCTCACCCATCGCCATGTATGCCCATATTCGTAAAGGTTCAAACACAGCATCACCTTTCAGAGGAACATTTCTAGTGAAAAAGTAAGTAACGCACAACTTTATAATATTGTTAGCAGCAGGACGTTGTGATCTGCGGGGGGTAATCTCCTCCATGTTGCTCCAACGCTGCACTGCTCTGAGTTTGGCATGTTATAGTGGAGACTGGAGAACAACATAGAGAGATATGGTGTGACGTCATACCATAGTCCATCTGAAATATGAACTTTAGTTCTTCCCATCGCTATTTTTTTAGTTCTTTCTATCTAAAATAAGGAAATTTTGCTTATTGCTCCTTTTTTAAGGTACATCAATCTTGGCGTGTGGTCTACGTTTGTATTTAACCCCTTTTTCTCTGTGCAGCACATTCCTTTGAAACTTAGTTTTCATTTGAAAAAAAGGTTTTAAAAAAAAAATCATACATCCGTTTTCTTCTATTGCGTACATATGCACTGCTTTGTCTTGCTCTACTGAAATAAGTGAAATACATAAAAATTTTGTGGTCACAAGATGACAAATGTCAGCTCTTCTTTTTAGTACAGCTACAAACTCTTGAACTTAATCATTTCCATTTTTATTATTAGGATTGCTGTAAAGCTCAAGACATTTGACTTTCTTAAACTCCTTGTTTGTTTGTTTTGTTTTTTTACCCCCCAGAATTCATGTTCAGCGAGTGGAAAACGCGACGCAGAGACGAGCGAGAGTCTGAGTTTGCCCCTCCCTCCGCGTACTTCGCCGACGACAAAAGAGCAAAACCAGCAAAGACTAGAAATCAACAGAATAAATCAACCATGTTCTTTAAATCAACAAAATATCCAGAGGAGGTCGCTGAGACTCAGACCAAACCAGATGTGTTTTCCCCTCCTCAGCCTCAGAAGGAGGACCCCCCAGCATCCTCTCAGTCTCCACAGCCCACACCTGCAGGGAGCTCCTCACTCCCAGCGCCGCCCTTTATCCCCCAGTATCCGCCTCCTCCCCCGTTTTACTCTCCGTTTCTTCCTCCTCCTCCCTTTCATTATGCAGGACCACCACATTCCCTCCCTCCGTTCCCCCCACGGTACCCGTACCCGCCCCAGCCCCAGCATGCACCCCGGGATCCTCCTCCTCCAGGAGTAGAAAGCCAGGCTCCTGAGCAGCCTTCTGGAGGCGCTCCTCAGAGTTTAGATGACATGTTGTCCTTCTACAGGAACTCCACCTGATGGGTCTTTTGTCATAACATAAATACTTAAATAGAGAAAATATAAACTGAGTCTATTTTAGAATCCAAGTGTTTAATAAACAAAGGTTTTCTTTGAAAGCTGTTGCCTTTATTCTTTTTAGTTGTATTTGAAAATGCTTTTGTTGTTCATCGATCATGCTGCTCCAAGAAGCATTCCCAATGAAGCCGACGGGCCTTAAATGTGGAGGATTATCATCAACATTATTTGTCTTCTGAGTGTTGCAGTATAAAGGTAGCCACAGGATGGCGCTCTGCCATTTGTAAATAAAGCGGAGAAAGACCGCAGTACAAATTTGTAGGGTTTTGTTTTATAAATGTGTTTTTTCCCCTGCTTCCTATATTTCCTCCATCACATGTATGCATCTTCAGAAATTGCAAAAATAAATCATATTTATTTTTTTTAAAAGCCAAAATTAAGTTTCTCAAATTAAATGAGGTGTTTCTAAGAGAAAAAAAGATTTTTGTTTTATTACAGATCTGTTTATCTAAAAACTGTGTCCATGTCCTGTACAGTACATGCATGCAATACTTGGTCAGGTCTCCTTTTTGCGTAAAACGCTGCGTCAATGCGTTGAGGTATGGAGTGGATCAGGAGGCCTTGGTTGCTTTGACGACTTTCTGCTCCTCTACATTGTTCAGGTGATTCTCATCTTGTCAGCAACACTTAGATTTCCAATAGTAGCGGTTTATAAACCTTTTTTGTCTTATTTACCTGCTTTATAACAATTTAGAGATGGAATATTTTAGTGAAAAGAACAGCGTAGTGTTATCGATGAATTATTGAAGGAATATTGGGAAAAAAATCTTTCATAATTACAAAAATCTTAAGTTTCCTATTTATTCTTTTGCTTTTCTTTGAGGGTGGGAGGCGAAAAGTTTTTGATATTGGTTCAGATATTTGTGTTCAGTTTCTGCAGCTTGAATGACACATGGGTCACTTTTTCGTTGAAGAATCCTTGTATCTGACCAACTTTAATAAATAGGTTTGTTCAAGTAACTCACTGTTTTAACATTTAAGATAAAAGCGAAAAAAACCCCCAAAAAAACAAAACAAAACATGGTTATTGAAAGACTATTACTTCTTGTACCTGATAGTTCCCACTTTAAGCAAATTTGAACTGGCAGAAAAAAGATGCACCGATCATTGGTAGAGTCACCTTTTTGGATAAAGTCCTGAAAAGGCTCTGCTTCACAATCTTCTCAAAGCTCAGGGTATCTAGGCAAGGCGAAGCGAGGCAAGTTTATTTAGAAAATACTTTTCAGTAAAAGACATTTCAAAGTGCAGTAACATGAACACTTTTTTTTATTGCTTGTGGAACATTTTCTACAAGGTGTATGCAACGAAATTACGTTGTGTACGCACTCTGTGCATACAAAATGATAAAGTTGTCACACTCAATTTTCCATTTGTTTTATTTGGATGCAGTGCCATGAACAGCTGTCTTTTTTTTTTTTAAACAATGACCTTTGGTGGTTGTCTCTCCTTGTAGATGTCAGCATTCTTCCTTATTGGCCAGCTGTATTAGGTTAATGTATTCAGATTTTCTGAGAAACTGAATTTTGGGTTTGTAAGCCATAATAACTAAAATTACCAGAAATAATCGCCCAATATGTAATAATGAATCTAGACAGCACACAATATTCACTTTTTGAATTAATTTACTAAAAAAAATACTTTTGATATTTTAAAAAATTGTGGAAATGCTGTAGCCTATAAAAGTTGATTATATGTTTACCTAAAGCTAAACATTGCACGGTTGATATAGTGGTAACGCCCCCACTAACTAATTTAACATAGCTGAAATCAGCTGACCAGCCAGTTTGATATTCTGGGGCTGCTCCCATTGAATCTGTCCGGTGAAAGGAGGGACATTCAGCTAAACTATGCAAGCTGATTGCACGAAGCAACACCTAGTGCCCGCCTACCAAAGGCTGGTGTGAATCAATCCCTGGATCAAATGAAGATGTAAGCAGCGGGCCGTAGAAACCACAACGAGGTAAGCTAGTCAAGGCATTTCTTCCTGTTCTTCGTTCAAAGAAGAATCCGTGGATTCTGACTAAGCAGATGTGATAGCAGCAGCTACATGCGCGTCCTCTTGCGCTGTCATGTTTGTGTTGGCTCGGCAGTGGCAGCTGGTATGTCCCGCTTTAAACCACAATACTGCGACGTGATTGGCCCGAGCCGTTTTTGGTTCGTTCACAAGCGGTTGAAGCCGGAGCGCTACAAGTTTGATTCTCGCGCAAAAAGTACCGCGAGAATTCATCTTGCGGGCAAGGTTACAAATCCTCCCACCAAAGCCAAACATTGTAGGAGAAGCAAACTGGGTCAGCCCAATCTGCAGCCATCTTTAACCTCTGCAGCCTGTTTGATTGGTTAATTAACCCCTGGAAGACTGGCCTCTTTTTCAGCTGAATTATACCTGAGTGTAATCATTCATTAAAGACAGAGAGCTGCGTCGCGCTGACAGATCCACCCTCCGCATATCGAGATGCTACAGCTGCGGAAGAATTATTTATTTTTACATTTTAATGTAACTTAAATTCTGCAGCAGCCGAGAAAAATGGCCACCTGCCATTTTCAGGACAGGGAATATATGAGTGCGTTTGGAGAATGTTTCAGATTTAAAGACATTTTTATCAGTTTTATCTGTGTGTTTGTTTTTGCAGGATTTTATCATCCTAACTGGCTGCTGTATAAAAAAACGTGTGCTAGTTTTGTTTTCTATTACCATAAAAAAAGCTCTTTGATCTCTGGCTTATAGCACAAGCTGCACATATTGCCCGACTCTTGATGATGCTGCGTCTTCTCCTTCTTTGCAGCTGTGTGGGCTCCTGGCTGGGACAGGCCAGGTCTGGCCCCGTGGTAATGCAGTTATACAGAGATAAAAGCTACACAGGGAACGGCCCGTCCAGCAACCTGCGTCGACTCGGATATCTTCTCCGCCAACAAAAAAGTAGGCTTTGGTCAGGTGAAAGGTCTTCTTTCCCAGTGTGACGTGCCTCAGAGGTTCACTCTGTGCAAAAAAAATTATGTTTTGAATCTGCCCTGAACTGGATTCCTACTAATCCTCATTTCTCTAACCCATGCACAGGGAAAACCCATTTTGACCCAATCCACTTATTTACTCTGCGTAGCATGATAAAGCAGCAGCTTTCTGCACACACAGATTAAACGACTGCTCCCTTCAGCCGACACGCAGACTCTTGCTTTTCTTGCCTCGGACTCTCGCACAGGTTTTCCCCCTGAATCGGACACATTTCCCTGCAAAGCCTCCAGATGCACTGGCAGCTCGGAGAACCTGCACCTCTCTGAGAGGCTTTTAATCCTGCAGGCAGTTTTATGAAGCAGGCTTTCAACGACACAGCTGGGGACTGAGTCTGTGAACCGAGAAAGGGAATCAAACCCATAAATCGTCAGCACTGGGGTATGTGATACAAACATAGGTTTTACAAAAATAAAGATTTTGAACCGTAAATGAGCAATGAAAGTTGAAACTGCATGTGTAAACTCAAGAAAAGACGGATACGTTTTATGTTTTTGGTTTAGCTTTTGACTCCGTTCCAGCGACAGCAGGAATCAAAGGGAAACATTTTAAACAGACTTTTTACAAGAAAACTCAGCCAGTTTGTGATGTGTGACTCTAAAACAGGTCAATTTGCTCCCGTTTTCTCTCAAAACTCATCAACTTATCTTCAAAAGTGTCACGTTGCAAATTAATTTACTGTACTTTCTAAAAGATTTTCACACCACTTGAATTTTTCCACATTTTGTCACATTACAACTACGAACTTCGAGGCGTTTTGGAAGAATCGACCAACTGAAAATAAACTGTGAAAAAGAAAAGAAGGAAAATTATACATTGTACTCAGTCCCTATCCCTCCCATGAAAAAAAATGAAACTCACTGTCTTCAGAAGTCAATCTGGTCAGTAAATAGAAGTTCACCTGTGCTTAATGTAATCTCAGTGGAAATACATGAAAGGGCATGAAAGAGAATCCTATTTGGGAACATCTCACAGAACACTGTTAACTAAATCTTCTGAAAATGGAAAGAGCACAGCTCCACCCGCCAAACCCACCAAAACTTTGATCTCCACCTGATGTTTCAGTTGACGTCGGCCGAGAGGATGAATGAGAGAAGCAGCTAGTTGGTCTGGAAGCTCTGGAGGAGCTGCAGCTCCAATGAGAGCATCTGGGACCAGGAAAAGCTGCTGGCTGAGCGACAAGAAGCCTTTGTTTAGACCATTTTCAGTTTGGCACAGGCCACGTAGGGCCTACCTCAAACATGTGGAAGAAAATGGTCTGGTCAGACGAAACAATTACTGAACTTTCTGGCTTTGTGCAAATCACCAAGTGTGCAGAAAAACTCACACTACACATCACCCTGAGCACATCCTTCCCACTGTGAAGCATGGTGGTGGCAGCATCATGTTGTAGGGATACTTATAGCATGAGTATCCCTATACTCAGAGTTTATGGGGATGGTTGGAGCTAAATACAGGGGAAAATTGGGAAAGAACTATTAACGGTTACAAAAGAGTTGGGACCTGGATGGAGGTTCCCCTTCCAGCATTTGGTCAGAGCTACAATGGCATGGTTCACACCAAAGGATATCCATGTGTTAGGATGGTCTAGTTAAAGTCCAATTTAGAATTGGCAGAAAGGAGCATGCCGATGGCGCAGGGTTTGTGCACACAGCCCATGTATGACGGCCTTAGTTGTCGACGCAGCTGACCCAAGTTCAACTCTAGCCTGGGGTCCTTTGCCGCATGTCAGCCCCCTCTCTCAGCCCCTCGTCAGCCTACTTTCAATAAAAGGCCCACTATTGCCTCAAAAAAAAGAAGACATTAACCAATGTTCTTCATCCAGTCTGGTTGTGTTTCAATAACTGTGTAAATAAATTGGCAAAAATTTCAGATGCGCCAAACTTGCAACTGTAACAGCAGCAGAAAGTGGTTCTACAAAGTGTTGAATCAGGGGAGCAGAATACACTACCGCCATTTAATACATTTTTAATAAAGATTTTTTTTTTAAAGAAACACTCTTTTCCATCCATTTCCTTGTACTTTACTTTGTATTGCGCATAAAGTCCCAGGAAAATGCGCTGAAGTCTGTGAGACGTAACGTGGGCGAAATGTGAAAAGAACCTTAAAGGATGTGAACATTTATCAAACAGCAATTATCAACAACGTCACCGCCTTTATGTCCCTCATCTCCTTTACAAAAGCGCTTGTTTTGCTGCTGCAGGTTCCTTTAACGGTTCGACACCGCATAGACTTGCGCTGGCATGCATCACCAGGTCCACATTGTGAGAGGACACTCTTCATCTGGAGCCACAGGTCCCTCGGTCAGCATCACCCCCCCCCCCCCGGTGGGTGCGCTGTAATGAGTTGCTGAGCTTAATGAGAGCTAATGTTACCACGGCCGCTGAGCCCCTCTTGCCACGAGGCCATAATGTCGCCCCCGCTGCGTTGCTGTTAAAGAGCCACACGGTGCCAGTGAGCTTGATGGCAGGCCTGCTGCAGTCTGGGCTCTGCAGCAGATGGAGCCGATGAAGAAAGGACAAGAGCCCGTGGAGTTTGTAATGACGGTGTTTGGCTGCGGATCCAATCCCAAACTCAGGGCAGCTGAATTAATGCTGTGAATAATTATTTGTCTCTCTGTTGACCACAGACTGATTGTAGTGATGAGATCTAACAGCTTTAATACCCAAACTTCCCATCCTGGTGCTCTTACCACAAGATTGGATATCATGCTAGGACATAAATGAAGGATGGGTTCTACAGGTAAAAATCCTGATTTATTTATAAAAAATACAGCAAGTAAAACTTAAACAAAAATCTACTGGGATTCAGATCCAAAGCACACGTGTGAAGGAAAACTGCCTTTTTTCTTCCTTTTACCGGGAAGAACTTTTGAGCAGAGCTGGGCTCATTGGGGAGCACTCTGTGCCGCAGGGCAGTCATGAGGAGGAGAGCAGGAGAAAGATAAAGCAAATGAGCAAATAATCAGCAAAATGATGCGTGAAAGTGATACAGGCTGCAAAAAAAGGAGAGACTGGCTTCAGTGGTAAGAAATGGCAGTAACTACACTAGTTAGAAAAAGATTCAGAATGTCTGTCTGCATTGTTCTCATAAGTATAACAATTTTAAAATAAACAAATTTTTTCAAATGTGTTTATTTTAAGATCTTAGAATTAATCTCTTATGTGTGAGGTGTGGTAAATACAAAAGTGCATCTGCTTTAGAAGATATATTATGTGACATTTATTGAGAAGTTATTAGGAGAGACAGAGAGAGCATTAAAATCTGTGCTCTCGCTCATATTTTGTGGGATTTGCTGACAATAAGAGATTAAGTACAATAATACCAGACTTATTTTTCTGAAGGCTGCCACTACACTAGCAGCTTGATAAGCGCTCTGCCTCAGATGGCTGAATTTATTTCAGGATTGTGTTGCCACAAGCGGCACTGTATTGATTTTCATTCTCTGGGAATCTCATCAGTTTCCAGCTTCCTACTTCCTTAAACTTTGTGGTTGTTTTTTTTTTTTTTTTAGGGTGAAAAATAATAGTTTGGGCACATTACTTACCTGACTTTCAGCCTCAAAGAGAAGAGCTAATGCGTTTGGGATGCTGATGCAGATTTAAGTGTGTGAATGCGTGTGCACAAACGGGGTAGTTTGTCTTCTGGGCAGCATGTGTGTCGTCTCACAGCCGCCAGCCCCCGCCCCTCCTCCTCCTCCTCCTCTTCCTCCTCCACACCATGCTGGATAAAGATATTAGCGGGGCAATGTTGACACTGCATCCACACTCCTAATGGCCTCATAAATTTTGCCTGTGTGAAAGAGGGGAAAAGCCTCAAAATAAAGCAAAGGGGCTCTGGGCTCATTGGCAGTCGGCTCAGTTCTTGCCTTTCCTGAACCTCCACATTGAAGGGGAAAACTTTGCCCCTTTTCACATTTCATCTGCGATGGTTTGAACAGGTTTTCTTTGAATGAATGAACACTCGAAATTCAGAAAATTGACCAGTGACCAAAAAGGAATTTTATCATAAGGATTTAATGTTATTGGCAGGATAATTGATGACATGACAGCTATCCAGCAGCCATTTATACCCTCCACAGAGAAGGGAGGCCGCAAAGGGTCTTTGATAAAGAAGCTGACTGTTCACCTGGTGAAATATCCAAGCATTTCAATGGAAAGTTTAGTGGAAGGAAAAGATGTGGTGAAAAAAAAAAACAGGAATAACTGCTTCAAATGCCACCACAAAAAGATGTATTCAGGATATGAGCTGCGATCGTCTCATTCTTTGGAGTTAAAGCTAGGGCCTGCGATTTTTCCAGATGTTTCCCCAAGTTCCTTTTTGAATAACTGCGCATGTTCAAGACCATCTTAGCCACTCTTTCACTATTCAGGGGGATCTTGTGAAAAAAAAAAAAACACTCCCAAATCCACTCTGGTCTCATTACTTTCTACTGAGGTCTTCCTCTTCTTCTCATAAACATGAACGCAGTTCGCTTCTTGCGACTTTCAGCCATGGTCAAAGTATATGGTGAGAGCAGCGAAGCTACAATGAACAGCTAACACCGAAGCTAACCGCTAAGCTAACTGCTAAGCTAACCGCTAAGCTAACTGGTTACATAAATATTAGAAGTGCTCCTAAGCAGCCAGCAAGCAGAAACTAACAGAAAGGAGCACGCTCGTTGTCGTTGTGTGAGTGTGTCAGAATGATTGGCATGTGGGAAAACCAATAAAAAAGGCGATTCCCCCGGGTTAGGGTTAGTGGTCCTCTTTTCAGATGAAAGTGAATTTTGAATTTCCTTTGGAAATCAAGGTCCCAGAGTATGAAGCAAGAAGGAAGAAAAGACTTCAAGCAACAGAATCCACATTGCTTGAAGTCAAGAGTGAACTTTACACAGTCGGTGATGGTTTGGGGTCCCTTGTCATCTTCTGTGTTGGTCCACTTTATTTTCTGAAGTCCAGCGTCGACACAGCCATCTACCAGGACGTTTTCAAAGGATTTGATACTTCTCTGTGCAGACAAGCTTGTGGAGATGCTGACTAATTTCCAGCAGGACTTGTTACCTAGCCGGTTTAATGATTGTGCTGAAGTAACCAACGAATTGCATGGCTTTACCTAATGCAGACCAGCTTACAGGTCACTACTAACGCTATCTGGGCTTTCCTCAGCAGATTCAGACTTTACCGCCTCTGTGCCATTCAAGCAATAATTCAATGCAATAAGCTGTGATTGCATAAGAATTAAAGAGGAAAAGACACTATTGTAAACTTCCTAAGTAACGTTACTGTCATGGTGCCCTGAGTGTGATTGGAAACACGATTATCTGAACATCTGCAGACGAAAATAGAATAAATAAATAGCAAAGTCGTATAGAATGCTAAAAAATCTATATGCCAGGATTTAAATGTAATACGTAACTTAGCAGAAGTGTGATCAGTTAGCCGCTACCTTTTTTGACATCACCAGAGGCGTGTGCACTTGTTCTCCCTTTCAGAAGGTCGAGTTTTGTGCAAGTTAAAAAGTAATACAACAGAATGTCTTTGCACCTACGTCCTACACAGATTTTTTAGTTATTGACCGTTTAGTTTTTCCAGTTGAGTAACCTGACTTTATTTTGGTGTTTAGTGACTTGAGTCAGCTAAATGGATAAAATAAATTAGCAAAACGTTACCGTGTGCTATGTGTTGTGCGGTCATTAATGGTGAAATGTGACAGCCATCGACTTTGTCTTATCTTAATTAGAGGCTGTAAAGGAAGGATGCGAGGTTTCTTGGCAGCTAAGATGTCACCCTCACTCTGCAGAAGCATATGGCCAGTATTGGTTGTTAGATCCAATGTCTGTTAAGGGACTGCTTGCATCTAAATGTGTTCTTTGGTAGATTAATGCTGCCGCTAAAAACAGGCTCCGTCTCACCTTGTTTTTCTCTTAATTATTAATGAAACATAAAATAAAGAGACACACTTCAGCCTAGTCTAGGTTTAACAAGAACAGAAAGAAATATTGATGGAATGTTGTTTTGTGCCAATAATTTAAATCTCAAACAATCACAAAAGCCTTTTCCCACAATGTTGTCATAATTTTCATTCAACACTAAAATAAATCTCATAAGAGTCTCTTGCTAATATGCTTTGGGTGAATCAACTGAAACGCTTCCTGTTGGGTCAAAAGTATTTCTTGGAAAAGCACGGGTTCCTCTACAAAATCCAACATGGCTGCCACACCTTGTCAGAGTAAGTAAGTAAGTAATTAAATTAGTAAACTTTATTTATAGAGTATCTTTCACGGGATAAAAACCACAAAGTGCTTCACAATAAAAACAACCATAAAACAACACAAAATAAAAATTGCGGTTCTTGCATATATAAGCAAAATGTAGTTACTGCTTACTTACTTTTACTATTGATTGCACATGCAGAAAGGGTTATGTCGCAAATATCAGTAAGGTTTTATTACTTGTTTGGTATTTGTACACCATCTTTTCTAATGCCCCCCTGGACACCTGCCCATATGACCAATATCAAAACCTGCCACTGATGGTTGCGGTAATAAATTGTTTATACATCTAAAGGTTTTATATCTTTATATATTTAACTGACCTTGAAGGTATCATGGTGGTAGAAAAACCATTAACCATTTAAATTTTCCTCCACTTGTAACTGCCATGCAATTTACTTTATTGGCCCCTTAAGGGACGATAATCTGTGATGTAGGGCCCCTTCTACACTTTTCTACTGATTTATACTAACAAAGCAAACACAAATGTGAGGAAACTGCCCAATTTTTATCATAATAAAAGGGTCGCAGCATCATTGTATTTTTTTTTCTTAGAAACTGATCCCTCAATGTGCCTGTCTCATGCATGTATCACTCATGCTAATTTCAAAGGTTAGCTCTGCAACAAAACAAAGAAAAAGCTGAAAGAATTTCTAGGGGAAAGTTTTTGTCCACTGCATGCAAACAAACCCACATTATAAGATGCTACTGCAGGAAAACACGCAGCAGTCATCACATGAGGTCATTTTAGGTTAATCCTCTGTGGTTTTGGCCAGACATGGCCTCCCTGCTTGGATGGAGGAGGTGGCTGCATACGCTTTAACATGACAAGAACATGATGGATGTATTAATATATGTATGGTTTAAACCAATATTTAGATAGCTTCAAAGGCAGCTGGAGGCGTTGAGAGCTGATCAATTCAATGCACACAACAAGTTGCACTTTAAACACACCAAGGGCGGTCATCTCTGTATATGTACACAGTTATACACAGACCTTACTATAGAGAATCACGACTAAGGTATTACGATAATAGCTCGTTATGCCATAGGACACAAACACTTATGTTGGCTATTCATACACTTAGGGGCTTGTGCCTATTCCAGCTACATTTTCACACCTAAGGGGGTTCTGACAATGCTATGCATAAACTGCTCATAAGCCTTGAACTTTAAAAAAAACCCTGCTACATAACAACCCAAAAACTAAATTTCTTTGCTAGGAATTTTATTTGATAGACCAACATAACTGTAGTGGAACGAAAAGGAAACACAGATGCTTAACACAGATCTATGCAAATAAAAATCTACGGCGTACGTCTGTGTTCATCTCCTAATGTGGCGAAGAGCTCCTTGTACTCCATGATGGTTTTTCTTCACTAATGTCAATCTCAAAAACGTATTTTTTAACGTATTAGGTGAATACTGACACGTATTGCTTTCAGTAGATTTTATTTAGGATTATCAAGGCAAGGCAAATTTATTTATATAGCATGTTTCAGTCCAAAGACAATATAAAGTGCCTTAAAAGGTCGAATAAAATTTAGAAACATTTAAACAAAATATAACATAGGAAAATGGAAACTAAAAGCAAATATTAATGGTTTTTGAAAACAATTGGACTACAAACTTTAACTAATGATGTTTCAGTAAACAGTTAAACAAGAAAAGTCAAAGGCAAACCTAAAAAAAATGTGTTTTTAATCTTGATTTAAAGGAACTCAGGCTTTCAGCACTTTTTCAGTTTCTGGAAGTTTGTTCCAGATAAGCTGAGCATAGGAACTAAATGCAGTTTCTCCATATCTGGTTCGTGTTCTAGGTATGCAGAGCAGGCTGGAGCCAGAAGACCTTAGTGGTCTGGATGGTTGATACACTGATAACAAGTCTGTAATGTATTTAGGTGCTAAGCCATTCAGAGATTTATAAACTAACAGAACGATTTTAAAGTCTATTCTCTGAGATACAGGGAGCCAGTGTAAGGACTTTAGAACTGAGGTTATGTGCTCTACTTTCTTAGTCTTAGTGAGGACGCGGGCAGCAGCGTTCTGGATCAGCTGCAGCTGTCTGGTCCACTTTTTAGGCAGACCTGTAAAAGGCAGACCTGTAAAAACACCGTTGCAGTAATCAATTCTACTAAAGGTAAACGCATGGATTAGTTTTTTTCAGATCCTTTTGAGACATTAGTCCTTTAATCCTGGAAATGTTCTTCAGGTGATAGAAAGCCGACCTTGTAATTGTCTTTAGATGCTTTTGGAGGTTCAGGTCTGAGTCCATCACTACACCCAGATTTCGGGTCTCATCAGTGGTTACTTCCTGAAGCAAATTAATTTGTGTGCTAACTTTTGATCGCTCCTCTATGAGTCCAAAATTATTACCTGTTTTGTCTTTATTCAATTAAAGAGAATTTTGGCCTGTCCATGCATTGATTTCTTCTAAGCCTTTATTCAGCGCCTAAATGGGTTCATAATTACCTGGTGACATAGTGCCTATGAATATCAGGGCCACACCTTTCAGACTTTGGTTATCAAAAAGAATAAAATAATATGTTGGATTTTTCTGTCAATTCACAGTTTTTTGGTTATAATGCGACATGTGTCATGGTGCTGTATTCGTGCTTCTTAATTTACTGTACTGCCAACACATTCTTGAACCTCACCTGCTTCCTCTGGAATAGCTTCATAAAATCCTCAGTGTTCAATATTTTTTTTTTCAGCTTTTTCGAAAACAAAAGCAGCTTCACTATGAAACAGCTATTCTGGTTATACCAGGCCCGTATTAAAACAATGTGGTGCCCCTGGGCACTATACCTCAAAGCCCCCCCCCCCCCTCCCTTACATCAGACATAATCAAGGGGATTTCTGTAATGTAATTTACTATTTACTAACTTATACAACAAAATGTAGGCATATGAGCAGTGAGCAATATTCAAATATCTCATTTTAAAATGTTGAAATAAAGAAAATCTTGATTTATTTATCATTTATTATTATTGTGACATCAGTGTTCACAAAACGAATAATGCATGGTCTTTCAACAATTTCAAGTAAATAATATAACAATTTATGAAAAATATATTTTTAAAGCATGTGTCATGTGGTGCCCCCCCATGGTTGGTGCCCCTGGGCACTGGCCCACTGGCCCTTATGGATAATCCGGCCCTGGGTTATACACACACCTTAGCGCAAACATTCTCACAGACGAGAACAAAAACAACCTTCCAGCTGTGTTTTCTTCCTCAGCACGATGTGAAGGGAAGCTAAATTTACACCACCATGACACAAGAGTTTGTTCCTGCAGCCACTCGGTTCAACGACAGTTTACATGTCCTAAAGACTAAACAGTGCAAAAAAAAAGTCCCCAAAAGTCAATGTGTAGGATGCTGTCTACGTGTCTTTAGGGTGTAAAACAAAACAGCAACGTGTTTCATTCCTGTAAACTAAGTTCTTCCTGATAAAGATCTAAATCTCAAATGAAACCTGGGCCAAACACTACTCTGGTTCTCCACCAAAGCGTTGAGAAATCCAGTGTGAATTGCCAAGAGCAAAATCAAAAAACATTTAAAAGCAAACAGACGCAGACAGCACAAAGTAAGAGTTTCCCCCTCGTAAACCTTCAGCAGGACAATGAGGTCGAAGTTGAAAATATCAGGGATTATCTTTTTAAATTCGGTGACCACACCCTGTGCGTTCTTTGCTGAAAGACTAGAAAACAGTCACAGGAAGGACTATATCAAGATGGAGTTCCTTTTTTAAGTCCCAGTCTTATTGTTTCACCTCGGAGCGGGAGAGAGGAGCAGACGCACTCTTTCCTCGCCTGACGCAAACAGGAGACCCACAAGCAGAGAGCGACCTCGGGGTCAGACTTTTCAAAATGTTTTGCCGTGTCCTTTACCTGTAACAGCATAAACACAATAAATATGGGTCCACTCACACACCCTCCATTAATTTCAGTGTAGCAATAGGAAGATCAGTTCTTTAATGGTTTCATCTGTTTTTCTTTTAAGGGACTGAAATGTAATAGGGCAAAATCACAAAAAACATAAAAAACATGTTCGGGTCTTTTTTCTTTTTACATTTTCTATACAGGCTGTTACTACAGGGTCTTGTCACTTTTTTTTTCATTTTGTTACGTTACAACCACATGCCATATTGCACTTTTGTTCTAATTCTATGGACCAGCATAACACAAAGTATGACATAATTGTAAAGTGGAAGTTTTGCTAATAAAAATCTAAAAAGAGTGGTTCGCATTTGTTTTGAAGCCCACTTTTGCATGCTGATCTCCATAAATGCAATCTTCTGCAAGCTATTCTCATCCAATTGTTGCTTACAATAAACATGTCACTGACAAACAGCACATTTGTGCAATGACATCTGAATCCTTTAAAGAAATAAAGGTGGAAGTTTAAAGCAGAGTTAGATTGTGAAACATTGTCTCAATCTTTGAGCACAGAGGTCTGCTCACTCTATCCCTGGAAACAGCAACACTATTGCACCACTATGGCACATGGCTATCTACCATAACAAAATGACTCGTGCAAAAACTGCACGAGTCAGAGAAGCAATCAAGAGGCCCATGGTAACTCTGGAGAAGCTGCAGAGAGTTACAGCTCAGGTGGAAGAATATGTTGACTTTGTGTGATGCACTCAAAAATCTGGTCTTTATGGATAGAAGTAAACAAGAGGAAAAACATAAGTAATAACTAACATAGGTAATTTGCAGTTTGCCACAACTGACAGCACACACATTAACAAAGGTGGTATGGTCAGATGAAACCAGAGTTGAACTTAATAGAACTAAGTTAAGCAAGTTGACAGGAAGATGAATTGAGCTAAATACAGGACAGAGCTGAAAGAAAAGAAGCAGCAGAAGACCTAACTCTAAGACAGACTTTTACACCTTTCAGCAGGAAAACGTCCCCAAACATATAACCTGGGCTCCAATGACATTGTTTAGATCAAAGCATATCCGTGCATCAGTATGGTCCAGTCCACTTTTCAGACCCAAATCTAACCAATAATCTGTGGCAAGACATGATTAATTGACCCTGAAAGATGATTTCGATCCAGTCCCAAGGCATCTTTTATCACTCTATTCTAAATACACCATGCACTTGTTGTTTATGTTAGATCAATTAAAAAGTAAAAAAAAAAAAGAACAATGCGTAAATATTTAACCAGAAGACCCACATATGAGGCATTTCTATTGTAAAAGCAAAAGTCCTTAGGTAACATGCATTTGGAGGATATTATTCAGTTTTTTTCTAAATCCCACATGTATTTGTATAACATGCAGTGTTGTAAATGCAGATTAAGCTTTATGTAAAACTTTGTTTTAAAACATTAAACTGGCTTAATGTGTGAGTGACCTTATGTGTGTCAGCTACCTGAACTTGAATTTACAATGCCTCAATAATCTGCTTTATTAATCTGCATACACGCAATATTCGATCCTCACATTCTACGGATTGACAGAAAATTCGGTTATCCCCTCCTGCATCATATAGAAGACCACAACCTTGAAATGCTATTGGTTGTTCTAATCCTTACAGTTCCAAGGGTTTTGATGACAACAATGTCATGCAAACCTCATCCTCCAAGCATTTTGGTTATAAGTTTACGTGTGAGGCCTGCTGCTGCTCATCCAAAATAAAACAAATACGTGTTTTTCTGTGTTCTGAGAGGATGTGTCAGTGCTGGTTGGTGCCACACGGCACAATTTATCATCCTCCCCTTTATTGACTCAAGATGAAAACACAATAATTGCCCCGGCAAAAACAGGGCCAAAGGTGCAGCCACATAATGTTTTTTAATGAGCTGAACACCCACTTAGTCACAGCACATTTGTGGTGCTTTTGGGGGAAAAGTAGCAACAACAGAAAAGAGAGAAAAAGTTTCTTGTTTAAATCTGATGGTTTTTTTTTTTATCACACTGAACTATTGTAGCAGTGTGCCTCTCAAAGAATGACAATCATATGCCAGTAGCCACAAGCTGATTGCCTGATGTAGAGAGGGATTGACTTTTGCCCTTTGAGTGTGATGCATTAATCATTATGTAGTATTGAAACGGAAAGCCTCAGCCTTCAATGGGCAGCAAAGCTTCAGATGGATTGCACTTGTAGGCTCAGTCATCCAAGCGTCTCACTTTTAATATAAATGTGTCTGCGGCACGATGGGCTCATTTTCATATACAGGAGCAACTACAGTTGTATTTACAGCCCTTTCCTTGAGAACTACAAACTTTCGCTTTATGTGAAAGTTGTTGCCGCCCGGTTCTGCCGCTGAGAGTGATGATGCACGAGGACATTGTTCACTAACTGTGAAATTACATTATTAAATACGATATAAACGAATGACCTGTTGTGTTGTTCTCAGAGACTTGTGGGTTTTGTTTAAGCCTCCTTTTAAGAAATTTGAATCTAAAACTAATCGTGCGTGTGCATGATAATGTAAAAATGGAGCATTTTTTACAAACGAGGTCAAGCCTTCTCCGAAAACAAATAGACCCAAATATGAAATAGCTCCATGCAATGCACGGGTGACTCAAAACAACCTGTGATACACTCCCACTGTTTTTTCCCCTCTGCAGCTGCTCCGATCAGCCTCACAGTCACCGCCCTTATTAATCCAGTTGTTTGTTTGCCGTGGTGCGCTGCACACATGTTTTTTGGTGTTATAAATCTTCCCCAGCTGACCATAATTTAATCTTAAAAAAAAAAGAAAGCCTCCTTTACTTCAGCGCTGTTGAGTCACAGTGAATGTATGGTAAAATAGTGTCCATGGGCTGCTAAGGATGTGGAGTTGGGCTGAGCAGGAAACAGGGAGAGCAGTTTCCTGTTTTGTAATAAAAAAAAAAGAGCCTGTTGTGCAGCAATCAAATAGACAGATGGGTGTGCAGTGGGAACAAGGCTGGTTTATCAATGTTGAGGCTTATTCCAACTTCAGGATACTTTCATGAGAAATATAGTCTCATGACATGCTATTAATTACCACAGTCACACTGTTAAAAACAAATTGTTAGAATTCAGTCAATGAAACTGATGTGAGAATTATAACTCAGCAAATCATAATCAACATTTGAAAGTACGCATCATGTTAATTTACCATCTTGAAGACAAATAAATTAGTCCTATTCCAAACGATTTTTTTTTATTGTAGTGAGTCAACAAGACTGATTAATTATTAAAATCAAGTTGTTTGTCTGGTTTGTTAAAAAAGTAAAATGGAATGTGATTGATAAAACTAAATGTTACCTAAACAGTAATAAACTTTAAAATTTTTATTCTAAAACGTAGGGCTGGGCAACGATTAAAATATTTAATCGCGATTAATCGCCCTGATTAATCGCGATTAATCGCGATTAATCGCATTGTATTTACAAACTCCAATAATGAATTCAAAAGTAGTGTAAAGAGCACTTTTATTTTAATGTCCTGCTGCCATATGAACAAAAGTGTTGTAACATTTGTAGCACTTATTTTATACTGGATATTTTCAACCCATCTATTGAATTTAGTGCACTAGTTGATCTTTTCTTCATAAGAGAACAGCAAGCACTGCAGCCAAAATATGGTCTTTTTTGACCTGCTGTATATTAGCCAGTCCCTAAGCTTGATGTATCATGAAACTGTTGACCTTTTGGGTTTTGTGGTTTTTATTTTATTATTACAATTAAATAATAATAATAATAATAATAATAATGTTATGTTCAGTGTTTTTTTTCGCTAATCCACCTCTTATATATTTCAATCCTGAAATGTAAATGTAAATGTAATTTTGTCTGTGTTGTGTGCACCTGCCTGTTGCTTTAATCCTATAAATTTCCCCGTCGTGGGATAAAAAAAGGATTAGCTAATGTTATCTTATCTTAAATAACACTTTTTAATATATGTACTGGGTTCTTTCAAGGTCTTAATTACATGTTATGTGTGGGCTCCAGTAACATCCATCCATCCATCCATCCATCCACTGATCTACCTGGATGTTCCCTGGAGGACTGAAACGCCTCAGTCAGAGACGTCTGTGGGTCTGTCGGGGCAATGAGAGAAGTTTCGTCTCCTCTCTCCGTTTCTGGGGCTCGACGTTTTCATGTTTTTTCACGTGCTTAGATAAATTTGTTGTGTTTCCACTGAAATGAACCGGCTTTTTACAAAACATACAGCTTGATTTCATTTACGGTATTAAAATAAAGCCAAACGGTGCTACTTTCCCTGTTCATGTTTTTTCGCTGCTGTGGTCTCTCTCAGTTGTTTCTTTGCTAAGTTTGTGTGAGACCTAAGTGGGCGGGCCAGGCTGAGCCTGCGTGCTGATTGGCTGGCGCCGCTGAGCCATGTACGGGAGGGGAGGGGGAGCGGGAGAGTGCTGCCGTGTGCCTGCTGACTGACACTGACTGAAAGCATGTGAGCAACATGCGTTAATGCGCGATAAAATAAATATCGCCGTTAATAGTCTAATGAATTAACGCGAAATTAACGCGTTAACTTGCCCAGCCCTACTAAAACGTTAAACCTCCACCTAAAAGTGAAGCTAAATGTGCCGTTTACTGGAAACAAGTACTCTGAAGGTTAAGAAGTCCAGCTTGCTAGCAAGTTTGACTTTAGCATTAGCTTTGTCTCTAAACTAGACAAACCTGGATTCAAACTCTACAAATCTGTTAAAGCTTTCCTGTCCTCACCCCCTCTGTCCCTCGAGTCCCAGGGATATCGCCTTTTCTATTGGTTGTCCCACATGCCAATCATTCGCGCACGTTCCTTGTTAGTTTCCGCTTGCTGGCCACACACGCACACTTCTAGTGTTTATGTATCCAATTAGCTTAGCGGTTAGCTTCAGTGTTAGCCGTTCATAGTAGCTCCGCTGCTTACACCGGATACTTTGAACATGGCTGAGAGTCGCAAGAAGCAAAACAACATACAAATCTATGAGAAGAAGAGGAAGGGCCTCAGTAGAGGGGGCGTCGCGTGAAAAAGGAACTTGGGGAAACATCCAGAAAAAAATCCACGACTTTTGCCTTTATGGAGGCATGCTAAACTTTTCGGTGGCCGGGAAGTGCAAAACAAAAAGACAAAATCTGAAACACTTTTACAAATATTGAATTGGACAAACAGCGCAAAGCAAAACTGTGAATAGAACGAAGTGAAATTTTGCTTTATTTCAGCAGTCTGAACATTTCTGTCAATTTGTTGAGGTGCTCCTTGCCAATTTATTTAAGCACAAAAATGTTTTTCATGTGTTACATATTTAGACAGCACAATTAGGCAATATTTCTATTGAGACATTATGGATTTACTGACTGAAGACGCCTGTAGTTTGTGTCCCGGGGGGAGTTATTTCTTCTGACGCGGGGCAGCAGCTCCTCATTCTGGGTCCTGGAAAGACGGAAGTAGCACTGGAAGCGACCATCATCCAGATGCAGCTGCAGGTGATGGTACTCACCGAGTACATCTCTGTAGGACCTGGCGGACCCAGGGGCCCCGACGCCGTTGTTCGGCTTTCCATATTACATACAGACCGTGACTTGCTCTGTAAAATCCATCTCCTCCACGGTGAGTTGAGCAGGCAGAAGGAACCGGCAAGCAGATAGACCTCCTATTTGATGACGCGGTGAAAAAAGCTGGGGAAAAACTGACTGTGTTGTCAGTGTGAATTGTTTGTGAGAGAGAAGTGAAATGTCAAGCAACAAATTCCCTTTAATCGTGTTCGGAGTGAACATACTTTAATGGTGCATTCAGACCAAATGCAATTTGAGTGTCATGGGTTTCTGGTTTTCAAAGTCTATGGTGGAAACATGTCTTGAGAGGACTGTGGTGTGTTTCACATTTGGTTAGAATTTATTTCTGGATGATGTTGATCAACACAACCAGAGAACAGTGTTGCTGATATGTTTGTGGGTTGTAGCAGAGACATCCTTTTTGACAGAAGGGATCCTCTCCTTTAAACTAGTAGGTGCCATTGAAATCCAGTCCTTGTTAATGCTTATCAATATGAGCTTGCACGCAGGGATAATAATAAAAATGAATCAGGCCTGTTGGAACCTCTCAATGCCGGCCCAAGCTACTAGCAAGCTAAACCACTGACCATCAACCCCAAACCAACAGTGGGCCCCAGCCACAATAAATTATCATATTTTAAGTTACCTTACTATGTTGTGTTAATTTAATGCACAAAGCACAGATGACAAGGCATGGTGACTATTAGGGGATGGACTTAACTGGAACTGCACCCCAAAAAATACAATCTTGCTTACATCTCTAAAGTTTATGGCTGGGCGGGAACTAAGACGAGAGCCCTTTGAGTTGTCTAAATACAATATATTTTGGCAAAACTAATTGAAGACCTTATGAAAATCTTAGTCGGGTCTAAAATGGGTATTAAGAATTTCATTCGATTTTGTGCCACCATGCTTGGACCCATATTGGTCCCACTTTTTAATCCAAAGACCTGCATAAACCCTACAAAGCCAATTAACATAGGCAATTATGTGGACAATCCCACACAATCTCTATTTTCCACCACATGGGCCCCATATGTGAATGTTGGTTAGGGTTAGGGCCCTATCAAACCTTTGGCAGTCTCTGGGACTGTTTACAGTGCAGATATTCAATTACCAATTACTAAAACAATTACTAAATTATACATAAGGTTTATGTATAATTTAGACAAACTAATTTCAGAGAAAACATTTATTTGACTTTGTAAGAATTTAACTTATTTTATTAAGTACACTTTGAAAATTGGGGAGAATTTAAGTCACTTGATAAAATTGTGTTTTAGCTGTCTAATTTAATTTCTTTGCAGAAATTGATATTTAATAAAATCCAGATAAATGTGGGAAAGCTCTAGTTTAATATACTAAATTGTGTTTCATTCATTAACATACTCAAACCAACATATAATAATCAAGTTGTTGCCAGACATAATAAAACTCTCTGGGCTATGGCTGATTTGTGTTGCAGAGTGAATTTCTATGAAAAGTTAATACCGTCAGATGTTATTATGAAATAGGGTCATTTTTCTAATAGGATTATTACACAGCTTTAACGTCATTAAACCGTCCCATCATCTGCAGCATAGACATTTGCCCTTATCTCTGCCAGAGATGGCACATAAAAAAACAACTAATCAGTCTTGAATTTGCGCTGGCGGGGAGATGTTACGGTTCTCGGTAGTCTCGGCTCCTGCCCGGACCTGCAGCGCCAGAGGGATGTCGGTGCTGGTGTGTGGGTTATCAGGGCGCGGATCAAGCCTCCACATTTGGTTTCCAGTCGCGTCCTGCGCGCTGCCGGACGCGCAGGCGATCAGCTGAGCAGGAAAAGAGACGGAGCCGCCGTGAGAAACTGGCGCAGTCGCTCAGCGTCTGTGCGGACATTTCAGCGGAGTTTACTGCCCGGATCCGCTTCCAGCGTCCGTGCGCCGCGGCTGCTTTTGCGGGTGGGATGTTGGAGGTGGTCGACGCGCAAAAATGAACACAGGTGAGATGATTTATTTTTTTTATACGGTTAACAGTTCCCATCAGATTTCACCATTTGTCTCCACTATTTGTCCATTGAGTATGGGCGAAAAAATATTAGACACTGTATATTTCCCTTTTTACATTCCTACGAGGGAACTGTGAGACCAGCTCCAGGAGGAGAGCTCTTTATTTCTCTTACGAACAAAAAAGGGAAAAAAAAGTAGTGCTGTTCAATTAAATCATTTGCTTTGTGTCTGGTTTATGCAATTAACAAATCTAAGTCTAGTGATTGATGGATAGTCTTAAGTAACTTTTTAAATCCTAAGTATTAGCTGTGATATTGTGTATTAAAAGTAAAAAACTTAGACTATTTGATCAAATTAACAGTTTTCATATGATAACGATCCTTTTTCAAAGTTATGTTTTGTGATTGAGTACAAAATTTACAGATCGCATATTTAGCTTTATAATGGTTTTTATCTATTGTTTCATGTATTGTTCTTAAAGCTGTAAAGGCCTCCTGACAGGGGTCTCTTTGGCTTGAATCACAGGAAGTGAGTCAGGGAAATCCCTCAGACCTCTTTGTATTCTTTTTGGAGCTGTGTTAAAGCATGCATTACTCATTACCACTGCTTTATCGCCTTTCTATAGCATCAGTTTTCAACAAATTGACTGTAGTTTTGGAAATTAGCCATCCTATTGACCAAGATTGGCTGAGGAAGCCAGGTGTTGGGACATTTTTGCTTTTTTCCCTGAGTAGTTCATTAAAATGAAAATGGCTCTTTTAAAACTATAGGAGGAAAAACAACATAGTATCAGCATATTACTTTTTAACGGCTGTTTTAAACAAGTGGAGTTAGGGAATGAGTCCAAACAGCTGTTCTTTGGTCTGAACCATATTCATTGGAAAACAGGATTTAATCACAATGTTTAGAGCATGATTTATTAACATCACACATTAAAAGACTGATTGTGCTATAGAATTGAGTCAGAAATAGTGTTTATGGTTTCAGCACAACTGCATGCAGCAAATTTGATAGGTAATATCAAAATAGAAAGTGTCAAGAGCAGAAATTATTTTATTTCACTTCTAATCTGACTTTTTATTAATGCAGAGGACAGTTTTTTGTCTTATATTAGACAAATCAAAAATTGAACTTACTGTAGAGAATTAACTATCACGCTCACAAACGTCTTGATAGGTTATTGGTCTCCATCAGCCTGCCTCTGCGCTTCCTGTTCCTGACAAAAGTGGTTCTTTCCTCTGGTCTATAAAAAAGTTTTTGCTAAGTAAGAACCAGTCAGTGAGAGAGCGAGAAGTTATGGCAGTGGAAACACAAATAACTGGTGCTAAGCAAGAACTACAACCATTTTAGCACTGACCATGGTTAGTGGAAAAGTGATTCAGAGCTGGGCTGATTCACCACAACAAAGTTAGGTTATGGGTTTGATCTAGCATATTATGTTAGGCTTTCTACCAAAAATAATGGGTTATGTTTAACACTGAGTCAACCAAACAGTGAGTTCAAAAGGATAACCCATGACCTGGATTACTAGTAATATTTAGATTAAAACAGGTGACCCTTCCATTTCTATATCCACTTAATCCTTGCAGGGTCATAGAAGCCCAGGGCTTATGTCAGTGGTCAATAGGAGATAGGCACGAAACACTCTGGATAGGTTACAATTCCACCACAGAGACTTATATGGGACAACAGGGCTATTTAGAGGTGCTTAAAATACTAAGATTCATGATTTTTCTCTCTCTGAGCAAGCATGCTCAAGATAAACACACAATTACCTCATAGAAAGGCAACAGCAGGATTATTAGATTTTTATTCTTTTCACCAAACTGCATTGCAAAAGAACACATAAAACAAATAAAAACAAAACCACAATATTGTTCAAGACCTTTGCTAATGACTACTATTTATTCTTGGTATACACCACTGTTTAAAATACTGTCTGTCTGTGTTGACTTTTTTATTTAGAGCGTACATTTTAAACATAACTACAAAAGGAGCTGCTTGTGCTAGCTACTAAGCACATAAAAGCTATCGCTTTCAAACAAAAATAAAAATAAAGACAATCTTGTATTGTTATATTGACTTTTTGGACAAACCGACTGGGATTGCAAAATTAATTCTCAACATATAACTATTTATTAAATATTGTATGTCCATATTGATCTCATGACCACTTTTTTTGGTCAAAATGGAAATGCTGAGCCTTGCTAGCTTGCACTATGAAGCATCTAAAAGGCTGTCTTGAATTAACTAACTTTTGTTCCTGCTGTGAACAAAAGTTATTAACACGGCTAACAGACAATAAAATTACTATTTAGCTTAATTTTACACTCTTATTTCCTCCTGTAGAAGAGGTTTAGAGTACTCCCATCAGGTTGTTTGTCCAGATGAAAAAGGTCGTCTGTAAAACCTCCTTCTAGTCTCCTTTCTAACCCAACAAACTGGCTCACAATGTTTAGTTAAAACTAATTGATGTCTGTCCCAACAGCATCAACCCCGGATGTGGGTTAAAGAAGTAGTCTATAAAGCGTACATTGGTCAGGTTCTATGTGTTCAGGAGTTCAAGTCTTGTTCACATAACACAAACCCTGAGAGCCTAAATTTAGCTAGCACCGATCTGAGACGAAAAATGGGTCGATTTTGGGTCATTACTCATACTAAACCTTTGCCAGACATTGTTGGCTTTCTCCGGATGGCTAAACCATTTTACTACCTGGGTGGTTACTGTAGTAGATTGCCTGCAGGAAATTAGTTTGTTTTACACATTTTGTCAAGAAAGTGTTTAACCATGATCTCAGTGATACGACTCTGACACACACCATTAAGTTCAATGCTTTTGTGAGTTGTTCAGCCATTTTAGGTCACAGGAGCGACACACAAATGACCCTGTAAGCTATTTTAAAGTCAATAATCTTACAGTTTCCTTTTCCTGTTGTTCTTTTAGACTGCACCCAACCTTCAGCGGCTCCAGCGCCAAGATTTGTACGTCACGCCAGCCTGAAGCTGCCTTCCCCTCTTATGTCTGCATCCAGGGGCCCTAAACCTTCTGTAGCCCCAAAACCTAAAGTCAATGTGCTTTTAAATGGCAACCAAGGAGGGTTCAGTAACGGCAATGCTGGAACGTCTTATGGAGGGGGTAATGACGTAGTTGTGAAACAGAATGGTCTGAACAAAGTCATCGTGAACGCATCACCTGGAAATAAACAAATAAACGTCTACAGTTTCAAATACCGCAAAACACATTTAAAAACTATGTGGAAGGGGACAGTGAACAGTGGACGGACGGAGGTGGAAAAGGAGGAGGAGGAAGATGAAAGCCAAAACATGGACGAGGACTGCAAATTAGCAGACTGTGCCCTCACAGAGGAGGTCGACCACCTGAAAACTCCTTGGGTTAGTGACGACAGACTCACTTCTGACTCCGAGGGGGTAGAGGAGATGAATGACACGGACAACATGGATGCTGAAGTCTGTGATGGAGGTGAGGCACTGGCTGACACAGATGGCCTCTCAATGGGAGAGATTTCTGTTCATAGTGCCGAAGAGAGGTTGCCTTGCCACTCCGCCGTCAAGCAGGAAAAGCTTTGGACAAATGGAGACAGAAGTACCGTGGATGATTTATCGGAGTCTTCTACTGATGAAAAGGGACTCTGTCTTAGCGAGAGAATGATGGACATCGATGCAAAACACGAAAGAGACAAAGTCTCAAGTCCTGATAGGTGTTGCAATAGCCTGAAGTTGATGTGTGGCCATCAAATTAGGGAAAAGGGTGAAAATCAGCTGGAGGTTAGTTTGTATGACTTAATTCCTAAAAACCACAAACAAGCCTGTCACGGAGCCATGGAGCCTTTTTATATATGTTCAGACGACATTATTAACATGCCGACTACCCTCTCAGAAAGTAGCATTTTTGCTGTAAACAGAGCTGGAGTATCAGCCAGAAAATACAACGAAACAACAGAAGATGGACATTTGGTGGGATGTGATAACATTGAGGAAGAGGATGAGTATGGCATCGGTGATAAGGCTAATGAAATGGAGGACATGTTGAACCATTTGGACTGCCAGGCAAGGTTCAGACAGGTTGCCATCTCGGTGCCAACGGACACGGACACCTCAATGGCGTCTTCTTTCTCTGAGAGCCAGCTGCTGTCCATGAACGACTCTGATGTCTTCAAAGACGAGGATGATCTGGAGGGTCACATTGTGCCCTTTCTGGACGAGACCAGTGACGTGGAACATCATATTACTGATGAGCATGTTTACGAGGAGCCAAGGCAAAGTTCATGCACTGAAAGAGACTTTACTTTGAATAACAAGGCTACTGGCATTCAAACACACTCTTTGTCCCATCAGAGCTCCACGGCTATGGGGGATCGGGGAGTACAGTTCCTTCACAAGACCTATGTTAGTGGATTAGGACAACCTGCGTCAAGCAGCAGCCCGGTGTTAAATTCGATGCGGCATAAGAGCTATTCCAAACCCAAGTATTTATCCCTGTACCCACGCTCCCTGTCCATGGAGGGACACAACACACCTCTGTGTATCTACAAGGAAAGCTCTTACAGACACAGAGATGGTGGTTCCTCATCTGAAAGCTTCTCCAGATGCTCTCCTTTGTCATCTAGTGCCCTGTCCACACCTACTTCTTTGATGGATATTCCTCCTCCCTTTGAGCTCTCCTATATCACCAAGAAGCCTATCACCAAGAGTTCCCCTTCACTTTTTACTAGGGAAGACTCTTCAGAAAAAGACAGGAAAAAGAAATCCTCAATTAAGCGCTTTCTGCTTAAGTTTGGGTGGAAAACGGAACATAAGTCTGGAACAGATGCCAAGCCGTCCTCTTCAAAGTCCTCGCCTGAGTCCAGCCATTGCACGTCCGGCAGACGCTTGGATTTAGATAGGCAGAGCATTAGTAGTTCTCCACAACTAAATTTACGTCCAGCAAACAAGCCTCAGGGTTCACCTGAGCCTTTACCCACCTTCCTGTTCTACAAAGAGAGTAAAAGGAAAGGGAACTCTGTGGCCTTCCTCAACAGGACCGTTGTCCGAGTGGAGTCCTTCGAGGACCGCTCCCGAGTGCCTTTTGTACCTCTCCCTTTGACCAAGCCCCGCTCTATCTCCTTCCCCAACACTGATACCTCAGATTATGAGAACGTTCCTCCCCTCAGCGCCCTCAGCTCGGACTATGAGAACGTTCAGGTGCCGCAGCGGAGGCCTGTCTTGCAGACGCCACTGGCTAACTTTTTTGATCGTCCCAGTCGAGTCTTGTCTTCAGCGAATGAGACAGACGGTTACGTGGACATGAAGAGCCTCCCTGGGTTTGAGATGAATTTAAACTTAGCAGAACTGGAAACTGAAAGGTATGTGAACACGTGTCTGCAGCATATTTACACATCTGGGTCTGTTCTAGAATGTGGATCACTGGGAAATAAGAGTTTATGTAATCAGGACTGAAATTAGAGTTTTTTTTGGCTCGACTATGACTGGCTGTTACCTGGAAAACCAATTTGTTTCATCAAGGTGAAGGGGATAATTATCTGTTTGTTCCTTAGCAACTTTCATCACCTTTCATAATGATCAGAAGCCTTTTTTATAACATCTTATGGGCTCGACACACAGCGAGTGACAAACTGCTGGCTTTCATTTCCACCACGGCGACGACCCAGCACACGGGACACGACAACGATGATGACAGCGTTTTAAATCTCGCTGTTGGATCGCTTGTTTCCCAGAAACTTTATCGGTTATGAAATTGGAGGGCTTTTGATATTTTCAAAGCAGTCTGTGACTGAGAAGGATGAATATTCAGAAGATATATCTGGAATTGACAGAAATCTTGCTTTCATGTTTACTCTACAAAAGAAAAATGCAGCCAGGTTCATCCTATATTTTAGACAAGGATACAGCATAGAGAATATCATCATTTTAAGTGCGCACCTCATGGCTGATCCAGATAAATGGCTGTAGTGCCAAGCGACAGTGACAAAAGTTGAACATTATTCAACTTTCTTCTGTTGTGTTGCCAGCCTGTGTGTGCACGAATCTCGGTAATTGCTTGGCTAGAGGAGGGCAAGCGGCTGGTTGCCTAATTGCATATGTTAAACTGGAAATTAATGGAGAGGGAGCAACGTCGCTCCCCATGTGTTGAGCCCATGAGGCACTAAATGTGTTAGAAAATGGCAATAAAATCAAAACATTAAGGTATGGACGAAATTACTTTCCTATTAATGTGTTGCTGTTTTAAAACTACTGTTAGCAAGCATTGTGTGGCTTGTCTGTCAAGCAGCCACCTGCAGGTTTATAAGTAGAATGACAACAAAAGTATATTTTGGGAAATACGCACTTCAAAACTACTCTTCATTTTAGATAGTTTTATTTTATTAGTAGCAGTAGGTCTAACATATCAAGATATACCGCAGGATCAAAGAGTTATGATATCAATAATGATATTGTTCCTATGTTTTAGATTTCTTTTTATGAGATCTCCGAAATTTCCAGAGTAACCCGAATTTTCTCCAAATGTTTGGAGAATAGAGTAAAAAATATTGGCCCTCCACCACTTTTATGTGTCCTGTCAGCTGCCTGACAGAAGGCTCCTACAACCATTTCTGTACACATGAAAAACAAATTGTCCTTGTGGTGATGAAAAACAGAAATACTGTGCTTCACAGGAAATTAAAGGAAATAAATAAAAATAAGAAAAGCATTTAAGTTTTGCGGAATAATAAAGGTTTATAACACATAGGCATTGCATTAAAATAAATAAATAAATGTTATAATACTAATTTAAAACAGATAAAACAACTTTCAAAGCATTGTAAAAAGGAGATCTTTAGATCCGTATGGTCTTTTAGAGTAGTGTCTTCAATCCTATGCTCATTAGTGATGGGAGGAGATGATTCATTGATGTCATTCTTCAATTAAATGCTGCAGTAAACAAGGTTGTTTTCACAGCACAGGAAAAAAGGAGCTAGCAGCTTGCGCATGTCTCAGGTTTTCAATAAGTTTGTTCCAGAGCTGAGGACCTTAGAATGCTGAGTCCCTTTGTTTAATTCTCCTCTAAGAAACATCGTCTACACAGGTCTCTGATTTCCCTCATGACTAACAGCACAAAAATCTAAGCTGCATTTTACGTTTTTTTTGTTGGTATAAAAACTCTTATCATGGTGTATCCTTGTGAAGTGGATATCTAGAGATTGTGTAGAAGACCACAAGATGTGTTCAGAACCACAACAGCAATGTGTACATTTTTGGGTTGTTTTTTTTTCTGCTTCTGTCTCTTTCTGCTAACTTTGCCCCGACTGTTACCATTAAACTTCAAGAAATAAATATCATATATAATAAAAATTACTATAGTATGTAGGAGAAACGCAAGCTACAATTGTTTTGAATCTTTTGCCTAGCATTTATGAAGCCATGCTCAGGATCTTCTTCTTTTGATCGGTAACATTGTTATTGTCAACATTACCGCCTCCTGCTGGTACTGCAAAAACATTGCACTATTTTTTTTAGTGGAATGTCAGTGTATTTTTATGTTTGTCAAAAACTAAGTAAAGACATATCAGTTCAAAATATACACAGACTAGTGTGACAGAGGCCTTAATGAACTCCGGTTCCTACTGTGTGTGGCAGGTGCTGTTAGGACATGTTTGATGGGAGAGTAGACAATGTTGGTGTAGGGGTGGTCTTTTCATGTCCAAGTTAAAACAGGCTTGTTTCATTCATAGATTATCTGTTCAGTGCAGGGGAAAAGGTTGTCTCGTTGGTTTCTAAAATAGAGATTCTTGTCTCTCTGCTTTGGTGTTATTTGTTTTTATGATCAAACATGCTGTGTTGATGTGCTCCCATCCCCCTCTGCATTCCTGCCTGCTTTGCCCATATCATACAGACCTCTCAAGATGAATAATAGTCGGAGCAGTTTGGACTCATTGCTCTTCTCCAGCCAGTCTGCTACAGCAAGCAGAGATACAATCTCAGTGTGCTCTCTAGTCTGCAGAGCTTCCCTTTTCATAGTTCACAGTCTCTTGTGGTTTTGTGCAGCAAGACGGTACAACAAAAGCTCGGCAATGCTAATACTGCTTAGAAATGTGGCAACATATAGTCAGGTATGGTGTTTTCTATATTCCGAAAGACAGATGTATCGCTTTATTAAGTACACCCGTTCAATCCAACGCAAAGAAAGTCGGCCAATCACATGGCAGCAACTCAGTTCATGTAGAGATGGTGAATGAGATTTGCTGAAGTGCAAACTGAGCATCAGAAGAAGGAAGAACATGATTGTTGGTACCAGAAGTGCTGATTTGGCTATTTTAGAGACTGATGATCTACTGGGATTTTCACACACCAGTATCTCTGAAGTTTACAAGGAATGGTCTGAAAAAGACAAAAGAACTGAGTGTCAGTTGTCTGGACAAAAATGCCTTATTGATTTTAGGGGTCAAAGGAAATTGGGCAGTGATGGTATGAGATGGTGGTAAGATAAGGTTAACTGCATCTCTGAGCCCACTACACATTAGCCCCTTTTCAATTGCAAGCCCCAGGTTTTAGTTTCCCTGAGGTAAACCAAAGCCTGGGGCTTTTAAGTATGACACATTTCCATTTGTTGGGGGCCTTTATGTAAAACAGTCCAATGAAGTATGGGGAAGTAGTGAGGAAAACCGCAGTACCACTCCGGTCCAGCGGGTGGTGGCAAGAAGACAGCATAGGTCAAACAGTCAGAGGCAGACTGAGAAGCTGTAGCCGTATCCTGCCACTCATCCGAACTGACCTGAAGGGGAAAACATAGTCAGGGCTTGGGTCATACACAGTAAGGCAGTCCAAGGGAAGAGGTTTCCAGAAGGGCTTAGGCAAGGGGTGAGAGAATCGGTAATGGGAGGTACACTCCGAGCAGAGGTTTCTAGACAGGAACAGAAACAGGAAACAGGTCGGAGGACTAGGCTTGGAGTCTTTCATTAAAGGCAGGAAAATCCAGGAATTGACAGAGGCTGGCAGGCTTGGTCAAGAGATGAGGCAGGAGGCCGTTGTCCAGAATACAGAAGCCCACAGGGGAATCTGACAGGGACAACACAGGAAGGAGAAATCACAGAAATGAGAAAGGTGAAGATCAGGAAGACAAACAAGGAACGCTGGATGGTTTACTCACATGGGGGATTTCAAGAATCTGGCAGCTACCCGCTAGGAGAGCCTGTAATATACAGTGCTCCTCCCAAGTGCAGTGTTTCCACTTAATTAGAGCCGCTGCAGGTGTAATTTCTCAGGCCTTGATTACCTGTGCAGCACAGGGAGCAGGGAATAACGACTGCAGATAGGGGTTTTCACCACAGGAACAGACAAAATCATTACAGATGGCGTTACATCTCCTTACCCCCCTTTTAGCCCTACCCTATTCCTCCCTCTCGGCTCCTCATTGTTGGGCTCCACTCTATTCTACTCCTGTTGGTTTAAATAAATAACAAGCGCACATTCTTGCTGCCTGCGCAGGGACCGTACAGGTGGTGGTGGGGTGGGGGACTGTGATATGTCTGCCGCAAAGTTTGCCACGCAGAGTTAAAACGGAGAGTTTTATAAGTATGTTTTTTGCCTCATGCATGGCAGGAATGACTAGGAGAATTTGTAAGTATAAAACTGTGGACTTTTGATTGCAGGCAAATTGTTTTATGGGTTGTAGGACATACACGCTGTGCAAATTCGTCTCTTCCTTCGCTTTCTTAACTCTGCTATAGAAGGAATGAAAATCAGAGAGCCTGCCTTGTTCCACACGCGCACACACATACACGGATGCGACGAACAGATCCAGCCTGTGAGAAATCACAAACTGTCTGGGCGGCTAAACGCTGCAGCAACGGGGTTTCCCACCGCAGCCTCTCCGGAGATACCAGCATGTCGGTGGGTCTCTGCTGCTCCCGACAAGTCCCAATACAGAATAAAATTGGCTTATAGCCTTGATGAACTGGCTGCACAGATGATGTTTGGAAGTGTACTTTCTTGCCTAGACTCATCTTAAAACAATGTTTCTAACAAATTACTGGTAGAAAATTATAGGTTTGTACACTTGTCATCTCCTCACTCTTCCTTGTGGTGGACGGTTTTTCTTGCTGCACACAACCCTACCCATTGAACAAAGCCCCAGGCTTGTTGAAAAGTCCTACCCTCAGACCAGGACCTTTTTGCCGTAAGAGTAAAGCCAGGGGAAAGTGAAAACCCCCAATATGGGAACACGCGGTGGGCTTTTGGGGTCTGATGGACCTGTTGAAACCGACAGCAGACAGGTTATACTAGTAGTACACCCCACCAGCTGCTCCTCTGGGCAGAACCTGATGCTACAATTCACCCAGGGTCTCAAAAATTTAACAATAAGAGAATAATTTTACCTGGTTCAATAAGTTTGGATTTTGTCTATGACATTCAGATGGGTCATAATTTGGATCAAACAGCATGAAGCTATGAATTAATCCTGTAAGATTTTTTTTTGATACAGTTTGAGCCATGCAGTACAGAATGCTCCTCCTACCTGGATATTGTTACTGACCCTGCCCATCCCTTCTTGACCACTGTAAACCCATCTTCTGATGGCTACTTCCGGGAGGATAATGCACAATATGCACAATATCACAAACCTCAGATCACATCAAACTCCCTTCACCATGACAGTGACAACGCTGCACACGAATGGTCTCCCCTGTCACCTTATCTCAGATGAATAAAGCACCTTTTGGATGTGATGGAATGGGACATTTGAATAATGTATGAGTAGTCTACAAATCTACAGCAAGTGTGTGATACTCACATGTCAATATGGGCCAAAATCTCTAAGGAATGCTCCAGGCACCTAACTGAATCCATGCTAAAAGAATTTAGGGAGTTCTGAAAGTAGAATTGGCTCCAACCCTGTACAAACTAGGTGTACCTTATAAAGTGGCCAGTGTGTGTGATGATTAGGACTATCGTCGTAATATAATTCAATTATAAACTTCCCAAGGCAAGTTATTAGGAAGACTCCAAAACCTTTAAGTTCAATCAAAAAATGAGGGATAAAATACTTTAGACAACATGTAAATAAATTAATCAAGTGATTAAACAGAATAAAGTAAAAACATAATCTAAAAAAGAAATGTGGTGGAGATCTGGAGATTTTGGACTAGAAAAAAAATGAGTCCAAGATTGTCCACTTCCTCTGTAGCTAAAACTAAATTCTTCTCAGTAGTCTGCTGTTCCTGCTACACACTTTATTTACTCATTCCTAATTGACTCTCCTTTACTACCCTTTGGGGTGCACAACACGCTAGCTCTTAATCAGGAAATGTGTAGTTACAAGTAAATTTGTCTGAGTGATTTACTCACATTGAAGTAAATTTACTCAGAAACAGATAACATTTGGTCCCTCTCAAAAAAATTGTTTATTTTTGAGAGGGACCAAATGTTACTCAGACAAATTTACTGTGTATGCCACCAAAAAGATGTTGTGCCAATACATGTCCCTACATCCTGCTTAGAGTTGCCTTACCTGCTTTCAGTGATCCTGTCTCTTTCAGGTGTGCTGTAGTGTGTGGGGATCAGTGTAA